>NC_069387.1:136943000-137274910 GCF_027475565.1 Acinonyx jubatus
CACGTCGACCCTTGGGGGCCCTTACAAGGGACTCACTGTTGCTGTGTTACAGAATCTGGGGCCCGGAAAGACTGTCCATGTCTTCAATTTGTTAGAATTGCTCTGTTTCCCAAATTAACCAGGAGTTCTGGGCCTGTGAATGCAGGAACTGTGCACAGTTCTGGAACCGTGAATGCAGTTCAGGGCGCCTCTGCAGGGGTGAGGGTGCTGGAGGGGGTGCCCTGATGGGGGGGGGGCGGCAAGGCCCAGGCCCTCCTGGTCCTACCCGGGAGAGCTCACGCTGTCCTGTGTTCCGTGGGTGCGCCCCCCAGTCCTGCAGACACGGAGGGGCCATGTGCTCACCCCAGGCGTCAGGATCCAACCGCGCAGCCCCTGTGGCCCCAGCCAGAGGCACGGGTGCCAGGACGTCCCCAGGAGGGCCGATCTGGCCCGGGAAGCACACTCCGCCCACAGCCTTGGCAGCTGCTGGAGACCTGAAGCCCGGGCTCTCATTTCAGGGATGAAAAATACCTCTGCAGCTTATAAAAAGGCCCAGCAGACCCCTGCCGCGAGAGCCTGGCGTTCAAAGGGAAGAAAGATGCTCCCTGAGAGTGCCAGGCGCACAGACTAGCTTAAAAACCCACCGCTACAGATATATGCTTCTCAATAAGCACAGATACCGGGCACAGGGCAAAGAAAATAATCAATTTCAGCCAGCAGGAGAGCGGCCGCTCTTTCTTTATTTATTTACTTCCTTATTTGTTTGCAAAGGAGGCCTTGCAATGAAATCTGAAATTCACTGCCTGCCGGCTCCCTCGCCAGCCGTGGAAACCGATGACGTGCTGGGTTCTTTCCCAGCGGTGCCCCGAGTGGGTGCGACCCCCCAGCTCCTTCCCCGGGCTCTGCAGGGTGTGGGTAGCCCCCGCCGGGTTCACGGAGCTGGGTGCCCGGAAGGGTTCTGGATCGGTGGAAAGGGGGAAGGGGGTGAGGATTGTGGAGGCAGTCAGTGCCCCAGCCGCACCCAGTCTCCCCGTGTGGCATCCTGAGGTCCCCAAGGTCCCCGGACGCTGCCAGCCTGGAGTGGTTGCACCTGCCATCACACGTCCTGACCTCTGCCCCTGGCTATTCTGGCTTCCCAGGCTCCCTGACACGCCTCTGGTTCCCTCAGTGTCTGGTTATCTGCCACCGCCTCCTCCGTGAGACCTTCCCCTGTGCCCTCCTGCTGCACCTTCGCACTCCAGCCAGAATTAGCCTGTCTTGATCTGTGCTCCCAGCATCCTCTGCGTCCTTCTTGGAGCCTTTATCTACCGACCCTTTGGATCAGGGACCCCGTCTCGTCCCAGCCGACGTTCCCCAGCCTCCCATCATTGAAAATGAAGTATTTGTTGACTTCATAGTGAACCTCCGCGGATCCCTCCAGGAGGGCCTTGCACCCTCACTCAGCACCAGCTCACAGTGAGGGGGATGAAGAGGCCGGGGCGCAGAGCCCCCCCAGGCGCGTGCCCACTGCAAACCGCCACTGAGCGTTGGCGTGGCCCTGCCCACAGGGAGAGGCCCGAAGATGCCACTGTGTGCACCCCGAGCGTGGGGACAGAGCGCGGGTGACTCAAGCCTTCCCGGCCGGGCTCTGCCCCACGGGCCCTGTTGGGTCATGAGGCTCCTTGCCTTCCTTGGCTCCAGGACTAGCGGGGGCCCCGGCACCCAGGCCCCATCCTGTGCGTTGAAGGGAGTGAAGGCAGGTGTGTTTGCGATGCGCTTCCTTCAGGGGATCTCATCTAGAGGCCGCTTGGGCCCTGGAGCCGGAATGCCTGGGTTCACATCCACCTGTGTGGCCTCAGGCAGGTGTCTTGACCCCTCTGGGCCCCGAGGGCACCTCAAGCAGTAGGGTGACGATGGCTCTCGCTCCCAGGGCCGCTGCGACCCCGGACTCCGACTGGCCCGCGCGCCTCCCACCCGGCGTGGTGGCTTCTCTGCGTCCGCAAGGCCACCACAGAGCGCCTGACTTTCTGCACCCCGACCCGGCCTGCTCACGGGCTGTCTCCTTTCCCCAGAACAGGCCCCCTCTGCCCCGCTCCCTTGCAGACCTCGAGTCCTCTCCCTCTCTGGCCCTCGAGTCCTGCCTCTCGCCGGCCAGGGCGCAGTGCCGCGGCCCCAGCCCTCCTTGCCGCCTCTCGTCCTGCATCCTGCCAGGGAGCCCCGGGAGCCCACGTGGGTCAGACGGCACCCGCACGCCAGGGCCCTTGCCAGGGGCTGGGCCCTGAGAAGGCAGCGGTGCTTCTGTGTGCCTCCCGGCTGCTGTGCTACAAATCACCCCGCGGCTCCGCGGCTTTACCACTGCAGAGACCGGCTTGCAGCCTCTCGCCTTCGGGAGGCCGGGAGCGGATCAGCTGGCGGACTCTGGCCTGAGGCTCCCCACGAGCGGACGGCTGTGGCAGGCTGGGTGGCATCGCCACAGGCCTTGACATGGCAGGAGGGTCTGCCTCCTGAAGGACCTTCCCCGGGGTGTTGGCTGGAGGCCTCAGAGTGTCACCGGCTGCCGTGCGGGCCTGTCCCCGGGGCTACGCCAGCGTCCTCAACACATGGCAGCTGGCTTCCCAGAGACAGAGATGTGGAGAGAGACATCAGAGGAAGACAGAGATGGAGAGTTGAGATTTCACTTGTCTGGAGGGCAGCTCGAATCCCACCGCGGAGGCCTTCCCTGACCGCCTGCCTGGAGACCTCCACCTGCTCCTCTGACTTCTTCCCCGTGTGCTCTGTGGGCAGGTGGAGGGGAGTGCCCGCCTGGTGTTCAGGAGCCATCGCCCTCAAATGGCATTTTTGAGAGAGAGAGAGAGCGCTCGCGAGCAAATGGAGAAGGGGCAGAGAGAGAGGGAGACACAGGATCCGGAGCAGGCTCCAGGCTCCGAACAGTCAGCACAGAGCCCGACGCGGGGCTTGAACCCACAACCCGAGAGGTCATGACCTGAGCCAAAGTCGGACGCTCAACCGACTGAGCCACCCAGGCGCCTGCCCCTCTCTATCATCTTGACTTCGGGATCTTTTAGTCCTGGGAGGTGTACTCAGGACCCAAAAGAGACAAGGAGCCTCGTGACCCGTCTTGGCACACAGCAGGGGTCTCTGCAAATGTGAGCTCCCTTCCAGCTGGCCTACTGTCCAGGTGGGCCCGCGTCGGGGAGCAGTCACGTCTGAGCGAGGAGACTCATGGCCCAGAGGATGAGGGTTCATGGCTCCCCTCGCCTCGGTGCTGGCTTTGCCAGTGGGGAAAAAGAAATGGGAAGATAATTTGAATTTATAAATGCAATTCCAATGGGGTTATTGATGTGCAAAGAAAAGAATACATAAATGTGTGGCAAGGTATACACTCGATTAGCTCCTTGATTATTTATTTATCCCTAAGAAGTGCTTACCCGAGGATGACAAACATTTGTTTTACAGATGGAGCCCAGAGGACTGACCCTGTGGAGAGAAATCGGATTATTAGAGCCCCGACAATTGGGTTTACACAAACTTTACTTCCAGTTATTAAGAAAAAGAGTGAATTTATATTCACACTGCAGCACGGTGCTGTGGCTCAGCCCGCCAGGTCCCGGGATCCAGTCGGGGAACGCTGGGCAAGGGAGGGGGGGGAAGGGGCCGTGAGGGGGCGCCCATCGCTCACCCCAGTCTGGGTGGCATTCCCCACCCCTTCATTCCATCACTGCCCGTTCTGGAGGTCTGGTTCCTGCTGGGGGATGAGCCGGGAGGCGGGGATGGAACCCCTCCCAGCAGGGAACGGAGGCCCATGACCCTGCAGCCAGCCAGTCTGAGGACCCCAGGACAGAGGTGCCCCCGACGCCTCGTGCCCCCTCCATCGCCCCGGGGCCGCTGGCTGCCCTCTTCCCCAGGCGGGGACCGTAGCTGACATCACTGAGTCCTTGACCGCGGCCTCACAGCTGTTCCCTTCTCCCCCGATTCCCAGATCACTGTGCCTCAGTCTCAACTGACACCCACCCTCTGGGCGGCCTCCCGCGGCCTCTGCTGACCCAGACACTCCGGGTTCCCACCCCGGCCACGGAGCTCGCGAGCTGTGTCTTCTCCTGCGCATCCGTCCGTCCCCTCTAGTGGGCGCTGTTGTTCTTGCCGGTACGTTTCTGGGCACATGGAGGGGGGGCAGCTGCACAGCCACCCACCCCGGAGCCTGGCTCTGTCCCCCGGGGGCAGCCTGGGGAAGCTGGCCGGCTGCGGCCCTGGGGCAGGTGGCAGTGACTGGAGGACCAGAGGATGGGTGCCCAGGGCCCCCGGGTGGGACGCCTGGGAGGCCTGCTCTGTGTCGCCTCCAGAGCCAATGGGCGGTGGGTTGAGATTCTAACCAACACCCACATGCACCAGAGTGGGGAGCTCAGGGTTTGGAAGGACGAGTTTCCACAAACACGTCTTGGGTGCTTTGGCTTACTTCTGAGCTTCACGGCCACAGTGCCATTAAAGGGGGAACGCTAGGTTGGATGACCCCGAGGAAGGCGTTCTGAGATTTCACCATTCCTCAGTCACTTCATTAGTCCCTGAGTGTTTGTCATCAGCCGGCGTCCTGAGAAAGGGAGGTTGCCAGTCTGCACAGGGGCCTGGGCTGGGCAGAAAGGGCTGGTCCTCTCCCACAGAGGCCCCCTTTCCCCCCTGCAGCCGGCCTGCCCTTATTTCTGGAGGCCTCTCTGCCCCCCTTCCCCCTGCCTGAGCTCATCTCAGCTCTTTTTCTCTCACCTTGTAAAACTTGTCATTTGCTTTTAAATGTTGTTTATAGTGTTTTTGCAAAGATAAAATTTTTTATTTGTATGTAGTAAAATAGTAAAATCTATCAATCTTCCCCTTCATGGTGCTTTCCTTGGATGTTGTGTGTGGGAGGGGCGTCTTGTCCTGAGGTCGGAGAAACCCACATCTCTGTTTCCTCCCAGCTCAGGGTGGTGTCTTCCCCCCTCCCCATATTCCACTTAAATACTTAAATGGCAAGTGGGGGGGGGGTGCCTGAGTGGCTTAGTCAGTTAAGCCTCCGACTCTTGGTTTCAGCTCAGGTCATGATCTCATGGTTTGTGGGTTCGAGCCCCAGAGCCTGCTTGGGATTCTCTCTCTCCCTTCCCCGCTGAAGCTCGTGCACACTCTCTCACTGGAAATTAAATAAATAAACATTTTTAAAAAACAAATGGCAGAAGGGGTGAGGTAGGAGTCAAGCCAGCGGTCTCCCCGAGAGCTGGACAATGGCGCAGCCCTTTACGGCTCTGTCTGCTGCGTGACGGCCGCTGGTTCCATGACCCCGGTCCTCGTGTCTCTGAGCCTCTGTCTCCAGCTTCCTGCACCTTCCTGGTCCTCTCAGCCTCGTCTCAAAGGGCTGTGGTTGGCAGTGTCGCATAGAACGTTTCCCTCTTTCTCTCGAAAAGAAGGAACAGAGAATAAAGTGTGTGACCGGCACCCATGCACCTGCCGGCTGGAATGAGCAGATGTTGACATTCTCCAAGTGTCCCTCAGATGTCACCCTTTTACAAGACAGACAGACCGTTCTGGACAAGCTGACACCCCCAGGGCTTCTTTTCCTTGCCCCACCCCCCTCTGTTTCTCGCTAGAATCTCTCACTATCTTGAGGTTTGTGTTTATTTCACAATCGACACTTTGTATCTTTGTTACCGATTCATGCAGGCGTGGCGATCCTAATGCTGTTTTGAGCTTTCGAAATGTGCGCATGTATCATCGTGTTTTATTTGCTTTTTAATTTTTTTTGCTGGTTATTCTGAGATCTTGGATTCATGGCACCTGCTTCATTGCCTCTCCTCACACAACTACATCAGATGCATTGATCTATTTCCACCTTGGTTGACATTTGGGGTGTTTAGGATGTTCCCACAGCCAAACTATGCTGCAGTGGACGTCAGTATGACACGGCTGGTGCAAAAAGACAGAGGTCCCTTGGCGCCACCTGGGGAGGGGGCGTTGTCGGCCCTGTGAAGATTCCGTCCTGCCCTCCCCCAGCATGGTGGTGACAGTTCATCTGCACAGGAAGTTACTGCTTCACCTCCTGGCCAAATCCTGGTGTTGGTGGAATCGGGGGTGCTATGTGCTGTTCAGTGTGGTTGGATTTTCATTTCCCTGGTCTGTAGAGCAGTGGCCCTCTCTGTAATTTTACCGACCCCTGGGGCTTCTGCAAAGTGCCCCGTTGTGCTCTGCGTTCTTGCCATTGGGTGCTTTGCTTTCTTCTTGTTGATTTGTAGACAATCTTTACATATTGTGGACACCAATCGTTTGCTGGTCTCCATGAAAACATCTTTCCCTCAACTATTGCTTTATATTTTTGCTACATATGTATTCATAAACCATCCGTGGCATGGTCTCCAAATCTCGAAGACTTGTTTTGAGGCTAATTCTGAGATGGATATGCGCTTCTCTGGTTCATTCATTTTAACTGCCGTGGAGTCCCATCTTGTACTGAGGCCGTGGTTTCGCACTCGTTTTCTTTCTGGGTGAACTTTTAACGTGGGTGCACTTTTTCCCATGTGACCGGTTGTTGTGTTCGCACTTACCTCCGCGCGCAAGCCTCAGGTGCGGCTGCTGTCGTGTGTTTATCCAGAGGAGGAACTTCTGTGTCGTAAGACACAGATGTCGGTACCTTCGCTGTCGGTGACTCGGTCTGCAAAGTGGGTGCTGCACTGATGCTGTCCGCGACGGGCTTCTGCCTGTGTGCGCCCCTCCCCCCTCTCCGGACCAGCTGGTAGATGTGTCCGCATCGTCAGGCCGTCCCGGAACCGGCTCTTACTTCTGTCGACCGTTTCTGTGTCAACCTTGCTTTCTGTGTGTGAATCTGAGTTCGTTACCTTCCTTGTTCCCTTTCTTCTACGTCTTGGGTTTGCTTTGGCTTTTCCAGCGGAAACGTGATCCACAGCGGAAACTTCAGGTGGTTCGTCCTCGAACCGCTTATCCCCCGCAGCCCTTGAGGCGGTACGTACCCTCCACTCGTCCTCTGGAGCCCTGGGTCCTCCGGCTGACACAGGGACACTCAGCAGACCTTACTCCCTAACGCTGCTCTCCACCACAAGCTCACTGCTGCTGGCATTTCCTTCTTTCTTCTTGGGCTCAGTGGTCCTTTGCTCCCCCCTTAAGTGGAACACGACCTGCTGGGTTTACTACTTCCCTGATTTGCTGCAGCCTTGAAGGCCACGCGTTTATTCCGTGGTCACCATTTGGGGCCTGAGCCCTGCCTGCAGTGCAAGTGGGCCCTGCTTGGAGCCCCTCCCTCCCCTCCTTCCCCCTGCCCAAGCACAGATGCCCGGAGGATTCTCTCCCCGCGCGTTCACGCTTCCTTCTCAGTCCTTCACAAAAGCTCCCGTTAGGCATTTGCCTGCATGTCTCCACCAGGCAGACCTCCGGGAAGACAAGGGCCTCGGCTGTCCGCCCCGCCCCCATGCCCCCGGGCTCAGCGCGCGTCCTGAGGCCTCTCCCCCCCCCCCCCCCCCGTCTCTGCCCCTCCCCCCACCCCGCCAGGCCCTTGATGAATCTGGTGAGCGAGCGATCACATCGCAGGGACCCTGCACCCACACACCAGACCGCTGTCTTGCAAATGATAGTAACGGTGATGGTAGTAATTCCTTACTTAAATAAACCCTTTGAAGTGTTTCAATTTTCTTTTGATCGTGGCAAAATAGGACATAAAATGGACCCTTGTTACCAATGTTAATGGATTCGTTAGCTACGTTTCCAGTGTTGCACCACCGCGTCTCAACCCGGAGCTCTCCCACCTTCCCCACGGGAGCTCTGGGATGGCCCCCCCTCCCCGGCCGCCGGTGCCCCCCATTCCGCCGGCTGCCTCTATGCATCTGCCTGCTGCAGGGACTTCCTGGCAGTGTAACTGTGCCCCGTTTGTCCCTTTGGGTCGGCTCACTGCAGCCAACGTGGGGCTTCAAGGCTCATCCCTGTTAATCCGTGTATCAGAATTCCCTTTGTTTCATGATCACGTGACATCCCGCTGTGTGGACGCGGCGCTTCCTGTGTGTGCTCTCATCTGCTCACGGGCACTGGGACTGCCGCTGCCTCTGGGCATTTGCATGCACTTTGCTCAGTACCCGGCCGTGATAACCCAGCCCTGGTTTGAGGAAGGGCCCTTTGGGTTATCAGTGCTTCTGCTTCCCAGCTGAGGAGTTAGAGTCCCAGGGGTTCAGGGGGATTGGAGACAGTGACGGAACACCCACTGGACCCCCCACAGAAAGTTCGCTCCGTGGGCTCAGGGGCTGCTCATTCATCCAGCCTCCCAGGTTCTAGAACAGTCCTGATGTGGACTGGCTGAGTGACTAGCCTATGAGCCCATTCTGACCCCTGTTCTAGAAGCTCCTACCGAACATGCCCTTCCCGTCTTTGTCAGAGGGGTTTGCGGCTTGCCCACACAGAGCCAGGAACACGGCTGAGTCTCGTGGACCCGCTTTGGGCATCAAGAAGCTCCAGGCCAGGCTGTCCGGCTGAATGCCCGATGAAGGGCTAGCTTGCCTTCTGCCCCCCTGCGGCATGACTATTAATGAGATCAGGACACCGTGCCTGGCAGCACCCTGGGGACAAGCGCCTGTGGAGATTTACAGACGTCTGTTTAGAGGCTCACGATGTCTCCCCCTCCCCGGGAGTACCTGTTTATTTAAATAAACTCAATAAACTCAGAAAAGGTGACAGACTCTGGTCAAACTTACAGCCGATTTTGCGCCCACCATCCTGCAGAGGCTAAAGAGACTTGGTGGTTTCTATGGTAACCAACAGGCGACGTGACGTTTATTAAATGCCATGAGGGGCAGAAACGGGGGCACAGCCAGGCAGCCGCGAGCCCGCAGGCAGCCTCGGTGGGAGCGACCAGCGATCTGTGCTCCGAGGCGCCTTTTGTCTGGCTTCCCCCCCCATCAGTCAGAACAAGGATGTTCCAGCCAGACGGCTCCCAGACAGGCGAGGCTGGTCCCCAGAGCTTGCTGGTTGGAGAGATCCTGCTGTGCGGGCCGAGAGAAGCAGGGGTTTCTCACTCTGCCGAGGGGTTCCCGCCTTCCCGGAGGCCAGAAATCTGGGAACGTGGAATCTGTGCCATCCAGTGTGGTGGCCAGGAAGCGTGTGCACCTGCTGTGCACGGGGAGTGTGGCCGGCCTGCCTGGGGATGCGTCATGAGTGCAAACATACTCTGGATTCTAAGCACTTGTTCTGGAAGAAACAATAAATGACTCAACAATTTTTCATATTGGTTCTGTGTAGAAATGATAATATTTTGCATCAGGTGGGTTTAATGAACTATAGTATTAAAATTAATTTCAGTTCTTTTTTTGGTTTTGTTGGGTTTTTAACTTTTTAAAATGTGGCTGCTATGAAATGTAGAATCGCACGCGTGGCTCCCGCCGTGGCCTGTTGTGACCGTGTTCCTGAGCCTGGGCCTGGGCCAGCTCCGCTCAGCCACGAGGCCTCAGCAGGATCCTTCACCTGCCCGGGGCCTCAGTTTCCTCCTCTGCTCTGGGACAAGGGTATTAGGCACGTGGAGCCCTCATGGCGGAGCTGAGCACGTGGCCTGTTGGGGGCAGAAGACCGTGTCCACGTGAAAGACGTGATGTGAAAACACGGCACATGGCAAAGAGCTCTTGCGATGAGTGACAACTGGTTCATTTTCTTTTTTTTTTTTTAACTTTTTTTCTTTTTATAGATTTTTAAATGTTTGTTTATTTTTGAGAGACAGAGAGAGACAGAACGTGAGAGGGGGAGGGTCAGAGAGGGAGAAGGAGACACAGAATCCGAAGCAGGAAGGATCCAGGCTCTGAGCTGTCAGCACAGAGCCCGACACGGGGCTCGAACTCACAAACCGTGAGATCGTGACCTGAGGTGAAGTCGGACGCTCAACCGACTGGGCCCCCCAGGAGCCCCTCACCTCATTCGTTTTCTAAACAAAACAAAGAAACCCTCGTCCTTCTTGAGGGATGCAGGCCGACCTGGAGAACCCCAGCCCTCCTGACCCCATGGCATCTGCCTGGGCCCTGGTGCCCCTCCTCTGGGGGGGCTAGGAGTGGGGCGCCCGTCTCCACCCGCCGTGCCGCTCTCTCCCCTCACCCTGCCCTGTGCTGCCTCTCGGTGTCCTGCCCCCTTATCTGTCGAGCCCATTTCGTCTCCCTTTGACCTGCAGCCACCCCTCCAGGCTCCTTCCCCATTGAGGAAAGAGGCCCCACCAAGGCCCACGCCCTTCCGGACCTGTCCTCACCGCCTGGGCTACTCCCGGGCGGGGCCTTGGCGAGCACGGAGTGCCGAGTGCGTAGGCCCTGTGGGATGAGGTCAGAAGGCGGGGTCCCTGCAGCCCTCAGAACGGCCTTCTCCCCGCCCCGTCCGTCCGGGTGGCGGTCAGCACGCTGCCCTCCCCCCCACATCTCGGTGTCGCTCTGGGGAATCGCGCTCTTCCTGGTGGTTTCCTCTGGTGGACTCAGGGACACGCTCTCCCAAGATACGGCCTCCTGGCACGTTGAATATTTTAAGGTGAAGGAATTTGGGAAAAGGGCAGGAGCCGGAAGGTCACTCTGACCTCCCCCAAAGAAGTCATGAAGGCCTCCTGTGCGGTGACCTCCCACGCCCGGAGGAGCGTCCTCCTCTCCGGACCCCAGGAGGACCCGGGACACGCACGTCTCACTACGCCGACCCCACACTCCTCGCCCTGCCGAATGCAGCTGCGCTCTCATCAGACCCAGCATCGGAAAAGCAGGCCTGACCATTTCTTCAAGGCTTTATGTCCCCACGACGGCTCCCGCGCCCCGGAAAGCTCACCCCAAATAAATCTGGGTGCTTTTCTCCTGTTAATCTGTCCGTTCAATTTCTGGACTCAGCCCGGGGCCTGAGAGGGTCCGGGAAAGCCATTTCCTCCCAACATCTTGCACCTGCCTCCACCTTGACTCATCCTGTTTCTCCCGGGAGGGGGGTTGACATCATAATAATAATAATAGTCATTACTGTGTAGTTAGCGTTCTATGGGCTTTTATTTTTGTCACCAACGTCCAGTTCCCACGTGAGGAGCCAGAGGCACAGAGGAACAGGGAGGCTGGGCGGTGAAGAGTGGGTGGGGTCCTGCTGGATGGGGACATAGGCCCTCATTTCTGCCACCTGCTGGCTGTGACCCCCCAGCAGCAGCGGAGGCCGGGGGTGGGGCGGGGGTGGAGGTGGAGGCTGGGGCCTCTGGGGGGTGAGGCCGTGGGGAGGGGTCGTCAGGGACTCAGCCTCCCGGAGAGCTTCTCTGCCACCGGCTTTCTGCCCTGACCGGGGCCTGGTGACGCCCTGTCTGCAGCCTCTTCCTTCCGGCTGCTGGAGTTTCTTCCCCTAACAACACAGCACAACACGGCTCAGGCAGCCAAACCCCACATCCCACAAGGCAGACCCCACGGACCGGCCGGGGCCTGCCTCCCCGCTGGGGCCCCCGCAAGCCTCTCAGGAATCCTCCGTCCACTCTGCTGGGCCCTCCGTAAGCCCCGGCCGTCCTCTCTGTGTTCGAAACTGAGTTCAATCTCTCACGGCCATCGCTGTTGCACTTGTCTTGAATAGAGTCTGTCTGTTGATTTGAACAAGTGGCTGGCGAAAAAGTTCTCTAATGGGAAGGGGCTTGGGGCTCCCTGGGGGGAGGGGCCGAGGCAGGAGGCAGCCTTTGCAAGCAGACTGGGGGTCCTTGCTGTAGACACAGCCGTGTGCCTCGCCCCTGCTTAATGCTCAGAAGTGTCAGGAAGGAGCCGAGTCCGGGCGCCTTCCCCCGAGGACTTGAGGAGCCCCCGCCTCGCTTGGGGACAGCCCTGCTGTGAGCTCCCCAGCTCCCCTGTCTGTGCCCTTCCCGGGCCCCAGTTTCACCTCGTGTGAAGGGGCCCCAGGAGGACAGGAGCAGCTGGCCTACGTCCCTCCCGCACCCACAAGCCAGGAGGATATCACTAGCTGCTAAACCGTGAAATAACGGTAAAATCGATGCTGAGCTGGGGGTCCCTTCGGCGGAGCCTCCCCTGATATGGTGAACTGTGGGGCTGGGGGCTGTTGTCATTTACAGGTGGGAGGCGAGGCCCAGAGAGCTCAAGGTCACACAGCCACTGCGGCGGGGTGGGGGGTGGTGCGGGCCCGGCCCGCAGCCCCCTGCACCGCCTCCCCAGCTGGCCTCCTTATCGGCCGCCCGACAGATGAGCGCCGGGGCTCCGGCCCCACTATCACATCAGGCCGGCGTCTGACCCTGGAACCCAGCCACTTCTCCCTGTAGCGCCATCAGAACCCTTTTATTCCTTCTGAGCCGTGACCCAGAAAAACCCCATTTGTGGAGTACAAAGCCTGCTGCCTGCTTGGAATTCACGAGCAATGATCTCTCCCTTCGGATGCTTCCCGGCTTTGGGGGCAGAAGGGGGCGGAGGAGGCAGCGGGAACCAGGCCCAAACTGGCTGCTGGCTCCAGAGCTCAGGGCACCAGGCCCTCGGCACCTTGGGCTTTGACCACGGCTTGCTCTCCTGCTCTAAATAAACAAAAAGACAGAGCATCTAGAAGAAGAACAATGCCGGGGGTGGCGGCCGCCCCACAGGAGGATGTGCCTTGTGACCGAGCCCTCTGGGGACAGCCTGGTGGCAGTGGGCTGCGGGGGGACGGGCAGGGATGAGAAGACTGGGCCATCAGCAGAGGCCGGTTAGGTCCCCACCCTCACCGGGTAGAGACAGCCAGGGAAATGGGTACAAACCTTACGCCTGGGAGAGGGGCTTCCTGCAGAATTCCCCAACCTTCCCTAGAACGTTGTCAACAACCCCAGGCCAGCCTGTCATCCCTCAAACGCAGCTGCGTGTTCCCAGGAGACTTGGAGCTCTTGATCGATGGCTTTTTCCGCGGCCCCAGCCTCCGCCCTGAGAAACAGGGCCGCTTCTCCCTGTCCCTGTGGCCCCAGGCTGTAGCCATGTGGCGTGGGGTCCCGTGACTCCCCCAGCACAAAGCAGGTGTAATGGATTCTCTACTGACACTAAAGAAGAGAAATTCATCCCTTAACCGCGGCCTAACAGCAAAGCCCGAAGCCAGGCTGGGGGTCAGGGGAATGCCGTTGGGGAAGGAAGGCGACGTTGGTGACCGATCCTAGAGGTCTTTTGCACCTGCAGCTTGCACAAAGTGCCTTCCGTACAGCCCGTTCACAGAGAATACACAGCAACGCTTGCCTTGCAAGGCACTGGAGGGTATCTGAGCGCACCCCCATCACTTTAAGATGGTGGAACTCAGTATGGCTCAGGGTGCGAGATCTGGGCTCCCTGCTCCGGACCGGGCATCTCTCTCCTCCCCACACGGCTTCCCGGAGAGTGGCTGAGCAACCAGAGTCCAAGGATCCCGAGTCACACAGACCCGGCCCTGAGTCCCGCTCACTTGCTGTGTGATTCTGGGTGAGTGGCATACCATCTCTGAGCCTCAGCTTCACTGTTGGCAACATGGAGACAATGGTCCTTCCCTGCGAGACTATTAAGAAGATTAAAGATACAGTTTTGGGTTCTAGGTTCTGAATTTTCACAAGCATCGGGAGAAGGGCGGGTGGGATTCCAAGATGGAAATGGCCGTGGCAGGTCGGGGAGGTCGACGAGAGTTTGAAGAAGCACCAGCCTGGCAACGAGGGTCCCATTTTCTTCTCCGATTTGCCAGGGGGGTCTCACACGAGGCGGCACAGAGCAGTGCTCACCAGCCATGGACAGAAAGCACCTTGCTTTGGGGCCCGAGGAACAGGGAAGGGGGGCTCCGGGGGGGAAATCCACGGTTTTATTTTTCCCTTGTACCCGTGCGATCCCGCGAGAAGGCAGCACACAGGGGGAGACAGTTCCTCCCCACAAGCAGAGGAGGTCCCAAGAGCAGGAGGTGAGCTCTTACTGCTTTGTCCTCGCTGTCCTGCCTGTGTGTGGCCAGACACACAAATACAGGTGGGAAATGAATGTTGGCCCCGGGTTTCTGGCCTGGGGATGGCAGAAGAGGGCCCCAGAGAACCGGAGTGTTGGGGTGGTCATGAAGACAATGGAAATCAAGGCAGCCGCCCTACAAAGTGGTGCATAAACTCTGAGGTCACCTGCAGGCTGTGCACACGCGGTTCTGACCTTAAAGGGCACACGGTGGACTTGAGAATGAATTACAGGATCCCTTGCTGCCCAGGGGCTTGGAGTGGCCACCTGCTGGCTCACACAGGCAGGGCAGATCTGAGTGGCCCTGTGAGGCTTCGAAAACTAAACTGACACTGGGGCCACGACCACAGAGGGAGCACCACACTCCGCTCTGAACGTAATCAGCTTGGTTATCTGCCAAACAAAACATCAACACGATCCCTGGGATTTGAACAAGATGTAGAGCCTCCTGACACGATAGTCAAAGTGGCCAAGATGCTACCTCAATCGACTGGTGTGCAGGAAACCAGAGAAGAGCCAGCTTGCAAGGGTCCCTCCCAATGCCAAGATGTTGCAGATGTTGGCATTATTAGGAGAATGCTTCAGAAGCCGTGCTTCAGGAAACAGAGGCGAACACTGTGGAAACAAATGGAACAGAAGGTCTTGATGGTGAAGCAGAAGCCACAAAGAAGAACCAAGTGGAGGTTTATGAACTGGAGAATATACTAAGTGAAATAAAATTTTCATGGCGGTGTTGGGTAGCAGATTGGAGTCAACAGAAGAACCTTAATGAACTAGAAGGTGGGCCTCTAGAAAGGATTCATCTTGCATATCGGAGAGAAAATTCATTGACTGAAAGGGAACCGAGGCTCAGAGACCCGTAATACAACATTGGAAGGTCTAATGTCCACATCATCAGAGTCCCGGAAAGAAAGAGCAGAATGCAGAAAAAATATTGGCTTAGAACTTCCCAAATTTGGGGAAAGACATAAGCTTGCAGATTCAAGAAACTCAAAGAAGGCAAACACAATGGAATCCTTGACCAGACAAATAATAATCAAGCTGCTCAAAATTAAAGACCAGGAAAAAGAAGGAGGGAGCCAGAGAAAGGCACCGTGTTGCCCAGACTCAGGCAGCTGCACATCTCTCGGGGAGTGAGGAAAGCCAGAAGGCACGGACGTCGCATTTTTAACGTACTGAAAGGAGAGAACCGTGGACCCAGAATGTTATATTCAGCAAAATATATCTTTCAAGAGTAGAGGCGAAAAAGACAGATAAAAGAATCCTAGGAGACTCTGTTGCCGACAGACCTGCTTTCATAGAAATGCTGAAGGAAGTTTTCTGGGAAAAAGCGGAAATTACACCAGAGGGAAATCTGGAACGCTGGGGAAGAAGGAAGAACAAAGGATATGATGAATATCAGGGTGAAAAGACTCTTCTCCTCTTAAATTCTTTACAACGAGTAAGAGTACTGACAGCAAATAAGATAGGACCGTCTGCTGGGATTTTCACTGTGTGCAGATGTGACACTTTTGGAAACCATGGCATCGAGGGGGCAAGGAACCCGGGTGACGGTCAGATTTGTACCTTCTACTCCAAGTGGCAAATGTTAATTTCACACAGACGACAATCACTAAGAGGAACCCACACACAAGATATTGTCAAAACCTCAGGATAAAATAAGGAGAATACTAAAAAAATAAAATAAAATAAAATAAAATAAAATAAAATAAAATAACGGAACCAGAAAATGGGAAATAAAGAAATGTAATGTCATCTAAACATGCCGATGAAAAGGCCAACATTGGAAATCATAAACTCCCCATGTCCTACGTTGAATGCTCAGAACAGGCAAATGCACAGAGGCAGGAAGTAAGTGACCAGTGGCCTGGGGCCGGGGGAGTGGGGACAGACCGCCAGTGAGCGTAGAGCTTCTTTTTGGGGTGTTGAAAATCCCCTAAAAGTAGGTCGCTATGACGGTTACACGCTCTGTGAATATACCGAGAACCAAATAACTGCGCACTTTAGGCGAGTGAATTTTGTGTGCTTGAAATACATTTCAACAATGCTGTGAAAACGGATGGACTGGAAAATAAAATTTAGTGTAATTAGTAAATTACAGATCTTCACAGTTAGAGAGGATCAGAACCGATAACAAAAGACACAGCGACGGGCCGCTCCAAAACCGCACTGAGTACGTCAGTGCAGGTGAGTTAAAGCTACGACACCGGGGGAGATGTGCACCCCCATCTACCCCCTGGAGTGGGCGTAGTATAACCAGGGCCACCCAGAATGGAAAGCACAGAAAATGATCAGGGATAAAGAAGGGTATTACACCGAAGCCGAGAATAAAAGGCCAATTTACCAAGAAGATAAGACAGTCCTAAAAAGTAAAGCCTCAAAATAAATGAAGCCAGCACTGGTGGAAAGGACAGTAGAAATGGACCACGTGACCACTACCTTTGTGGACTCCAGCACCCCCTCGTCAGGGCGTGATGGAATACGGAGACGGAAGACGGGGGGAGGATCTGGAAGTCTGAAGAAGCCCATCACCCTATGGGTCTTGGGGACGCTTATGTGATTCCCACCAAGATCGGGAGACCAGATGTCATTTTCAGGTGTGCTTGGAAAAGTCACCAAAACAGACTACATTCTGACCCCAGTGCAAGCTGGAATCGGTTTGAAATGATCAAAACCGTGCAAGATGTATTTTCTGAACCAAATGGGATAAAATATAAAAAGTCTGGCAGCACTAAGTGCTGGGGAGGATGTGGAGCCCCTGGGACGCGTGCACCATGCCGGCAGGAATGCAACGTCGAGCTAGCGGCCGCCCTGGAAGACAGTTTGGCGGGGTCTTGTGAGTTAAACCTATGGCGATCTATGAGCCGGGAATTACCTTCCTAGGTAGTTATTAGCAAGAGAAGCGAACAGCACACACAGGAATGCTCGCAGCGGCTTTATTCACAACCATCAAAAGGGGAAAACAACCCTGGGCCCTTGGGCTGGTGGATGGGGGAGCAAAGTGTAGCGAGTCCATACGAAGAGATCCTGTCTGCCAATGAAACAGATCGATGGATACGGACAGGACATTCCGCGGGGGGAAGGGAGCCGGTCTCGCTGTCCGATCCCATTTACATATCTTCTGGAAAGGCCAGCCCAGAATGACAAAGAATGGGTCCCTGGTGGCCTGGGCTTGGGGTTCCCTGGGAGCATTTTGGGGGTGATGAAGCTGTCTTCTGCCCTGATTATGCTGTGGTCACACAGATCTCTACGTGTGTAAAACCTCATATAATTGTAAATAAAAAAGTCTATTTCACTGTATGCTAACTTTTAAAATAAAACATGGTTAAATGGATAAAACCATAAGAGACTGTGAAATACAGAGAACAAACTGAGGGTTGCTGGAGGGGTGGTGGGTGGGGGATGGGCCAGATGGGTGATGGGGACTCAGCAGGGCACCTGTTGGGATGAGCACTGGGTTCTTCTCCTGAAACCAATGCTTCACCGTATGTTAACTTGGATTTAAGTAACATTAAAAAAAAAAGGCCTGGCTCGTAGGTGTACATAATACCTGTTCGTGTTCTTTTTATTAATTAAAAATTGTAGAAAAGGGGCACATGAGTGTCTCAGTTGGTCAAGCATCCGATTTTTGATTTCAGCTCAGCTCATCTCACGGTCCGTGGGTTCAAGACCCGCATTGGGATCTGCGCTGACAGCACGGAGCCTGCTTGCGATTCTGTCTTTCTCCCCTCCCCCTCTCTGCCCCTCCCCCCATCTCTCTCTCTCTCAAAATAAGTAAATAAACTTTAAAACAAATTGCAGAAAAGATGCCACTGTAATGTTAGCAGAGCACTTCGGCTGTGCACAGTGCGGCCACCCTGCTGTCCAGGCAGTGCCCCGCCCCTGCCCGTCACCCCAACGCCACCAGAAGGTTCCCTGTGGCTCCCCCGTATTTCCTGCGTCCCAGCTTCAAAGAGCACTTGCTAAGTTCAGCTGATAAAGGTCATAACCCCCCTCGTGGAGATTCCGGGGTGATGCGGTCCAAAGTGATCCGACCCCCACCCCCAGTTCTTTGCCTAGACTGCTCTTTTCCCTTCTTCTGTCCCTGTGACGTCTCCCCCCATCGTCCTCCACCCCAGACGTGGAGCCCCGAGGGGAGGGCAGGGTCCTGGTCCGAGTCACCTCTGCGTCCCCAGGGCCCAGCCAGACAAGGCGGACGGCGCTCGGCAAAGCCCAGTCCTGCCGGACCCTGCAGGTGCCCTCAGACCTCAAGGGCTCTGCTGTGGGGTGTGAGATGTTCCCCCGGCTGCGTGAGCCCCAGGGGGCTCCGTGCCAGGCTGCTGGTGGTGCACCAGGCCCCGGGGTCCGCTCTGGGCTGGAGCTGCAGGGTCGGCGTGTGGCCGAGGGTGGGGCCACGTGTCCACGCCAGACCCGGGCTCTCGCGGCCCCTCCTCCAGCCCCCACTAATGAAGTGCCCTTGTGCATCCTGGTGACTCCTCACTAAGCAGGAGTTAGAGAACAAATCAGCGCGAAATAATATTTTGACTAAATTTCTGCTCTCCAGCCTGTGTAGTTGTATGAACTTGCCGAGTGGGCCTCGGGGAGCGCCATGGTGCATACTGATGCCAATTAGGAGGCTGAGTGATGAAGTGGCCTTGTATCGTTTCACCAGTGCATGGGAACAGCAGGTGAATGCTATGGCTTATGATTTTCAATTATAAATCAAATAGACTGAGTTCTCGCTTCTCTTAATAAAGGCTGTAAAAGCGTTGGAGTGTGGACAGGCTTCTGCTCGGGAAAGAAAAAACAGGTTGAGTTTCTAAGTGATAACTCGTGCGGTGTTTTTGTTTCTGCTACCGTCTTGGGTATTTAGTGTTTGGAGAAGAACAATGTAGAATGTGCGGAAGCTGGCGACGACGGAGGGTCCCGTGGGTTGCCCCGGATGCGCTCCGACGTCTCGCGGGGGGCAAGCTCACGTCGCTCCGAGGGCCCTGCTCCTCCCCGACGCCCGCTCTGCAGTCCTGCGGGGGCTGCCTCAGCAGAGGAGGTCAGGGCGTTTACACTGGATGTCGGGGGACCAGGAGACGATGTTCCAGAGTGGATGGGGCGCCGTGGCAACAAGTGCAAGGCCGGTTCTGTCCACGCAACAAAATAAGACGGTTTCCTGTGAGAGTCTTGACTCTGCCCCCGCCAAACTCATGAACCCAGGGCAGTCGATTTAACCCTTCTGCTCTCCACTTGCTCTGCCTACCGACAACAACCCCGATCTAACCCGGGGGGGCTGTACTGAGGAGCCTGCACTCGGGCACCTGCTCCGTCTTGTTCCTTTGGGAGAGGAAGAGAACAGACTGCAGGGGTCGGGTGGGGTAGGCAGAGTCCGGGGAGCCAGCGCGTGGGTCTGGAGACACACCGAGGAAGCAAAAGTGGGAGGGACAGAAGTCGCGTTTCCTCCCTTGAAGAAACAGCTCACTTATCGGGTAGAAAGATTTTCTTGCACGGACCTCGGAATGAGCGCAGCCCGTGGAATTCTGAAGTGGCAAGGGTAAAGAAAGCTATCCAGGGAGAAGAGAGATATGTCAAAGTGAACAAAGGTCCCGTTGGCCTCAGATGTCTCCTCTGCCACATTTGGTGACCAGGAACGGGGGGGGTGGGGGGGTGGCGGCTGCTAGGGGCTCAGGAGTTGTGTCCGCGGGTTGCCTGCTAGTCACCCTGGGGGTTTCCAGACGCCACGGTCAGTCCCAATCTGCCTGTGGGAAATAGTGCCGAAGGAGGCGGAGTCGTGACCTCACCGGGTGCAGGCGTCCCTGACGCCTGCTGCTTGTCCTCCGCATCCTTGACAGCTGGGTCGGCTGAAGAGGGAGCTGGAGCACCGTGGAAAAAGGAGATGCCCCCTGGAAAGGGGCCAATTCTGTTCCCCTCCGCTAGGGAGGATCCTCACCTGGAGTCAGGAAACTCAGGAGACCGTGGTGCTCATGGAAGCCCGAAGTCTTTTTTTTTTTTTTTTTTTTTTTTTTAATGTTTATTTACAGGAGACAGAGTGTGAGCGGGGAAGGGGCGGAGAGAGAGAGGGAGACACAGAATCCGAAGCAGGCTCCAGGCTCTGAGCTGTCAGCACAGAGCCCGATGCGGGGCTCGAACCCACAAACCGCGAGATCGTGACCTGGGCTGAAAGCTGGACACCTGACTGACTGAGCCCCCAGGTACCCCCTTGGATGCCTGAATTCTAAGGCATGATGACCATTCTGGGTTGAATGATGGCCCCCAAATCCTACCCTCAGCACTTCTGAATGAGACCTCAGTTGGAAATAGGGTCTTTGCAGATGTGATCATTTAAGATGAGGCCACCCTGGAGGAGGGTGAGCCCTAATCCAGCATGGCAGCTGTCCTTATAAAGGGGGAAATTAGACACAGAGACACTCACAGAATGAAAACATGGAGATGGAACTAGAGACTGGGGAGGTGTGCCTATAAGCCAAGAACGCCAAAGGTCTCCAGTAAACCCCAGAGTCTGGGAGGCAGGCCTGGAACAGATTCTCCCTCGCAGCCATCAGAAAGAACCAACCTTGTCAACATCCTGATCTTGGATTTCTAGACTCTAGAACTGTGAGGAACATCAATTTCTGTTAATCGATCTGCCTTGTTTCTTACGGTGGCCACAGGACACTAACATGGGGACTATTCAAGCTGTGACTCACTGACTGTCTTGGGTGAAGAATGCCTCTATTTATTAGGATTATTGCAGTAGTGAAAGGGGACCATCACAATAGGAGAACACAATGGGGCTCAGAGCTGCAGTGTCTCAGAGGTCAGGCAGAGAGGATTTCCTTTTATACGGAGGGGCCAGCAAGGCTGAAAGGAACTGGTGTTGGGGGTGGGGGAGCAGTGTGGTGGGACCATTGACCAATGTTTCTCCTTGTGTCAGCAGATTCTGGGGAGGGGCCGTTAAGGAGGGGTCCTTTGCTGGCCCAGCCTGAGGGTGGGTGAAGGTCCAGGGGCCTAGGGGGAAGGAGAGGAGCTTAACTTACCTTTGGTCAAACTAGTTAGCAAGCACTTTGTTTTGAATGATCAACGGGAAAAAGAGGTTCTGGTCATTATTTATGAGGCATGGAAGAGGAATTTGGAAGAGGCATGGAAAATTAGGAATTTGGAAGTCTTGGCTTTTCCTAGCTAACCGGGAGATGCATCCATGAGTCTTAACGTAAGTCATACGGGCAGGTGATTCTTTGCAGTAGGGCATTTTTTGGAATGTATATGGGTGGGGAAGCTTGTCTTAACCATCACTGTTTTTCAGGAGCGTAGGTTTCAGGCAAAGTTTAGTATTGTGAACAGTTCAGTTCTTGATGGTCATGATGGCCGTGATGTTAATGGTGATGGTGGTTTTGACAGTTTAGCTCTTGGTGGGGGTGACGGTGATGATGATGGTGATATAACAATCTTCTAAGCTTTTTACACGCACTAAATGAATTATAAAGTAAACACTGGCATCCAACCTTGTAGAACTGAGGCATGGAAAGATGGGTTAACTTTCCCAAGGTCCTGCTACTGGCTAGTTTGGACCAGGACCAGGTCCACACCCGGCAGCCTGGCTCCAGTACCCATGCTCTTGCTACGATGCTCTACTGCTTTTGAGAGGAGTCAAAGGAGAGTATCATTCAGGGTCACTCCAAGGTCAAACTGCCCACGTGGCCCCCTGCGTATGCTGCGATCTATTTTTTATTACAGATCATCAGAAACAACCCTACAAACATTACAAGGTGACCACACAAAATGCTCCAACCTTGAATAATTGGAACTCATTTTTATCAATACAGTCCCACTAATGAATTAAGTGCCCGATTTAGTTTCTCAGAGATGCTGTAACAACTAACTGCAGACATGGAAGGCTCAAAGCAACAGAAGTTTATCATCTCAGGCTGGAGGCCAGAAGTCAGAAGCAAAGCATTTTCTGCCTTTCTTTCACAGGGATTTGAGGCCCACCTGAAATCCAGGATGATCTTGTCTGGAGATCTTTAAGTCAGTTGTGTCTGCAAAGATCTTTTTTGCAAATAAGGCCATACTCACAGATTCCTGGGATTAGGGCAGGTATTTCTTCTTCAGATCTGCCATCCAACCCATGACAGTCCTAGAATGAAATTTCAGCCCAAGCTCAGCCAGGAAGGCATGCTTCAGAGTCTTGGTGGAGGATCCAGTGTCCAGAACATTCTCTGGAGTTGGTGGACCATGGAGGATAGAATGGGAATCCCAGGCTCCATGGGTCTCCACACTTCCTCGTGTTCCAAAGGGTCAGTGGGACACACCCAATGACCCAACACCAACTTTTCACCGTATGCTGAGAGTTGGAAGAGGCAGCCTTGATATTTCCCAGAGATAGTCATAGTCTCTCACTCTGTGGCCAGCCATCGCTTGGGTCTTCTTGGGTACCAAGAAGCCAGGCTTTCATTTGAGTTTGAGTTAGGATGGTTCTTGGAAGCTAGGGATTTGCCCATGTCCCAAGCTTCCTGAGGGAGTGAGAGCCACAAGATGCTGTCTCAGAGAGCCCTGCTCAGGCCTGGAATCCTGACCATTTTTCCTGTGAGGCTGCATGTTATAACCCACTCATTCAGGCATGCTTACAGAGAAAGAAAGACAGAAAAAAGTGTCTGTTGGTTCTGCCAGGATTTTAAAAGAAAATCCTTATAATCCAATAATTTGGTATCTAGTCAGGGTTGATTGGATTGAACTGATTGATTTTTTAAGGTGTGAAAGCAAGAGGCAAAGGATCACACACACACACACACACACACACACACACACACTCCCTGCATGACCTTCTTTAGATACCCTTTGGAGATATATGCCAATCAACCAATGGAGGAAGCAAATTAAGAGCTCAATGATGATGAAGTTATGGCATGAAAGGGTTTATTTTGAGCATTAGAATTATTTAAATATGGAACAATTTTTGAAAATTCTGATGGAAAGGAAAACAATCTTGTAAATAATATATGAGAGAGGGGGCAGAGTGAGGGATGGAGAGAGACAGAGGGAGGAAGAGGGGGGAGGTACGTGAAATCAATGGGGATGATGTGACATATGAGGAGAAAGCCGAGGCGAGCATACTTAATGTTTTGTCTGAGCTTGAGGCTGTTCAGTTGCGTCTTGACCACTAATTGGAGTGAGCCAGTTTGGGATGAAGTCTGGACGCTGCAACACGTGCCTGGCACGTAGCATGAAGTTTACGTGTGAGCATTTAGGTGCCATGTGACAGAAGTCCAGATGTCAGGACACTGGGGATGTACGGCCACCGCAGATGCTGCTGGAGGCTAGCTCAGCTTCCGTCTTCCTGCTGCATGGTCGCTTAGTGCTGGCCTTGACCCTCAGAGAGATTTGGCACCCAAGATGTCTCTGCCAATGCTGCCGGGCAGGAGGACGACCTAAAGGAACACAGTGGCACTCCTTGGTGGCATGTCTTTCCCGAGGAGCCGTCATCAAGTTCCACTCAGCAACCTCCCCTTACGTCTCATTGGCCAGAACCCAGTCATGTCATCCCTGCTTCAGGAGAAATGTGCCTTCCTAGCTGGACACGTTGATGCCTTAAACACAAGTGACCTTCCCCCCTTCCCCCCTTCCCCCCTTCCCTCCTTCCTTCCTTCCTTCCTCCCTCCTTCCCTCCTTCCCCCTCCCTTCCTTCTTCCTTCCTTCCCTCCCTTCCCTCCTCTCCTTCCTTCCTCCCTCCCTCTTCCCTCACTTCCCTCCTCTCCTTCCTTCCTTCCTTCCTTCCTTCCTCCCTCCCTCCCTCCCTCCTCCCTCACTTCCCTCCTATCCTTCCTTCCTCCCTTCCTCCTTCCCTCCTTCTTCCCTCCCTCCATCCCTCCCTCCTTCCTTCCTTCCCTCCTTCCTCCCTCCCTTCCACCTTCCTTCCTCCCTCCTTCCTTCCTTCCCTCCTTCCTTCCCCCCTTCCTCCCTCCCTTCCACCTTCCTTCCTCCCTCCCTCCTTCCTTCCCTCCTTCCTCCCTCCCTTCCACCTTCCTTCCTCCCTCCCTCCTTCCCTCCCTCCTTCCTCCCTCCCTTCCACCTTCCTTCCTCCCTCCCTCCTTCCTTCCTTCCCTCCTTCCTTCCCTCCTTCCTCCCTCCCTTCCACCTTCCTTCTTCCTTCCTTCCTTCCTTCCTTCCTTCCTTCCTTCCTTCCCTCCTTCCTCACTCCCTTCCTCCTTCCTTCTTCCTTCCTTCCTTCCTTCCTTCCTTCCTTCCTTCCTTCCTTTTTCTTTCTACCAAGGATGAGAGGGAAAATGATCTTGGGTAGTCACTGAGCCATCTGCCCCAGAAGGGCAACAATAGATCAGGCAGAAGATTCCCAGGAGTTCCAATATTAATATTAGACAAAGAGAAATTCATGGCAAAAAAATGCATCGCAAGACAAAGCCTATGAGTTTATAGAGATAAAAGCTAACCTCAAAGATGTAGGAAACCTTATCACCAACAGATAGCATACAACTGGCAAAAGAAACAGTACCAGATATACAAGGAGAAATTGGAAATCCTACAACGGCAGCAAGATCGCACATCTATTTCACTTCCCAACGTATTAGTAGGATCAATCATCACAATAAATCATAAATGATGAATCATAGTGAGGCAATGTGGGATCTAATTGGCATTATTAATTAGGTCCATTCATCCATCACATGCTAACTGAGTACCCACTATGTGTCAGGCCACATTTGTGGGCCGGGGCACAGCCGTGCAGGAGAGGCAACCACCCCATCCCCATGAAGCATGCATTCTGAGAAGGGTTGACTGGAAAGACATCAATCATTGAAATATGAATCCTGTAGAGAATATCTATTCTTTGCCAGAGGTGTTGGGGCATTTATAAAAACTGACAAACTCTTAAGCCGTAAAGAAAACAGGAATCTATTACAAAAAGCAGAAATTGTCCAGGTTACTTTTGCAAACTACAATACCATAAAGCTAGAAAATAATCAGAAGCTTTTGAACTAAGGAAAGATGGAACAGAAATGTTCTCTTAACTCACTGTTTGCAAAGAAAGAGAGAAGAACGAAAGTCATAGTGCAATTACAGACCGTGTTGACCATCATGTACCCAACCTTCGGGCATTCTGCCGGAACAGTCCTCAAAGGAAAATTCATAACCAGGAATTACCTTATTATCAGAAAACAACATTATAAATGTGGCAGTTATTTTTGGTAGCTCTGGGTACATAACAAACCACCCCCAAACTTGGTGGCTTAGCACGGCTGTTGTCTTTGGCTCTGTGCACTGGCTGGGTCAGTCCTCTGACAGGGTTGGCATGGATGGTCTCCACTGGGCTCATTTGTGGGGTTGTGGCCAGCTGGTGGGAAGGATAGCTGATCTAGAAATGCCTTAATTACACATCTGGTGGTTGGCCAGCTGCTGGCCAGGGCATGAAGGTTCTCAGGTGGCCTTTCTCCAGCAGGCCAGCCTCGGTTCATTCACGCGATGGTCTTATGGTTCCAAGTGCAGCAAGGAGAGGGTGAACCCCAACACAGGGCAATGTCCGAATTTCTGCTTGTGCCCCGTATGCTACCGACCTAGCAGCCAAAGCAAATTGCATGGCCAAGCCCAGGGCCAGGGCAGGAAGGGACCACCCAGGGGCAATGCTCAGGCAGGGCAGTCATGACAGCCAGCTTTGCTAACCATCTACTGCAACTTTTAATTAAAACATAGAAAACCACAGAAGCACAATGCTACAGAAGCAGGGAGCTTATTAAATAATCAAGATAAAAGCAGAAACAAGTGCTGTAGAAAATAGAAAGGCAGCAGAGCTGGTAAATGTACTCAGGACTTACTCTCTGGAACCAAGACAGTGAAATTGATAAACTTCAGCAAACATGAACAGCAAAAAAAGAATGAAACACAAATAAATCACTGGATACAAAAATAGTCTGTAAGAACAGCTATGGAAAAGCTCGAAGTCCTATGAGAATCCCATCAACAGTGATGTATGAATGCACTTTTAAAATTTTGTACATTTCAAAAAAAAAAATGTATTAAATGGTAAATAAAATTTGGCAAATGGCATTGTAAATGGGTGCGCTGTACCAAAATGAACTCAAGGGTATGTAGGGAAGCCTGAGTAGATCAACCATCAAGGAAGAAACTACCAGTGGTACTTGAAGTCGGAGACTAAAGAACAGGTAAGGGACAGGACATTTGCATAACTGGTAACACAGGAAAAGAGGCTGGGTACCCCCAGGCCAAT
Source organism: Acinonyx jubatus (assembly GCF_027475565.1). Classification (NCBI taxonomy): domain Eukaryota; kingdom Metazoa; phylum Chordata; class Mammalia; order Carnivora; family Felidae; genus Acinonyx; species Acinonyx jubatus. Next base: position 136,969,062 of record NC_069387.1, read on the forward strand.
TGGAAATTGTAATTGGCCCCCCAGAGAGGTCCGGACAGTGGAAATGCTCGCTGAGAACTGCCTCCTCTGTTTGGAGCAAGGAAACAGGGGAGTAACGTAAGCCCTCGTTTGGCGTGGGCGAAACAACTCCCATGCTAGATGAGTTGTCCAACTCAGGTTATGAGATATGAGAGGTAATGAGGAAACAAGGAAACAAACAAAAAATGGAGATATATTAAAGGGAAACAACTTTCTTTGAAAAGTTAGACTTATTGACATAATTTATATAAAAGTAAAACTCACCCTTTTTAAATGTACAGTTCTATGGATTGTGACAAAAACATCGGGTCATGCAACTCTTTCCTTAATCAAGATAAAGAGTATTTCCATGTACTATACTGGAAACACGGGGTGGGGGGGGTGGGCAGGGGAAAGGAAAGCTACATGATGCAGTATCCAAAGCACATATATTTGATAAAATTCGAACAAAAGTAATGCAAAGATTTTAAAACACTAGAAACAAATGTATGCTAATTCCTTAATATGTAGAAGTATATTCATAAGAAAACTACAGAAAAATTGTACCTTATCATATTACACAGAAGGAAACAAGATCACCAATTATTACCATTTCCAGCCAATATTTTAATTAAACTTTTAACCAGGAAAAAAAAAAGGCAAGAAAGACAAACTGAACGTAGAGTAAGTGGGAAGCAGGAAATAAAACTGTTATTATTTGAAGACAAAATATTCATAGACATAAAGAATCCAAAACAAAGTGCAAATAAGTTATTAGAATTAATGCAGGATTTTGGTAAGTTGTTTTTGAAAATAGGTCAACGCACAAAAATCAGTTGTATTTCTTTAAGATGGTCCCCAAGTCTGGAAATACAGAGAATATTATTTTCTCCCCTATTGTAACATCAATGAATCATTTATTATGTATTTGCGTATTTTCTACATTAGGTGGGTGGCCTTGTGTATATACTACACAAATTAGAAAATAAAAATTTTAAATGCCACTTAAAATAACATTTACAAGAGCATCTGAAGCCCAGGAATAAACATGCAGCTCTCTACGCAGAAAAGGACAAACATTATTGAGGAATATTAAAAAAAGACCTACATAAATGGAGGGCTATAACCACTGGTTTGTTCCTAACTTCTCAGAAAAGTCAATTTCAGGTATCTTTTCCAAAGGCTGTGTCCAGGAATCCACAATGGTAGCTTGAAATTGGCCGGCGGTGGTATTCACAGCTCAGAAATTGGCAAATCTGCGAGACACATATTTCCCCTTGGAGAAATTGTTGTCTCCCATTCACCAGCACATCAACAGTGATGCCATTTTCATGCACTGAAAACCCAAATACTGCAAAGATAGCCACTGTATGCACTTTCGTTTCTAGATCTAATGCAGTCCTTATAAAAGTTTCAGTAGATTTTTCTGAGGACATTTATAAACTGTGTAAAAAATGTACATGGAAATCCAAAGGACCAAGAATAATGAAGACGATATTAAATATGAACAGCAAATGATTACCAAAGTTTATCATAAAGCTGTGGTAGTTAAGATAATAGGGTGTTAGTCAAGGACAGACAAATAGACTAATGGAGCAGGATAAAAAGTCCAGAAACAGGCCTACAAACGACACTGTAGGACAGTGGGGGGAAACAGCCACAGGGAAAAATTATTCTTTTCCTGTACACCATACAGACCTACTGTGTATCTAAGTTTGAATGGTAAAACACTAAAGTTTGTAGAGGAAACTATAGAAGAATAGCATCATAACCTTGGGATATACAAAGCTTTGTTAAACTGAAAGGTACTAATCACAAAGGGAAAGACTGGTAACTTATACTGCATTAAAATTAAGAAGTTCTGGTCATCAAAAGGATCATTAAGAGGGTGAAAAGGCAATCCCCAGAGTAAGAAAATATTTGCAATATTATGTATCCTCAACAAAAAGCTCATATTCATAGAATATAAAGAACTACATTAGATTAGAAAAAAAAAAAAACTCGATGGGAAAATAAAACTCAAAAGCCATGAGAAAACACTTCATGTTGAAAAAAAAAAAGATTAAATGTCATTGGTTTTCAGGGAAATGCACTTAAAACTACATTACTAAGACCCCAGACACACTACAATAGTCAAAGTTTTAGAAGATGAAAGCCATTCGGTTCCAGCAAAGATTTGGAGGAACCGGAACTCTCATTCTTTGCTTGTGCGATTGTACTCAGAACAATCTGCCATAGCTTGACACAACATAACACTAGTCTGTGCCCAGAATTCCTGCTCTTAGATGTATAGTCTACTGAAATTACACACGTGTGTACCAAAACGTATGTAAATAACCCAAAAGTTCATTGACTGTAGAATGGATAAAAACATAGTGGTAAGTATAGGTGATTGTATATGCATGCATATAAAATATAAAAACCAGCACCACATCTATCCACAAACGTGAATCTCATATATATAGTGATAGGTGAAAAAAAGCCCAGGCCCGTGAGAATATGTACTGCAGGATTCCATTCCTATAAAGTTCAAAATCGGCTGCAACTAATTTGAGATTAGGAATCAGGTAATGGTTACCTTTTGAAAGGGCTTTAAGTGCCTGTGATGGACGATAAATGAACCTAACGTGCTATTTTTTTGTTTGTTTGGGTGATGGTGACTTGGATCCGTGCACTTCATAATAATTTGTTGAGCTGTAAACCATTTATTTTATATACTTCTCTATCTAGATATTATAATTAAGTTAAAAAAACATGTACACTGCTAAATAACTCATAGATAAAAGAATAACTCACAATAGAATCAAATGTACCTACAACTGAATGATAAAAAAAATGGTATGGTTCTTTCCGTGAACTTTTTAGCCTTAAATACTTATAGTGGAGAAGAAAAAAATCCTATAAAATAGTTAATTGTATTTCTATATTAATAAGGAATAAATACAAAGTAAGTAGAAAGAGATCTTAAAGTAATCATATAAGTCAATAAAGGTAGAAACACAATAGAGAAAATCTACATACTATAGCTATTTCTTAGGAAAAAAATAATCATATGGTTGAAATTCTTATACGCCTTTTCAAGAGAAGAGAGAAGACACAATCAAACCATGTTAGTATGAAAAGGGAGAAATCAATATAGATAAATAGAAATTTAAAGACTAAGAGGAAACTATCAATATATATGTGCCAATAGTTTTGATATTTTGAAGGAGTAAAAAATTTCTTAGACAAATATAACATCAGAACTGACTCAACAACAAAAAAACCTTCTTACGTAGTCTGATGACTATTAAAGAAATGGAAGCACTTAAATATCTTTCTATAAAAAACAATAACAAAGCAAAACAAAACTAATGACTATCCCCAAGTGGTTTTAAAGTTAACAAAGAAAAAGAATACTTTCTAACCTCTCCTGTGATGTCAATGTAACTCTGATACTAACTCATGAATATATTTCAAAGGTCTTAAATAAAATACTAGAAAATCAAGTCCACTAGTGTATGAAATACATAACACACCACAACCCGCTGTCAAGGTCCTAGATTGTGTTCTAGAAAGTGGGTATGAATATTACACCTTTACAAGTAACTAATTAAATAACTAAGTAGCAGAGGGCCACGGTGGACTATTGACTGTTCCAGGTACATTCCAGGGACAATGGTTGCCTGAACACTTACCCAAAGTTAGTAGCACAAACCGCAATCGTGATTCTCATGGATTCTGTGGGCCAGTTTAGATAGGTCACGGTGGGAAGGTTCGTCCATGCTTCTCAATGTTTGGGGCCTCATCTGGAAGGCAAGGACAACCGGGGGCCGGCACACCGGGGCCCCTCACGCAGCATCGACGTGGGCTCTGCATGGGCTGTCACATGGTGGCTGCATTGTGGCCAGAGTGTTACATGCCAGCTCCGGGTTCCCGAGAGGCATCACGTGGAGAGAGAGAACAGGAACATTTCTCACTGGGGGAGGCAGTTACAAGGCATGCTCGGGTTTCAGAGGAAGGAGCAAGGTCCCGCCTGTGGGCCGACGGTGGAAAGAGCACCAGCTCGTCCTCTAGGATGAGGTAGGACCATGTGGCCACCTTTAGAAAATGAGATCTGCTGGAGGAGTGAAAGCTGACGGTGATTAGTCCGATTCTGTGGACCTGAGGTCCAATATGCAATAATAAAAGCAGAATAAATGGGTAAATATGAGTCGATAAATTTAACTGTCGACAGTAAATTGCTGTGTCTTTCCTCCCCAAAAGAGCTGGAAGAAAACTAACCTGCAATAACAAGAACAGGGCGGTTGGGGAGGGTGTTCAAGGGTAGAGTGAGCTGAGTTCCATGGTGTATGGGGAGAAGGAAGGAAATACTGAGCATCTGTGGGTGTTATTAGGAAAATAATACATATTTAATTGTGTTTATTCATTATGTGTATTAAGATTATGGCACAGCTTTTACAGAACGTAATATATAGCATCTAAAGCAACAGAAAAGAGAAACCTTTATCTAATTGAGAGAGAGAGGGAAGGGAAGAAACTAAACACAATGGCCGAAATAAAACCTAGAATAGGACGGCAGGAAGATTGCAAGCATAACAGTGATCCCATTGAATGTAGATGCACCAGGCTCAGCTCACCGGGCCGAGATACCAAGGCGAACTTACAAAAACGCATGCAGGGAAAGAAGTGGGTTGATGGTGGGTGTTGTTTCCCTGGTTGTTACTGCTGGGCCTGGGAACACCTGCTTCTGTATATCCGGGTGGGGCCAGCCAGGAAGTGCTGGGCTGGGGTGCTCCGGGCTGCTCTGGGGCCGTGAATGGGTGTCCGTGGACTGAGTGGGAGGCCTGGAAGGGGTGAGACTCGGAGAAGCGTCTGGGCCCCAGGCCCCTCCACCTGTCTGCACCTGGAGACTGCTCATGCCCACCTGGAGGGACTGGATCTCCATTCTTCTTATGCAAGGTGGCATTGGCATGTCCTTGATCCTCCTTTGCGACAACGCGTTAGCACTTACAGTGGGGACCAAACGGGAGGCTGTGAACGTGACTTTGGAGCCTTAAAGCCCTGCAAACGGGAGCTTTCCCTCTGTTGAGCCACTTTGGGCAAGCAGCCTCCCTTGGGTCGGATGGATTCTGACGCTCCTTCCTGATTTGTTCTTCCAGGAGCAAATCCAAGGGCCGTCCGTCAGCTCTGCCAGGTTGACAGGGACTCGGCAGGAAGGCGACTCCCCTCCAGGTTCCAGGGTTCCAGGGAAATGGGTGTTTCTCACGGGGCGAATTTTAGACGTTGGCAATGATGTTGACTGGGCTGTGTGTGAGTTCCACACCCGGGTGCAGGGAGAGGCAAGGCGGTCACCCACCTCTCCCCCACGTCTGCTGCGCTCCCGGGAGGGTCGGGACAGGAGGTGGGGGTGGGGAGGACGGCAGGAGGCGGGAAAGAAAGGTCCCAGTTGCAGGCCTAGCGCTGCCCCCTGTGTTTGTGTCGTCCGGGGCAGGTGGGCCAAGCCAAGAAAGGACCTAAGTGCCCAGGGCGGTCCCAGCGGGCGCAGCAAGGCTGCAAACACCCGGCGAGTCTGAAGACTTGTTAGAACGAGTGATGGGGCTGTGCCGTGGTCTCCGGGGCTCGTCTGCTGGCTGCTGGCCGCCAGCCCGGCCCTGGTGTTTGGAAGGGGACGCTCGCGCTCCTTACACCCACCGCACCCCTGCCACCCAGCTCTCTGTGCCCGTGACACAGTCTTTGCCCACGCGCTGCTTTGCTCCATGGCTAAGGGAGGTCTACACACTCCGAAGGTGGGGCTTATTCTCAACAGTTCTGGGGCTGGAGGTCCGAGACCGGGTGTTGGCAGGTTCGTTCCCGCTGAGGCTCCGAGGGGGACCCTGTCCCAGGCTTCTCTCCGCTCCTGGGGCTTTGCTGGCGGTCTTGGGTGTCCCGTGGCGTCCTGACGCGTCTGCCTTCACCTCCACGTGGACCTCTCCTCCTGTGTGTTGGCCTCTGTGTCCACATTTCCCCCTTTTACAAAGACGCCCGTCATATGGATTAGCAGTCCACTCTCGCCCAGCGTGACATCCTCGTAACTAATTGCATCTCCGCAACAAACTTATTTCCAAATAAGGTCACATTCTGAGGTCCCAGGGGCTAGGATACCAACGTGTGACTTTTGGGGAAGGTGCGATTCAACCCCATCCTGACGATCATGGCAGTAGAAACACCTAGAAACCCCTCCCCAGGGCAGGGGCAGGGGCAGGGGCAGGGGCGATGCTGTGCTCAAGACACACTTCGAGGTGCTCTGGCTGTTGGTCTCCTCCCAGGGTCATGTGGACAGTGACCTTCCTGGAGCTTCCCAAGAGACGGCATGGAGACGAATGTCCTAGGGGACTGTCCCCCCGGGCGGCAGCTGCCCGGAAGAGGTGCCCTTGAGAAGGTCTTGAGGTCTGGGACAGGTGAGTAATGGTGCCCGTAGCACTGGGGAGGGAGGAGGGGAGTGGTGGGGACACGCGCCTGGTGTGGGGGCCGTGCAGAGACCCACGTGCTCGCACCGAGGGCTAGACCTAGACAAGAGGATTTGGAAAGACAGCTGAGAGTTTGGAGGTTTCCTGCGATCGCGGGACAGCCACTCCAGATGCGGGAGCGGGGCCTGTCGCGGTGGGTGAGTATGAACCACCTGCTCTGTGTCCCTGGGGCGCGTGGCTGGCGTCACCCCTTCCGGGCCTGTGTGCCCACCACTTGCCTGGTGACCAGCCTGGCTCTCTGCCTTCTGTCATGCTGCTTCTTCCTTCTTTACGTATAAAAATACCTTTTATATTTTAAAAATGTGTCTGTTAAAATCTACAAAGACACATATCTTCCCGGATTCCGATCAAACAATTACTTGTCGATCAAACTAGAGAAGAAATGCACGTTAATTCTTCCTTTTTCTCCTCATCTTCCAATGACGTGTCCACGTTCTAGCCACAGGTCACGTCTCATCTTTTGCGTGTTTTCTAGCAGATAATCCGGTGGGCGTTTAACTTCTGAGACGCAGACAAGTAAAATCTGCACCCTAATATTTTTGAGTATGAGGGGGCCACCCGGCTGCACGCGTGGGGACACTTAGGGACCGCTTTGCAGTCCGGGCTGGTTGGTGCGCAGAAAAGGTGACCCCAGCCTCATAAAGGATCTCGGGTGATGACCCGGCCCTTCCTGGTTACGCTATTCCTGGAGAGCCCGCCTTATTTACCAGACCTGCCCAGTTTTTAAAAATTGTGGTAAAATACACAGGACGTAACTTTACCTTTTAAACCGTTTTTAAGCATGTGGTTCTGTAGCACATTCACGCTGTGGTGCGACCAACACCGCCGTCCGTCTCGGGGACTGTCTTCATCTTGCAGAACTGAGTCTCTGTCCCCATTAGACACTCACTCCCCACCCCCTCCCCAGCCCCTGGCGGCCACGAGTCTGCTCTCTGCCTCTGAGGATTTGACTCCTCCGGGAGCCTCCTCCGAGTGGAGTCATACGGGATTTGTCCTTTTGTGTTTGGGTTCTTTCCCTGAGACCAGTGCCCTCAAGTTCATGCATACGGTAGCTTGTGCCACAATTTCCTTCTTTTCAAGGCCGAGTGGTATGCCATGGTTGTACAGACTACATTCTGTGTATCCTTCACCGGCCCGCGGGCCCGCGTCTGGGCTGTTGTGAGTGACCCACGCTGCTGTGAATGTGCTTTCTTTTCTTTAAAAAAAAAAAAATAGTTTTTTTTTAAATGTTTTATTTTACATTTGAGAGAGAGAGAGAGAGAGAGAGAGACAGAGTGAGCGGGGTGGGGGCAGAGAGACAGAGACAGAATCCAAAGCGGGCTCCAGGCTCCGAGCCACCAGCACAGAGCCCGACACGGGGCTCGAACCCACAAGCCGTGAGATCGAGACCTGAGCCAAAGTCGGACGCTTAACTGACAGAGCCACCCAACTGCCCCAATGTGCTTCCTTTTCAAACTGGAGACTAACGGGATGCATGCATCCAGGATCAGGACACCCCCTACCTACCAGGGGGGATGGTAGGCAATGGGAATGTGGTGACAAAGCCTCTCATCATGGCTCCCTTTGACGTAGGGAGGACACAGGGAGGGGACAGAGGTTACAGCGGTGCTGGGGTGGCTTTCTCGCATGTGAGAGGGTCTGGACAGGGACTCCCACGATCCCATGTTGCAGGTTTGCTCTCTGAGGACAGCGTTTGGCAGAGCTGGAGCCTCGTCCACATCTTGGACACCGGCCTGCCCTGAGGATCTCGTCCTGAGGACACTGTCATGGGCCTCCCTGCCAAACTCCCCTCTGAGACCTCTGCTCCCTTAGAACCAGCCTTGCAGAGACCCTGATGCCCATGAGCCTCTCCTAAGCCTTGTGTCCCCTCTGGGTTCGCTACGTCCCTCTCCTAAGCCTTGTGTCCCCTATGGGTTCCCGATGCTGGCACTCCAGAATTGCTCAGCCCTGAGCAACTGCCCAGGACGCCCAAGCCTAGCAGCCCTGGGGCCCACCCCTCCTATCCTGCTCCTGGGCCTGAGCTGGGCATCCATGCAGGGACAGAAACAGAAAGGCCTGGGACAGGGTGGGCAGGATCTGAGTCCTGTCTGCAGTGGATCGGGGCGGGGTGGGGGGGGGGGCGGGGTGGGAGGCATCATGAGCCCTTGAGGCAGGGTCTCGGGAGTTGGGGCCTAGCATCCTGAGCCGGACCCCTGTCCTGCTTTCTTTTCCTGGCCAGGGATCTCTGTAACCCGGGGCTGTGTGAACAGCCTTGAAGAAATGCTCCTGGGAACAGGTAGAGAGGCTCACCCCGAACTCTGCCAGGAGGCAAAGCTATTCAGACGTGGCCTGCAGTCAAGGTCAGGGGATGGGGGTCTGCACCTGAAATCACGCTGATTGTTAGCCCACAAAACCGCCCGTCAGCCTCAGCTGGGCATTCGCTGCACTCCGACCCCCCTCCCCCACCCCCGGCATCTCTGGTTGGCTCCCTGTTTCCTGTAAATCTTGCCGGTTGGGCTGTGGGTCCAGCACCAGCCGCATTAGCATCCCCTGGGAGCTTTGAAAAAGCTGAGTCAGCCCCACCGCAGAACTGCTGACTCAGAGTCTGCATTTGGACAGCAACCCCGTTGTTTGTACGCACGTTCGCGTCTGAGAAGGACCGCGCTGGGCCGTGGCGCAGAGCGAACCACAGAGAGTGTGCAAGTTTGACCTGCTGTCCACAATCCCCGGACACTCCTCCCGTCGAGAAGGGGAGCCTAATTCCTCTCTCTCTGAATGTGGGCCAGTTGGCGACTCAGTTTCCCACAAACAGAATGAGAATAAGGCCAGGGCATGTGACTTTCAAGGGCAGGTCACGGAGCCCTGGCTCTGGGGAGGTCAGCTGCCCTGTCGTGAGGACACCCGGCCGTCCCGGGGGGGAGGCCCGCGTGGTCAGGGGTGGGGTGGCCTCCTGCCAGCGGCCTCGGAAGCAGATCCCCACCCCCAGCGGGGCCTCCCGGTGACAGCAGCATCCGAGAGACCCCGAGCCAGAACCACACAGCCACGCGGCCCCGAATTCCTGACCCTTAGACACAGTGCGATGATCCCTGTTTGTGGTTATTTTTAGCTAAGTTTGGGGTGATTGTTACACAGCAGGTGATGACTAATACAGAGGGTTGGGTGGGAGGTTCTGGGACCAGCTCTGGTCCTGATCACACGTAGGTGATAACTATTCCTTGACCCTCAGGAATCCGGCGAGATGAGTTATTTGAAGGCCCTCTGGCAACACGGGGATGCAGTTTGGATGACGTCGTCCCCGCGGGCCCCCTCTCTGCACCGGGCAGGCCCTGGTCTTTCTCAGCCACTGGAGGGAGTGGCTAGAATCTGTGCTTTCTCCCCAGACTCCAGACCCAAAGGAACCTGGCTCTTGTTAAGCAGGCCTAATCGACCCCGCCTGCTCGCGAAGGGTCATGGCACGTGTGCTTGAGTGGAGGGTGACAGCAAGAATGGGGGAGGCGACCAAGTATCGTGCAGGAAGAAGGCTGCAGTGCGGAAGGCTCACGGGCCCTGAGGACAAACCAGCGAAGGAAAGCGGGGCCTGCAGGCCTCGCCTGGACCGAAGGCCAGCCTGCACTGAGCTGTGGGATTCCTCGATAAGACAGACCCTCTCCCCCAAACTGGGCACAGCCCGCCCTTCCTGGATGGGCACTGTGACGGGCGGGCCAGAGCAGAGCAAGCCTCTTGTGCACTGTGTATCGGAAAGGGCCTGGCATGGGAAGGCCTCGAGACCCTGCCCTGCGGTCCCTCCACCCGCCCCACCCTGTCCTCTGGGGCGATGGTGTGGCGAGGCCGTGTGTGGGTGAGTGTACGTTCACCTCTGGACGCACCTTGCGATCGGAGATGAAACATAAAGGAGTCCACAGCTACAGTTTCGTAGGTGGACGGACACCGCTCCCTCCTCCCCCTCCTGAGCTGGACGCAAATAACAAAGGAAGCGAGAACGCAGACAGATGGAGACTCAATGCCGGCTTGTTGTGGACAAAGCTGCGTGGGTCCGAATGGGCTTGTGAGCAGCTGCCCTCAACGGGAGGGTCGACCACGCAGCCCTGGGCACAGAGGGGCGACTGCAGCCCTGTCCCCCGGGGACAGAGCCCACCCTGCAGGCTCACCTCCCATCCAGTGTGAACCAGGACACCCCTCCCTGTGGACAGGCTGCTCAGAACGCGGGAGGATCGAGGGCCCGCTGAGATGCTCAGAGACTTTACTTAAGCCGCCTGTTGGCGAAGGCATTCTCGGGGCGCAAGGGAAGGGAGGGAAGTGGGGGTGCTGCTTGGGACAAGGCCCTCACCCTAAGCCGAGTGTGAAGGGCCCCCTCCCTAGCTGCTCCTGGTGGCCAGGACGGCTAGCTGTCCAACAAACTCACCCTCCCCTTCTAGGTGCAGGGATGACAGCCGGCTCGCGGCAGCCCCACTGGACTACATTTCCCAGCACCCTTTGCAGTGACTAAGTCAGGCCAAGGGACCCTGAGCAACAGTGCTGAGTGTGTGCATTGGGGTGGCGTGGGCCCCAGACGGTGGGGTGGGCCTCACCTCCTGTCCCTCTGCCCCACCTGGGGCAGGGCATGTGAGGCCGCGGAACCCCGTCTTCTCTGCTGTCCCTGTGCTGGCTAGCCTTCCCTGTTCACACACTTCCTGACACTTCATGGCATTTTCTACTTGTGTTCTAAAGTCCTGCATACACACGGTGAAGATCTCAGCCAGCACAGGATCCCAGGACGACAGAAACCCCAAACGTACTCATCATCCTGAAGTTCCGCGGCCACAGCCGACAGCCAGGGACGGTCCCCCAGCCGCGCGTGCGGGAACACACGGACTTAAAACAGAAGTGGGGGGGCGCCTGGGTGGCTCGGTCGGTTAAGCGTCCGACTTCGGCTCGGGTCATGATCTCGCGGTCCGTGAGTTCGAGCCCCGCGTCAGGCTCTGTGCTGACCGCTCAGAACCTGCAGCCTGTTTCAGATTCTGTGTCTCCCTCTCTCTCTGCCCCTCCCCTGTTCGTGCTCTGTCTCTCTCTGTCTCAAAAATAAATAAACATTAAAAAAAAAAATTAAAAAAAAAAACAGAAGTGGGGTCATCCTTTATAGACTATTATGTGAGCTATCGTGTTTTTGCCTCCTCTTTGGAAGTAGCTTTATTTTTTTTCCCTGATTTTCAAAGTATTTTATGCTTATCACAAAAAATACATAAAATATAGAAAAGTCTAAGAAGAAAACAAAGATCAAAGATAACACTTCTAACTGTAAGGATTGTGGTGTTTCCTACTATTTTTTTCTAAGAATATATTACAATTTTGATGAGATAGATGATAGGTAGACAGATAGGGAAGAGAGAGATAGACACAGAGGTAGAGATATGACATATAGATAGATATAGATACATGGGGGGATTTTTTAACAAATATATTTTTTTACTTTTTTAAATTTTTAAATTTTTTTTTAACATTTATTTAATTTTGAGAGAGACAGAGCACGAGCAGGGGAGGGGCAGAGAGAGGGGGAGACACGGAATCTGAAGCAGGCTCCAGCTCCGAGCCGTCAGCACAGAGCCTGACGCGGGACTTGAAACCGTGAACCACGAGATCATGATCTGAGCTGAAGTTGGACGCTTAACCGACTGAGCCCCCCAGGTGCCTCCAAAAAAATATTTTATTTTTTTAAAGTAATCTCTACACCCAAGTGGGGCTCGAACTCACAACGCCAAGATGAAGAGTCGCATGTTCCACCGACTGAGCCAGCCAGGTGCGCCGAGGGGCGAGTTTTTTAACAAAAATTCTAAACAAGAATGGTGGCATGCCAAGTTATTTAATAAGCAGATTTTTAAAATCCCTTAGAGCATGTCACGAATGCCTCTCACATGATCATTTTTAGCGCATACACACTATTACCTTGCTTGAAGGGTGTATAAAGATAAATATAATTAATCCTGTATTTGGAAATTTTTAACTCATTATTGTAAGAGTTGCTTTGAGGGGTGCCAAGCCCCCCACTCTTCTTATTTTCTGTTGGAGTCTTTCTTGTTGTACCTCGTTTGTGGGATCTCTTCACACATGAAGCAAAGCAATGCTTTGTGGGCCAGGTCATTTACTTTCTAACTTTTGTTCATGGTCTTTATGTCCCTTATGTGGTTCTCACTGTGACATAGTCCAATCTCCGATTGTGGGTCTAGATTTGCCAGAAGAGACCAGTGCAGACAAGCGTTGCTCGCCCAGTGATTATAAAAACATAATTGCTTCATAGATTATAAAAGTAAATATCTCCAGGGGCGTCTGGGTGGCTCAGTCGGTTCAGTGTCCCACTTTGGCTCAGGTCATGATCTCGCAGTTCGTGAGTTTGAGCCCCGCGTCGGGCTCTGTGCTGACGGCTCGGAGCCTGGAGCCTGCTTCAGATTCTGTGTCTCCCCCTCTCTCTGCCCCTCCCCCGTCCATGCTCTGTCTCTCTCTGTCTCAAAAATAAACAAACATTAAAAAAAATTAAAAAATAATTAAATAAAACATTAAAATATAAATAAATGTAAATATCACCTTACAGATTAAGCGTTTAAAAACATTTTAGATCTTAAATTCATCTGGGATCTATTTTGGTGTAAGTGTAGAAGACAGATCCGTCTCAACATTCTCCTGAAAGGCTAACCAATTACACTAATTATATTGATTGAGAAAAAAAAAATCTCCTTCTTTTCCTTGGATCTGAAACATCACCTTTATTGTCATTTCCACTCTCATCTTTCCTTTTGTTCTGTGTCTTTTCTACCCTGATGCTCAGACCATACTCTTAATTACTGTAGCTTTGTAACAGGCTTTGATATCAAGAGTGAATTTAATTTTGCGATTAATGGATCTGTTGCAGTCATAATTCTACATCTACTCGAGCTCTTTCTTTCTCCCTAAAGTCTGTTGTTTGAAGAAATAAAAAAAAAACTACCTTTTGATTTAACGTCATATGCCCTCCCCTCTGTTCTGTCTTTGGACACAATGCCTGCCTGTCTGCGTCCCTGGGAAACTCCCGACTTGTGCACGCTCCCTCTGGCCTTGTTCCCTGTGGCCCCTGGCTCTTTCCCTCACACCACTTACACCCTTCATCCCTGCATATGACTGTGCATGATGCCTTCTTCTTTTTTTTAATGTTAATTTTTGAGACAGAGAGAGACAGAGCACGAGCAGGGGAGGGGCAGTGAGAGAGGGAGGCACAGAATCCAAAGCAGGCTCCAGGCTCTGAACGGTCAGCACAGAGCCCGACGTGGGGCTCGAACTCACAGACCATGAGATCCTGAGCCGAAGTCGGACGCTCAACCGACTGAACCTCCCAGGCGCCTCTGTGTGTGATGCTTTCTAACATAAGCCGCCCCAACCGGACTTGAAGCTCCATGAGGCAGAAACCGTACCCACTTTTACACAGGGTCTCCACCAGGTGTATATTTGGGAAGTGTTTTGGAATAAAGGAGTGGCATCTGTCATCCTCTGAGTGACGCCAAGAGCCCCTGGGCTGGCCACCGCCTGCCTTTCTACATCATGTCTCCCTGCTTCTGTAGCTTCGAAATCTCGTTTTCCAAGCCACCATTTTGCTCTAGCTGTTTCCTCTGCTTGGAATCCCGGGGCCGTTCTCTTCCTGCTGGATGCTCACCTATCTTTCCAGGTCAAGACCACTTGTAGCCTCCTTGATGGAGCCTCCCGAGACCCAGAGGCAGAGCTGAGCCGTGTTCTCCCAGGTTTGACTGACCTGATCGATTGTGGCGGCCTTTGTCTGAACACCCCTCCCACCCAGGGATCCTCGGGGTCTGGCTGAGCTGGTTGAACTGGCAAAGGCATAAAATGAACTTCCCTCCAAGAAAATAAAGTGGAAAATCTATCCAATCAATGCAAACACCATGGGGCCCTTCTAACTCGGAGTCGACTATCCCTGCTTCCTTTATTTGTGTTTTTTCCTTCTGACTGAGGCTCCAAAGTATTGTGCACCTAAAAAAAAAAAAAAAAAAAAAAAAAGCCAACTTGAATTTTCTCTTATTTGGGATCAATATACGATTTAGTTCTCTTGTCACAAATATATACCCAAATCAAATAAGTTGATTGCTACTTGATTTTCTACTCCCGATTTGTCTTAGCCCTGCTGTCACCACTCTGGATCTGTTTGTGGCTGGTGTGTTTCTTAGAATAAAGATTTAAAGCCGCTCATTATGGCCGCCGACCCGCCGACTCCCCAGCCCTGGAGCTCTGTCCCCCACTTCCCTTCTGGACGGTCTCAGCGCCCAGGCTGGAGGGCTCTGTTCTCACTGCAGAGAAGTTCGGCTCTCAGGATGCAGACACTGTGCTAAGAGGAGAGCGTGACACCGTGTCCTGACCCCCATGCCCTTTGCGGCCGCCCCAGGGCAGGGCCAAGTTGGGGCAGCTCAGACTCCTTTTGAAGAAGAGTGGGCTGGGCAGAGGCATTGAGGGAAGTGTACAGGGAGGGTTGAAATGTCATCTTGCCCCTGTGTCTGTTCCTCTCGGGGCCTGGTACGCTGCAGAGGCACACATCTGTCCCCAGACACCTGCTGGCCTCAGCTGCTCGCTGACCCTTCCTTCAGCTTCTGTCCATCTGGCCCTGCCTTATCTCCCAAAACCCTTCACTTTGATTTCCAGCCCTGGGCTCTGTCCAGAGTTGCTCATCTCCTGGCAAAGCCCCCCTCACTGATGGGGCTCTGTCTTGGGGGTCCTTCTCTCTGCCCTCGACCTGGAAGTCCCCAGGACAGCCACGATGACCTCCAATCCAGCCACTCTCTGTTTGCACCCCTCTCAGATTCATGTGTTGTAACCTGACCCCCAGAGTGACGGTGTTGGGTGGTGGGGCTTTGGGGAGGCGAGCGAGTCCTGGGGTGGACCCCCTGTGAGTAGGACCAGCGCCTGGTAAACACACCCCTCGAGCTCTGTCACCCTGCTGCCAAGCGAGGACCCAGCGGGAAGATGGCTGTCTGTGGACCAACATGTGGGTTCTCACCAGGCACCAAGCCTGTGGGTGCCTTGATCTCTGACTTCCCAGCTCCCAGGACCGTGGGAAGTGAACATCTCGTGTTTACAAGCCACGCCCACTCTGTGCTGCTCTGTTACAGCGGCTGGAGTGGACTGAGACGTGCTCCCAGCTTCAAACGCATCGGTGGCTCCTGAGTTACATACAAGATAGACTCTCATGTGGCAGGGGAGGCTCAGAGGTCTGGGCCCCACCTTTTCCTCTGCTCTCTGAGCCCCCCACACCCCTGCCTTGGACGCCTCCTAGTTACAGAAGGGAAGGAGGGGGGAGATGGGAAGGGTGGAGGGCAGGAGGGAGTTGATGGAGACTTTGCGCACAAATAGAAAGTAACTCTGAAATTAGCGAAATCCTTTTTGCGGGGGAGGGTGTGTGGACGCTGATAGTCATTGGTTGCGGGTAACATTGTAAATTGGTACAATTCGCTCAGAAAGCGGTCTGGCAGCAAATAACAGAGCTGTAGAAATGTTCACACCCTGTGGGCATCATCGAAAACGTGGAAACATTCTTTTCTGGGGGGGGGGGGAGGTGTTCACAAGAGTGCAGGACACCCTCTGTTCAGCAGGGGCTCTGAGTTTGGCTGTTCAGAGACGGGTGGGCTTATAGTCTTCCGGAAAAAGAGGAAGTAACCTAAGTATGCGTGTCTGTGTTTATGAGATGTTTAACAATTTTAAAAGTTTAAAAGATTTTTTATCTAAATTTCTTACGCCTGAGGGGTATTTAATACACTGCGGGCCGTTGCACCGACCCCTCCTGTCTGATTTCAACCCACTCCCCACAAACGTCTAAAGTAAATATGTGACCAGATCTCTGAGCCTCACAGCTGTTTGAAGCCCCCGGTGGTCTCTCCCTGGGCACACTGGTCCCTGGGCACGCTGGTCCTGCCACCATGGGGCTGCCCCCAGGCTCTGAACTCCCTTCAGACCCTCTGGCCTAGGCTTGCTCACACCTGGCCCTCCTCCTGGCCGTGGGGTCCAGCATCACCTCCCCCAGGGGTCCTCCCTGACCCCCGGCGCACCTCGCCCGCCCACCCTGGTTTAAGATCCACGCCTGAGGTCCCGCCGCTGACTCCCCTGTTTTCACGGTGCGATTCCCTCCAAGAGCCTGACCCCAGGACGGTGCTCTGTGCTTTTACTGCGGCTGAGTCAGCGCACGAATGATGCGATCCCCACGGCCCCTTTTACCTCCCGCCACCACTGACCCACCTAGCTTCCCATTTGCGCGTGCGTTCACCCCACAGAAGGTCAGGAAACATCCCTCAGGTGCAGGCGCGGGGCCGGGGTCACGCGGTGTGAGCGGATCCGCGCCGGCGAGGGAGCTCTGGTGAAGCGCACTGTTGTTTTTGGGGAGGCCCCACCAGCATCTTCTTGGCTCGCCATGGCTAATAAAGTGCACTAACAATGCAGCAAGAACAGGACTCCCCCCGCCCCACGCGCTCCATTTTAATTGAGCCAGTCTTCCACTGCGAGCTTTAATACTGTTAGAAGCAAATCAAAATTAATGAGATTACCTCCTTTGAAATGTTATCTATAATTAACCTCAAATTAAGGACAATATGCGTTTGAATTCGCCCATCAGTAACACCTTGTGATTGCTGAAATACACAGCGGCAAATAAGAGGTGTTGAGGGCCCCCCTGGCCTTCGGACCGCCTCGGAGATCCCTCGAGGAAGACAGCTTTGAGAACCCAGTGGTGAAGTCCTCCCACGGCCAGGAAAGGAGCACCTCCTTGCTGTGGCGGCCACAGGTCCTGTCCCTGCTGGAACTCCCACGGGAGTGGGTGAGCAGTTTGGGGAGGGGGACAACTGTCTTCAGGACTGGAAGAGGGGTCAGTCAAGGAAGACAGTAAAAGAAGGTCCAGGGAAGGACCCGTCACAGTGGGCAATGCCCTGGAGCCCCACTGGGGGGCAGCCGGGTCTGACTGTGATCTAGAGCTATGGGGGGGTGGAGTTCCTGGCCACCACCTCCTCCCTTCTGGGCACCCTCCCCTCCTGGCTGCATAGCATAGAGCCTCCCTGGGCTCCTGGCAGCAGAATAGGTGAGCGCCTTCCATGGATTCCCTGCTGATTGTTCCAGTAGGACAAAATAATTCACATTTAACCTGAGTTGGTTGTAAACCCACAAGGATTTATGCTTCTCATTGGAAGGGGGTAAAGTGACTTTCAAAACCCACATTACGGGGCGCCTGGGTGGCTCCGTCGGTTAAGTGGCCGACTTCGGCTCAGGTCATGATCTCACAGTCCATGAGTTCGAGCCCCGCGTCGGGCTCTGTGCTGACAGCTCAGAGCCTGGAGCCTGTTTCAGATTCTGTGTCTCCCTCTCTCTGCCCCTCCCCAACTCATGCTCTCTCTCTCTCTCAAAAATAAACTTAAAAAAAATTTTTTTTTAGGGGCGCCTGGGTGGCTCAGTCGGTTAAGTGGCCGACTTCGGCTCAGGTCATGATCTCGCGGTCCATGAGTTCGAGCCCCGCGTCGGGCTCTGTGTTGACAGCTCAGAGCCTGGAGCCTGTTTCAGATTCTGTGTCTCCCTCTCTCTGCCCCTCCCCCGTTCATGCTCTGTCTCTCTCTGTCTCAAAAATAAATAAACGCTAAAAAAAAATTAAAAATAAACACCTCACATTAACTCGTTATAATTCTTTTCTTTTTTCTTATGGTCTTTTGTATGAATACACTGCATTATTTATCTCTTCATTACTTGGGCTGACCCACCTTTGGGCTATTATGAATAATGCCACCATGAACATTGGATACAAGAGTTTGTATAGACATAGGATTTTATTTCTCTCGGGCACATAGCTGGGAGTGGAATTGTTGGGTCATTGGTAACTCTGCGTGTAACCTTCTGAGGAAGGTTCCAGATTTTCTAATGTCTTCGTCTTCGTCTAACGTCTAACGTCTTCACCAACTGGTTATGGTTGTAAATCATTTCCCTTCCCACCAAGAGTGGAAGGATGGACAAATGGTCAACTGGGACACAGGCAAAAATAAAGAATAATAATTTCCATAAGGCGTCCTCATGTTTGATTGGCGATGCATGTTTTACAAGCTCACTCAATTCCCGCAAAAGCTGTCAAGGTTGTATAAGATGTGCTTGGAAGAAGCAGAGGCTCAGAAAGTTGAAATTTCTTGCCTGGTTGTGCCATCACAGGGGGCGGAGCCCAGACCCGCCATTGAGGCAGGTGGGTCCGGGCCATCCGTGGTCTGGAGGAGACTGATGTGGCTGTGTTCTCCATGTACCCTCCACTGTGTGGACTCAGTCTCCCCTGTGGACTGGCTTCTCCCCCTCTCGGTGCTTCTCTTCAATGCAGTGGCTACACAGCTTGCTAGCTCCTTGCAGCCAATGTCAACTGAAAAGCACGATATCGCAAAACCTGGGAATCAGTCCTACCTCATCACCCACTGGAGGCAGTGTCAGTGGTCTCTCTCTCCCGTGTTTCATCCTTGTCACTCACTACCCAGATTCCCACACCTAAGGACCCATTTCTGTCTTCACGTTTTCTCCCCTGGACAGCTGGGTGGACCCAACACTGAGTCATCCTGGCAAGATAAAATGGTGTCCATGTCCTGGACGTGCCTCAGCGTAGTGGGTTGAATGGCGCCTCCCCCATTCATGTCCACTTGAAACCTCAGAATGTGACCCTGTTTGGAAATAGAGTCTTTGCAGGTGTAAGTGAGGATTGAGATGAGATCATCCTGGGTTAGAGGCGGCCCTAAATCCAGCGAATCCAGTGTTAAGTGTCCTTATAAAAGTTAGAAGCCATGTGAACGTGGAGACAGAGACTGGGTGATGTGACCACAAGCTCAGGGGCACATGGGGCCACAAGGAGCAGGAAGGGACAGGAAGGACCCTCTCTGACACCTTGATGTTGGACTTCTGGCCTCTAGAACTATGACAGAGTAAATGTCTCAGTAAATATTCTAAGCCCCCAGGCTGTGGTCACTTGTTCAGCAGCCACTGAAAGTGAGCACACGCGACATGTGGCCCTGTGTGTCACTACCACCGACTTTGCAAGCACCCATACCCTTTCGATCTCGGGCAAGCCTCCTTGGTTAACCAACAGCTTCATTAGCACAGAAGCGTGTCCTCATCTCCCCCACGTGGTGTTGGATCCTTGAGCTCCTCCCAGCAGATGTCTATCTCTCACTCTAGCTCTTTTGCTGCTGTGAGGTTATGTATTTCTGCGTGGTGTCCACCTGCCCCCACCCTCTACACTCCCTTCTGGAGCCCCTCTGTCTATGGAATGTCACATCTCCCAAACCCAGCTCAGTCCCTCATAGGCAGGTACTCACATTATGTGGCTTGTTCTGAAGACGCAGATGGTCTAGTTCATTAGGATCATGCCATATGTCTATCGGACCACACGCACGTCCAAACGCCACTGATTCGGACAAGCCAGTTCAATGCGGATTGGCTCATGTTCGCCGAGCTCCAGTTCTGTTGAGCACAGTGCCAGGGGCTGGGGAGTCAGAAGATCCTCTTCTGGGGTGAGGGGATACATGGGCAGATCATGTTGACCTTCAACCTTTTTATTCCAGATTTAGTTTGTATTCATTGAGGGAATTTTTGAAATTACACACAAGTCAAAGAAAGAAGAGATCATTCCTGAATCTCTACCTGGATACAATTGTGTAGAGGTAAGTCCAGCTGTGTGTTCAAACTGGGACCTGGTTTTACATGTAGTCTTGCAACGTGTCCTTTTGATTACATCGCGGCTTTCAGTGAGTTAAACTAAATCTGCGTCATTCTTTAAATGGCTGAGTCAGAGCCTTCAGCTGTCTTTCTTCATTTTAATTTATGTACTCCATCTCCCCTTGTAAGATATTCAAGCATTTCATTATTTTGAAATGTAAATTGGTTTAAAATTGTTAAATTACTACTTGTCATGGAAAAAAAAATACCGATAGTGTAGAAGGGAATGCCAAAAAAAAAAAAAAAATCATCTTTTCCCTCACCTCTGGTCTTCAGAAGTAACAACTGCTAACAGTACTTTTCCAGGAAGTTTCCATGCAACCGCAAACACGAATTTCTGTATTTATGTGTTACTTAATCTGGATAGCCCAAGAAATGCAAACTCTGTAGTACATATTGACATTTACTTATCCATTAGTCTATTTATCTACTTGTCTGTCTATCTATCTACCTACCTACCTATCATTTATCTATTCCATCTATCTATCTATCCATCTATCTATCTACCTATCATTTATCTATTCTATCTATCATCCATCTACCCATCTTTTTATAGAAAGAGAGTCATTTTGCATATATTATTCACTTGTTCATCTCACTTAATGTGCCATATACATTTTTCCACATCAGCGCTTATAGATCGCCCTCATTATTTTTTAAGTTTTGTATTATGGAAATTTCCAAGCATATATAAACAAAAAATGTGTTTTAATGAGCCTTGGTGTGCCCATCATCCAGCTTCTATAATTACCATGGCTCATCTTGCCAACTCTCCACCTTGACAGGATCATTGTGAAGCAAATTCCAGACACCACCTCATTTCTTTCATAAATACTTGAGTACCTGTCGTTAAATGATCCAGGCCTATTATTATATCTGAAACATTTGACAATGAATCCTTAAGGTGACAAAATAACCGTTATTTAAATTTCCCTGTTTGTATTGTTATTTTTATTTTACTATCTCTTTCACTTATGAATCAAACCAAATTCATACGCTATTTGTAAGGATGTCTCTGCATTTCTTTTAATCTAGATCCTTCCCCTCCCTCTTTCTTCCCTTGAATTTTGTCTATTGCTTGTCTTGAAGTTTTCATGTATTTTGAATTTTGCTGAATTCTTTCCTGTGGTATATTTGCCATGTTCTTTGGACTTATTGTGCTTTTTGAAAATATTCGAGAGTATGTTGTACATGATGCTCTTTTACCTTCAAACGCTTCAGTGTGTATTTTCCTAAAAACATAGCACTCTTTTATTACTACTGCTGCAAAAGTCAGGAAGCTAGCAATGAGACAACATGTTATCTATCCTGCTGATGTTATTTGGATTTCACCAATATCCCGGAAGGTTCTTTATAGCAAAATGAAACCTCCAACCCTGTGTTGCATTCTGTGTCCCTTCCATCCGCCTTTGTCTTTCATGATGTGGCATTTTTGGATTGGGACTGTTGTGGAGTGTCCTTCAATTCTTACTTGTCTGATGTGTCAAGATGCAATCCAGGTTATGTGGCATTAGCAGAAACGTACAAGAACGGTGCTGTGTCCTTCTTGGTGCACCGTATCAGGAGGCACGTGGTGTGGACTTGTCCCATTGTGAGCTCACTCCGGTCATGTGGTGAGGCTGGTATCTGCCAGCTTTCTCCACTGCAAAGCTGCAGTATCCCCCTGTGTAACTAGTATCTTTTGGAGAGAGGCTTTGAATTTGTGTGAATATCCTGTTACTCCTCAGACTTTCACCCATGACTTTTACCATCCCTTGATGACTCTCCTGAATCAACTACTGTTATAATGGTTGACAAATGGTGATTTTCTTTTTAAAAATTTTTTTTAATGTTTATTTATTTTTGAGACAGAGAGAGACAGAGCATGAATGGGGGAGGGGCAGAGAGAGAGGGAGACACAGAATCTGAAACAGGCTCCAGGGTCCGAGCTGTCAGCACAGAGCCCGACGCGGGGCTCAAACTCACGGACCGTGAGATCATGACCTGAGCTGAAGTCGGACGCTTAACTGACTGAGCCACCCGGGCACCCCTTGATTTTCTTTTTCTAAAGATGTTTATTTATGTATTTGGAGAGAGAAAGAGAGAGATTGGGGGAGGGGTGGAAAGAGAAAGAGAGAGACAGAGACAGGGAGAGAATCCCAAGCAGGCTCTGCACTCACAGCACAGAGCCTGATGTGGGCTCGATCCCACAAACTGTGAGATCATGACCTGAGCCAAAACCAAGAGTCAGGTGCTCAACAGAGTCAGCCAGGTGCCTTGACAAATGGTGATTGTCTAATTCCACAAACATCACTTCTACATTTAGCTCTTGGATTTATCTATGGATTCCTTTGCTCACCCACTCACTCACAGTAGTATGGACTTGGATTTCTGTTTTAGTCAACGGGTTAGAATCCTTTAATCCCTCACTGTTATTCCATTGATGTGCAGATTGTCCCGGATTTGGCTAATGGTAGCTTTTAAGTCGGAGGCCAGCGCCTTTTGGACATGTCCCCTGTGTTTTTGACCCTGCCCTTACAGGATGTTTTAGGCTTATCTGGCACTTATTCTGCCCTAGCCATTTCTCTAAGCTTCTCTGCTTCCTTGTCGAGGACACTGTTCTGGGACCACCCATCAGGTGCTTGGTATCCTTACTACATGCTGATCAGATATTCTAGAGCTTTTTAGTGGACAGAGCAAGAAACATGATTTTCTAAGAGAAAATATATCGTGTCATTAGTTTATGCTAATATTTCCAACACAAACACAGGCTTACATGTTTTTATTTAGTATATTTTAAGTTAAAAAAATTATTTGAGAGAAAGAGAGAAAGGAGAGGAGAGGGGGAGAGAGAGATTTTCAAGCAGATCCTGTGCTCGGCACAGAGCCCAATGTGGGTCTTGATCCCACAACCCTGGGATCATGACCTGAGCCAAAATCAAGAATCAGATGCTCAGCTGACAGAGCCACCCAGGTGTCCCTTATTTAACATCTTTAGTTTCTTTATTGTTTGTTTTTAACATCTCCAATTTCAGACTGTATCTCTTTTCTTTTACACTAAAGTTCTCGGTTTTTAATATTAACACAATCACTTATTTGTTTTATCTTCTATTGTATAACTATTTCAAATGACAACAACTGTTATTATTGACGATATGATTTCTGAAACAGATTAAGATATTTGTGGCCTTCTTTGGTCCTTGGGATACATCTACTTATAACGTGTATCGCACATATTATAAATGTAGAGAGAGACTAATGACCATGTTTTAAATTCATTAAGTTCCCTCTCTGTGGTTGAGCACCAACTTGATACACAGGCTTTGTTTCCTTTTGGTTTTGCTGTGGAGGACTTGGTTTCCTAAGTGTGTATGATATTCTGCCTTGTTCTTTACACCGGCTACCTGCTCTCCCACTCTGTGTATGTGCCATGGTGTCTCCTCACTGGTCCACAAATGATGGAACTTTTACTGTCTACAGTTTTACTTTCTACACACAACAACAAAATAGCCATGCATACACAGTTATGAACATAAGCTTTTAACAAAACAACAGTATTCTGTAAGAATTATAAGAAAGTCTTGCTAAAAAAAAGTGACACTTGAATACAATGTTTTAGGATTGGCTTGAAATTAGTCTAGTGAAGGAAGTAGAAAGAGCATTTAAAATTTTTTTTAATGTTTTTATTTATTTTTGAGACAGAGACAGAGCATGAGCAGGGGAGGGGCAGAGAGAGAGGGAGACACAGAATCCGAAGCAGGCTCCAGGCTCCGAGCTGTCAGCACAGAGCCCGCCGCGGGGCTCGAACTCACAGATTGTGAGATCGTGACCTGAGCTGAAGTCTGACGCCCAACCGACTGAGCCACCCAGGCGCCCCAAAAGAGGATTTTAGGGGAGAGGGAACAGTGTGGAGATCTTAGGGGACTTTCATGGAGGAGATCATGGAGAACTCCAATCAACTGAATTTGCTGGTGTTTAGAGGGGAGTTGGGGGAGAGTGGTGGAGAGTGAGTCTGGAGTGGCGGGTGAGGTAGGCAGGGGCCTGGTCAGGAGGGGCAGATGCCAAGCTATGGGTCTACAGCTTCCTCCACTTGGCGGTTGTGGTGGTCAGTGGGGCTGAAGGTTTCCAGCAGGGTAGTGAAGTCATCATCTTTCAGAAAGACCATTCTGATCACAATATGGGGAGGCCTGGGAGACCCAGTGTTGGTGGGCACACAGGAGGCTGTTGCAGTTGCCCAGTGAGAGGCAGGGAGGGTCTACACAGGGCCAGGAGTAGCTGAGAAAAGGAGAAACAGACGGGGTCAAAATCGGCATGGAACGGGATCCAGGGCTAGATCCAGGCCTGGCTATGAGTTCAGTGGAATTGCAGAGACAAATGCTTTGAGAAGCTCCCAGACTTGTGTCTCAGTGTGGGGCTGGTTGTGGCAGCACCTACCTGCACAAAAAACCAGGAGAAAGATCCACTTCAGGGCAGAAAGTGGGCAGCTGGGCACACTGGGACATCATGCCAAGGCAATGATTCTTCCAAGCATGATGACCATAGACAACTTTTTGGAGGGGGTGGTGGCACAACTTTTATAAACACAAACTATACCCATCGGGTTCTTGGTTGGTCTCCCCTTTCTGGGCATTACTGCACTATAGACCACCATGTAGCTTCTTCATTAGTCCTCAAGGGAGAGAATGAGACCACCAGCAGCTCTTGAGTTCTCTGCGACCCAGAGACAAACACCCCCGATCGCCTTGGGCTGAGAACCCAACAATCAGAGGGAGGTTCTGATTGGCCCAACATGGATCAGCTGGCCACTCCTGAGCCAATCACTGATATGTAGGCAAAACAGTTGCCCCAGGGATGAGAGGTCAAACCCCATGGGTGGCCGTGTGTGAAGGACCCGAATCCCAGTGAGGACACCACGGTTGAGCGTCCTCAGCCACAGGGCCTCATCACGACCTTGGTTGGAAGGAGGCATGATGTCACGTTATCGAAAAGGAAACATGGGGGGGCGCCTGGGTGGCGCAGTCGGTTAAGCGTCCGACTTCAGCCAGGTCACGATCTCGCGGTCCGTGAGTTCGAGCCCCACGTCAGGCTCTGGGCTGATGGCTCAGAGCCTGGAGCCTGTTTCCGATTCTGTGTCTCCCTCTCTCTCTGCCCCTCCCCTGTTCATGCTCTGTCTCTCTCTGTCCCAAAAATAAATAAACGTTGAAAAAAAAAATTAAAAAAGAAAAAAAAGAAGAAAAGGAAACATGGGTTTTAAAGAGTTGGAAAGTGCTCGACCGTATTGCTTTCCGAAGGCAGGCTAACAAAATACCACAGACGGGCAGCTTAAACAATGGAAAATTATCCCCCCTTGGTTCTAGAGGCTGGAAGTCCCAGTCAAAGTGTCATTGGGACTGGTTCCTCCCGAGGCCTCGGTCCTTGGCATGTAGACGCTGTCCTCTCCTTGGGTCCTCACACGTTTGTCCCTCTGGGTGTCTCTGTCCTCACGTCTTCTTATAAGGACACTAGTCGTACCGGATTAGGGACTGCCACCCTAGTGACCTCATTTTACCTGAATTACGTCTTTAAAGCCCTGTATACAAGTACAGTTACATTCTGACACAGTAGGAGTGAGGGTTCCAGCATATGAACTTGGGGGGACACAATGCAGCCATGATACCTACACGTGCGTGATCGCCCAGCTGCCTTTGTGTGCAGGTTTCCATCAGAGATGTGACCATCAGGAGGACCGTGACCATTTTCCGAGTACTGGAGAAGAAGCAAGTGTTGACAGCTATTTCCGGAAACTTGGCCCCAAATAGAAAGGTGTCCTCGAAGGAGCTGAAGTGCCACAGGAGGGTCATCTGCAGGGGAAGCGAAGATGCGAGGGGGCGGAAGAGGGGGACAGGGCGCTGAATTGAGGGCAGGCAGGGGACTTGGCCTCAGGAGGAGGAGAGTGGCTCTCCCTGAGCCGGACGGCAGGCTGTCGGGGCGTGAAGGTGGACACATTTTGGGGGGAGGGCAGCGAGGGGGAAGGATCTGCATCGGAAGCCAGGCACAGAGAAGTGAACTCAGGAAATCCAAGAAAGTCCAAAAAACCTGGGCGGGGTCACAGCCTGTTGTGGGAGGGAAGAGGGGGCTCCGGGTGAGGCAGGGGCCGCTGGATAAGCCGGTGTTAGTGCAGCGTCTGTCGGGGAAGGAGCGGCCGGGGAGGCACTGCCTGGAGCGTGGGCCTCGTGGGGGCCGTGCTCTCCGTCCTCAAGAGCCTGTGGAGTCCGAGCCCTCCCAGTGGGGTGGGCAGGGCTCTGTGAGGACGCAGCCCGCGCAGCTCAGAGCGCAGAAGGCTGGCGGGGTTCAGGCGTCTGTGCCCCCTTGCAGAGGCAGGGAGGAGCGGAGGCGGGTGTGGAGGCTGTGTTGGCGGCCCGTTGGCCGTGGCAGCGGGTGCAGAAGAGGCGGGTGATGCCTGTAGGGGACACGAGCTTCGGCGGCACCGTCTGCGAATGTGACCCCAAGTGCAGAGTCCCCCTCGCCCCCGCCCTGCTTCAGTGAGCAGAAGGGGGAGTCCAGCCGCCCCAGGCAGGGAGTGAGCTGGAGGTGGGACCGCGCGGGCTGTGGCTTCCTCCTTGTCTGGGAAAACCCAGGAGAGAGATCTCGTGCGTTCTGGACAGCCAGCACCGCCCGCCGGAGAGGAAGGCCCTCGTCCAGTGCCGTCCTCAGCTGGGGGCTCGCTAGGAGCACGGATGACAGCAGATGCTCCTTGGAACCGCCTTCCCTTCCCAGTGCCTCTCAGCCGCCGCTCCTCTGACCGTGTCACCCAGTGTGTGTGATGGTGGGACTGCGGGGGACTCCTAGGAGGCAGGGCAGGGAGAGCGTTGTCCTTTGGGGCTGAGGGTCCGGGGCGGGGGCAGGAGGACGCACGTGGATGAAGACGCACTGGTCAGTAGGTCTCTAGACTTTCTCCAGCAGAGCGTGAGCAGCTGGATAAGGAGAACTGGGCGCTGTGAGTGTGTCAGGGAGGGGCCAGGACGATCCAGGATCAAGTCCCAGCTGTCACTCTTGTCAAGAGCCTCGCTCTTTCTAGACGCGATATCCTGAACCAGCAGCTCTCTCCGAAAGTGGGGTGGCGGAGGGATCTCGGCAGGTTAGGATCTTCTGTGATTAGGGCATTGCGTTTACGGGATTGCTTTTGGACGTTTGAAATCAATGTGAGGTTCTTCTCGGCGCGGGATTAAGGAGAGCACCTACAGTCATGCGAGGTTATATGCTTTAGCGTTGGCCTTGTCAAACAGAGGCTGAGCGGGCTTTAGAGCCGCCTCTGAATGAGCTTAAATATTGAATTAGCAGAGTCTACAGGTGGTGATTTTCATCTCTCAGCGGGTTGGCGTACGGCAGGTGCCGCCTGCCTCGTCCTTAGAGCGGCCCTCGCGGGTGGCCCAGGGGAGCCAGGGTCTGCGGTTGGGGAGGTCTGAAGAGCCCAGAAGGCAGAAGCAGGGCAGGGACGACGCTGGGACAGCAGGCACGCAGACTCGGTCCCTACGAAGGGTATGTGAGGTTTCAGACCAGGGTTTATTATGATTTAGGAGGCCAAGAATCACATAGCATGTGGTCAATAGAAGCTATTTGCTGCTCTCATAAGCCATTTTTCATGTCGTTAATTTTTGGTGTATGTTTCATTAATATCCAGGGCAATCCACGTTCCCCTTTCCTGTGAAATGCATCACCGCGGTCTCTCCACGTAGCCAGGGAAGGCCGTGTCCTCTGCGGCTTCCGGTAAGACTAGAAGTCCAGAAATTGCAGACACACAGGGCTTGTCCAAACTAGAGTCGTGCCCCAACTAGCCCCGTGCCTCCCTGACGCATCTCGGCCAGTGCGCGCTGGGCTCCCCGCTCTGCTGGGGACGGGGCCGGTGCCGGGGTCGGTGGGGGCCCCAGTGGCAGTGACGAATGGGGTGTGGTCTCCACCCCGGGGAGCTCACGGCTGTAGAGGAGAAGACAAATCAATCTCAATTCTCTCTGAGTGCTGTAGCAGAGGTCGGTCCAAAGTGCTTCGGAAATCCGGCGGGGGAGGGGCACCAGGGGGACTGGCTGGGTCACATCTTCATTTCCCGCGCGGGGGAAATGGGCCATCAATCTCGGCAGGGAGCAGACAGGATGACTCAGGCGAGCAGACCACTTTCATGAGGTGCCAGAGTGCGGGGGGCCAAGGGCAGGGGTGACGTGGAGGGCACCGAGCCGGGGACAAGAGAGGAGGGCAGATGAGCAGGTAGAGGCCGCTGTTGGCATTTGATGAGTGGCTTAGCCGTGGGTCAGTCATCCCCTCGCCTCTGTTCCAATGGCCCCTTCCTCTGCTCCGCCCCTGTTCTGTTTCCCTCTGTTACTCCCCTGACCACCCAGTGGGTCGGGTCGAGTTTCTATGCTGCACCCAAAGTGACCGACAGCGTGAACATGACCCCAATTTCCCTCCAGTGCCGGTGAACGGAGGGTCCCCTGGAGTCTCAGGCTGGACCTCAACCCCCGGGCATCAGTGCTTTGCCAGCCTCAGGCGTCTCCCGTCCTCTCCCACCACCGTCCCTCCAAGTGCCCCTGCAGCGCCTCAGCCGGGGGTGCCCACAGGTGAACAAGAAAAGGCATCCTGTCTTCAGGCGATGGTGGAGGGTAAGTCATGGATGTGAGGAATAGGTCGATTATTGTTTTATTGCAGGACGGATCCTGTGGAGAGAGATCTGGCATGCGGGGGTGGGGCCTTCTGGGGTGTGGGGATGGCATTTGCAGAGAGCGGGGTCACAGAAGACCCCTCGAGGGGTTGGTGCTGAGCGCACACTTGGGAGAAGGGACGGGGGGAGAGCCACAGCCACAAAGACCCCGAGTTGGGGGTGAGTCGAGCACATCTGAAGAGCTTTCAGGAGACGTGCTGGATGAGAGCAGGTGAGGGGCCAGAAAGGAAGGGAGCAGGTAGGGCGGCAGAGAGGGACCAGGCTGCAGGGGCCTGTGGGCCAGACAGGTGTCTCCTTATGGGACTCTGAGCAGAGGGGAGGCCTGATTCGACCTGCCCTGCGGAAAGACCAGCCCCGGCGTCAGTGCTGAGAACGGGCTGCAGGAGGAGGGCCAGGCTGAGAGAGGGAGAGGGGTGGAAAGCCGGGCAGAAAGCACGCTGAGGGCTGTGAGCTCAGGCTCTCGCTGGCTTTGCGGGTGGGCACAAGTGTGGACAGAGATGAGGCCAAGCCGAGTCGGGGCCGGCCGGCGTCCTGGTGCAAGGAGGGAACTGACAAGCGGGTGCCCCAGGCTGCAGGGCTGGGCCGGGTCCCTGACCTGGAGGGCGGGTGAGGTGGGGCGTTTCGGGGGTGGAGGCACAGAGCTGCACACACAGGGATAAATGAGTCTCCCATCGAGTGGGAACAATGAGCTGTCCAGGGGCCGAACCGAATAACGAGGCTGGGGAGCACGTGAAGGCTAGATGTTTCCAGAAACACTCCATTTGCCCGGGGACAAGGGGCTCCGGGATGGTGGGCAACATATTTGGAAGACAAGCATCTCTTCATCAGACTTTCGCCTGAGGCTCCATTTCCATCTTCGCCCACAATTGTTGCATTTATGGGGAGCAAGCCGTGAATCTGCGCTGTCTGCCGTGAATTCTGAAGTCTGCGGGCGGGCGCGTGCCGTGGCTGGGAGGAAGCAGACTGTTTTCAATTGTTTGTTTGACAAATATGACTAAGTATTCAATAAGTTATCTTTCAAATTATGCTGTCAAAATCATCATGACATGGGATAACGATAAAACAGTTCTCAGAAGCCAGGATGGATGTTTGCGCGCAACAGCAACTGGCCTCTGGGGTGCCTCTGATGGATGAGGCGTTTGCTGGGAGAGAGAGGAAGGTTCATTCTGTGACGGGTGCGAGTGTGTGCACGCATGCAGACCCACCCCCGCCGGTGCTTGGGGAGGTGCGGCGAGCACGGGGCCACGTGGCTTGTCTGCGGTTAGGACGCCCAAGCTCAGAGAGCGTGGAAACGCCCATCCGACACAGGCTGCCCCAGCTCGGTGCCTCGTGTGGAGACAAGAGTGGCAGAGTACTGTGCGGAAGGGTGGGTCAAGACACGAGAGTGGATGTTCACGTGAATTCGCTTGATTGCTGTACAAGCACCTCAGCCTGGAGCCAACCAGTCAGGTTCAAACCTTGCCGCATTTTGAAGCCGTGACTCTCCATCCAACGCTGTGTTGGGTGCCAGGGCTAAGAAGGAAATAAAAATCGCTGTGTTAAGCATGGAATCTGCTCTTTGAGCCTTGCTCTGCATCATGCCTTTCCTTCCTAAGCTGTGAAATGCGGAAAATACTATCAGCCCCATATTCCAGTCTGTTGACCAGCGAGAAAGGGAGGGACCCTGTTGTGGTTCTTCCCTGGTTTATGGGGATCAGTGCTCCCCTGCTCTGCCTTGTGGGCCAATCCAAGTCCTTGTCTTAGAAATCAGCTTCCTAAGCTTAATGTCCACGAAGGATGTGACCACATAGCAGAGCCCGACAAACAAGCCTCACAGGCAGTGTTTCTGATGGGTCCTCCTCTGTCCCTGTCCACCCAGTACCCTCTCAGGATGCAGCCAGCAAAGAGAGAGGCCAGGTCACTTCCAGAGAGAGTGCTGTGGGCCTCAGGGCATTGTCACTGGCTGGTGCCCTGGTGACAGGCAGAGCAGGTCTCCTACCAGCTATCCAAGGGCCAGGCTGTCGGTGACGGTCCCCGCAGGGCTTCCTCCAGGAGACAGGAGGCAGGGAGGCTGTGGAGACAGGGTGTGACCCCAGCAAGCCGAGTGCAGAGTGGGACCAGGCTCTGGGTTGACGTTGGGTGTGACGATGCTGGTTTTCCACACACGAGACGTCACAGAGTCCACAGTGAATGGGTAGTTGATGGATACGTGTGTTCGGGGAATTCTATAAGAAAGATCACAACTCACCCCGACCCTGTGCTAGCCCTTAAGAAGCCTTCAGACTCACAGGAAGGAAGACAAGCATAATTTACGGTAAATGAAGGTTTACGCCCGAGCCCGGAAAGCTTGCTGAGCAATGCGGCCGAGCTGTGTTGACTCGTGATCAGGTGTACAAGCAATAAAGGAAGCCACACTCATGTGCACGGAAGCACCATGCTGTTGGTTTCCACGCAAATGGGACCATATTGAATGGAGAGCTCCCAGGCTTGGTTTTTGCAGTCACTATGCCTTCGTGATGCCCTGAGGTCTTCTGGTATATCCGGAAGTGCCCTGGAGCTGGCCCATACTGGCTGGCGGTAGCCCACTAAATTTTCAGGAATTCTGTGAGCCGACGGAAGCCGTGTTGGTAGCGTGGAGTCTGTCATGGTGCGGTATTTGCACCCTCTCGGGAGTGCCAGTAGTTAAACGTTTCCCAGCACGTCGCCGGCTGGATCTCATTCCCCTGGCAGCTGCGGGACGTTCACGACACCCCAGAACAGAGCATTTTCCTCCTCTCCTCTCTCAGCGGGCGCTTCATTTTCTTACACGGGTTTGGCTACCGCATGCACAGCCACGTGTGTGCGTGTGTGCGTGTTGGTGCCCAGGCGTGGACGTTTCTGTAATCTGGCTCCTGCAGGCGGTGTGGCCCAAGCACTAAACTCAGGTAAACGTGAGCTGCCAGCACGTTATGCTCGGGTGAGTTGCCGGCACTTCGAACGTTAGATCACGTAACTCAAAGGTCTTGGGGTGGAATTTCTGGCTCGGCTGAACCTGGGTCCTCAGTTAATATCGGCAATTCCCAATAATACACGTAGACGCTCCTTCCTCCGAGAGGGAAAGCTGGATTTTCTCCCCAGTTCCCTTGAAGACGAGCCTGACTTAGAGAGCTGCTTTGCAAAGAACGGCGCTTGGGAACTGGGCACAGTAACCCAGCAGTGGAGGAGCCTGGCGAGCATTGCTTTGGGAAGTGGTGAAGGTCCGTGTCGCCCGTGAGGCCTCGTGGACGTCGGGCACCCCCAAGGCTGGTGACGAGAACAGCACCTTCCTCTGAGGGCTTCTTTCCAAAAGCCCACACCCCCAGTCTCAGAGAGAAAAAAAAAAAAAAAACATCAGACAAACCTGAATCCTAATTGGGAGACAATGCACAGGACACCTGGAAGGTCATGCTGTCAGGGTCATGAAACACCAGGAAAACCGGAGGCCGTCAGGGACCAGAGGTGACTGCAGAGATGTGAGGGCTCAGGGAAGGTGGTGCCCTGGACGGGACCCTGGTACGGAAAGCGGACGTTCGTGGAAATAGCCCCGTCCCGTGATGATATATCGGTTGTGACAAACACATCACGGGAGTGTAAGACGTAGCAATGGGGGAATCTGGTCGAGGGGGGTACAAGAACTCTTTGCATTATCTTTGCAGCTTTTCTGCAAATCTGAATTTATTCCAAAATACAAAGTGCGTTAAAAATGCCATTCGCCATTTATTTCTTCTCATCTCTTGTTTTTGACTTTATTTTTTTACTAAATGTTTTTTTAACATTTATTTATTTTTGAGAGAGAGAGAGTGAGGGCAGGAAGGGCAGAGAGAGGGAGATACAGAATCTGAAGCAGGATCCATGCTGTGAGCTGTTGGCACAGAGCCTGACCTGGGACTCGGACCCATGAACCATAAGATCATGACCTGAGCTGAAACCAAGTGTTGGACACCCAACCGACTGAGCCACCCAGGCGCCCCTCCCCTCTTGCTTTTAACTTCAAGTGAAACTCATTCCCAGGCCACCTTTCCCCAGGTGATGGCCTGTGCTTGCTACCTTCCCCCGAGACCCCGGATTACCCACCAGCCCTGTCCCAAGGCCCCTTTCTTCCCCCTCTAGCCAGGCCCCAAGGTTGCTTTGGATTGACTCCTTCTGGGCCAGGTGTCCACACGGGGTCAACCGCCATGGTGGAGGCGGGCAGAGGTTGGCTGGTCGGCCAGGCTTTCGCACACAGCTGGGGAGGGAGGTCAGGCCACGAACCACAAGAGCTCGGGATTGAGAGCGGGTCCGCCGCAGGGAAATCAGGGTGGTATTCCCAGAAGACGAAAGACACAGGACGAGAGGCGACGGACAATAGTGGCCCCCACGCCGAGGAGGCAAAAGCTTCCAGGAGGCCTGAGTAGTCAGCGGTGGCTCGCGCCTCATGCACCAGAGAGGCCAAAAAGAGGAGGACGGAGTCCTGGGCTGCAGGTGGAGACACGCGAGGAGCGATGTCCCGCGGGGCAGAGAGCAGACGCCACCACATGAGGCTCTGGGATGGACGGGAGGGACAAATGCTCTTTCATTTGTCCTGTCGATCAACTCAGACGTCCGTCCTCTGTGGAGCCGTCCCCAGGCCCTGGTCAGAGTGACCACATCCCCTTCTGCTTCTCCACACAGGGCCTCCGTTCACACATCCCACTTTCACCCCCGACCCCGTCCCCAGGGCTGCCAGCTCCCGTGCGCACGCGTGTGTCCCTCCGTCCCCGGTGCCCCTCGGTGCCCGTGTGGGTTCTGGCATCTGATGAGGCTGCAGCAGGTGTCCCGCTGGTTTGGACATGTGGACAGCTGTGGCCGGGCCGAGCAGGCCTGGGCCAACCGGTGACACCTTGCAGATCGTGGATATTGTTCATGGAAAATCACAAGAGCCGTCAATAACACCTCTGGGGATGACACCTCCCATCAAAAGCTCGCCATAAAAATAAATAACTTGCCAGAAGTCACATCAAGAAACCACTCCCCTGGCTGCAAGGTGCTGTTCATCCCAGGGTGAACACACAACAGCCATCTGAGACGACGCGGCCACCAACAGAGGCTGGAGGCTCAGCAGTGAGGCGAGGAAGCTGGGTCGCAGAGAAGATTCCGGAAAGCCCAGGCGGGAGGCTCGGTGCAGCTTGGGCCCTGGAATGGCATTGCCAGCCGGGACCTCCCCGTTCAGGCTTGTGTCCTCCAGTGGAGAAGGGCACAGAGCAGGACAAGGCCCGCCTGGCCTGAACCCGCCAGGTAAGGCTGTCGGCCCTGCTGCCCTCAGGACCCTTCTCTGCTCTTCCGGCCTCCTCCAGAGGGTCTGTCCTCGCCAGGCAAGCCAGGGGATCCGGAGGCTCACCCCTCCTTGTGCGTGGCCCTACGGCCGCACCCAGATGTGCCATCAGCCGGCCGCCTTTCCAGCCCGACCTCTGGGTGGCCCAGGCCATGTGGCCTTGCTGGGGCTGCTGAGGTCCGAGACCCTGCCAGGTGAGGCTGGGGGGCTTTCCCAACACAGACACCCTCCTCCTTCCTCCGGTGGCCCCCACCATGTCCTGGTTGACCACGGCCACAGCCAACACTTCTTGTGTTATTGTGTTTTCCCTCCTTTCTAGCAATCTTGACTTGGTTGTTTTGGTGATCCCGGCCCTAGAGCCACGGGAGGGAGGGGGAAGCTTCTAGCAACAGCAGCTATGTGGTCACTGCCGGCCTGCCCACGTGACCACGACCCCCCATCCTGCCACGGAGGGGGTGGTGGTTCGGCTGTGGCATGGTGCTCGTGTGTCCTTATTGTGGCTCGTGGTCTCTCCCTTGCCTTGTCCCCTGGAGGGACCGTGCTGGTCCCTGAGCACTTCTTACTCTCAGGGCTGACCACCTGCGGGAGCTCCCGCCCTGCTGCACAGAGCTCGCGCATTTCCCCAAATCTTGTCGTTTCCCCGGGGCCGCTGGCACTCGTGACCATGGCATCGGGCAGACTCCGCTCGTTTTGCCCTCGTCGCCTGAGCCAGGGGGGCCGGAGCCGTCACCCCATCGCGTTTCTCCCAAGGTGTTTCTCCGGCGGCTGCACTGGTCCTCAGGGCGCCCTCCACCTCCAGTGGCCGGACACACGATTTGTGTGGTACCCTGCTGGTCACGGAAACTTCTACATGCACATTTGGTTTCCACATGGGCCGTGTTCGCGCTCCCACTGTGCAGACGAGGAAACGGGCTCAGGGAAAGCCTACCTTTCCCTGAGGGGGCCCTGCTAGCCAGAGGCAGAGTGAGGGCACACTGGTGCCCCCAGCCTCCACCCCGGCTCTCCCCTCTGTGACGCGGGGGCCCGTCTCTGGGTGCCCTCTTCCACCCCCAGAGGCTGGACCGCATGTGTCCTGGGAACTTGGCCGTCCCTCTCGATGTGGCAGAAAACACTTGAAAGAGCTTCCTTTTCGCAGCAGACGCACCTCCCTTGTAGTGTCTGTGAGCGCAGTGGGATGTCTGGGCCGCACCCCGGGCTCCGTCTTCTTCTCGGCCCCTGTCCGGACCCTCCTCTCTGCTGACCTGGATGAACCCAGAGCTCGGTTTCCGCTCTGGGAGTGAAGGGTGGTCTAAAGAATGGTGCATTTATGGGGCGCCTGGGTGGCTCAGTCGGTTAAGCTTCCAACCGGCTCAGGTCATGATCTCGCGGTTCGTGGGTTTGGGCCCCGCGTCAGGCTCTGTGCTGACAGCTTAGAGCCTGGAGCCTGTTTCAGATTCTGTGTCTCCCTCTCTCTCTGCCCCTCCCCTGCTCATGCTCTGTCTCTGTCTCTGTCTCAAAAATAAACAAAACATTAAAAAAAATTAAAAAAGAATGGTGCTTTTAGAACCAGATGATCGGAGTTCAAACTCAAGTTCTGTTGTGTGCCAGCTTAGTGGTCACAAGGAGTTGCGCAGGCTTGACGAACCCAGGCGTCTTCATGGTGCAGTGTGGCTTCTGAGAAACAGATGTGCCCTCCCAGGGAGGTGGCCGGGAGTCACCAGAAGCCCCGGCACAGAGCCGGCGTTAGAATTTGCGCCCACGTGTTTTCCTCCTACTGGTCACGAAATAGCTCTGTCTTCCTTTCCTACCGTTTGCTGGGTCTGGCTCACTTCCTCTGGTAACGTAATACTGAAACCGGGATTTCCCTTGGGTCCGTGGGGGAGGGAGGGCCATTGATGGGCGAATGCCCGTCCTGCCCGGCGAGAGGGACAGAAGGCCCCCAGTGCCAACTTCCAGGAGGGTGGCTGCTGGCCCACGGAGGGCGGTGATGGGCAACCACCCCTCTGCAGGGGCTGGTTTGCATGACAAGTCACTGCCAGGCTCTGCAAAGCCCCATGGCCACTTGCTCCTTCAAAGAGGCAGAGGCACATCCCCCTTCGCGGACCGCCGTCCGCCGTGTGCCCCCCGTGCCCCGCCTGAGCACTCCTGGCACCAGAAGATGGCAGACGACCTCCCGCCACCAGGGCGCCCTGCACCTGCTACTCCCTGTGGGCCGCTGACTGCTCAGAGCGCTAGCCAAAGGCAGCAATGGGTGTCACGGCGCGCCCCAGCCCAGGTGGCTGCCTGGTCACCCAGTCACCAGCAGCGAGCGAGCGAGCGAGCAGGATCGGATGGGAGGAAGAGCCCGTGAGAAAATAATTGTTTATCTGGGCTGCAATACGTTCTTCCGCGTGTCCCGCTGTGGCCGACACGAGCTGCTTGCCAGGTCTTCAGCCTGTGCGGCTAGAAGGTCATCGAGGTCCCCATATGCGTGGGAGACCCTGATCACGTGAACCGTTTGATGAAATCTCTGAAGAACCGAGAATGTGTTCTCCCCTCTTCCGCTCTGACGTCCGCACGTGCTGTAGGGCTATGGCAGAATGGCCTCACGTTTTGGTCCCGTCCCCACAGGAAATCTGGGAGGCAAGGTTCTGGCCAAGGTGTGACCGGTTCCTGATGGGCAGGGGAGAGGAGGAGCATTCCCTCAATTCCTGGTCGGTAAGCAGCGCAAAGGATGGCTGGTCCCCTCGGGCATTCTTGTCTGGGAGCGAATCCAGAAGGTGCCCACCTCCTTGGGATCCAGGGGAGGCCCGCACGCTGCCGACAAGGGCCCCGGACGGGAGGTCATCAGAAGGAGCCGCCGCACAGGATGACCATCCCACTTAGGGCTACGCTCCCGAGCTCCCGGCAGCCTCACCCACGTGAGGAGGTTGGATTCCAGCTACACCCGTGACCTTCCTTTTTCTTTTATTTTTTATTAACGTTTAAAAATATTGTTAATGTTTATTTGTTTTTGAGAGACAAAGGGAGACAGGGCACCAGCAGGGGAGGGGCAGAGAGAGAGGAAGACAGAATCAGAAGCAGGGTCCAGGCTCTGAGCTGTCAGCACAGAGCCCAACGTGGGGCTCGTAGTCACGAACCATGAGATCATGACCTGAGCCGAAGTCGGACGCTCAACCGACTGAGCCACTCAGATGCCCCTTGTTAACATTTTTTAAGTTCGAGAATCGCAGGGCAATAATTTATGTTTCTGAAACATCTCTGTGATTTTCAGAGTGCAGGGACTCGTGGGTCGCACTTCTAGTTGATTAAGGAATCGTCCCCCAATCGTGGAGGATGGAAATGTCTTTCTTCCCTGTGTGCTACATGCGGGTTTTCGTTTTTCTTTAAAGTGGGTCAAGCAACCCCGCTTCCAGGCTTCTCCATATGCCTTCCCTGCGACAGCCCCTCCGTCCTGACCCCTCTCTGGGAAGCTCTCCACCCGCCCACCCTCCTCTCCGCCCGCAGGGGGCCGCCCCTGACGTCTCTCGTAAATACAAGCGCGTGAGAGAACCTTCCTTCCCTGCTCTCTTTTTCCTACTTCTCTGTATTTAATCCCAGAATGTGTTATGTTGTGTGTGTTCTCAGCTTCTGTTTTTGCATTTAGAATGCTCTTGCCTGTTTCCTGCAGGGATGAGACATTTTGGGCTGGCTTCAATTTTCTAATTCCGAGCTTGGAAATGAAACTTTGGACTCGGAGCCGAGCTCGTCCGAGGTCTGCCGAAGTCCTGGGCGCTCGGGTTCTGAATCCAGCCGGGAGACAAGTGTCACATACACCACGTCTGCCCTCCAGATTCCGGGCAGTGGCGGCGTAGTGGGCAATTTTGCCCGGTGTTAGTTGGGCAGGTAGCTGCCTGTAATGTGTGTGGCGTTTGCACACGTGTGTGGGGGGGGTGTCAGGGTGCACAGGTGTGTGTCTTTACTGGGTGGTGTGAGGGTGCTGGAGACGGGAGCAGAAAGAAAGGGTTACACCGCCATCGATGTTTCCGAGCAGAGAGGACCCCGCTCTCCTGAGGACGCGATCAGGGGCCCTCGTACATACACAAGGCCGCCTGGCAGTTGGGAACAGCCCCAACGAAGTGCTCCTTGTGCAGAATCTTTGCGAAGAGAGTTTGTAGGGGCCACATGGGCCACCGTGCCACCCGCTGTCCCCAGGAGGGAGGGACTGCTATAAGTGGAGGGATTTCTCATGGTCCGGGGGAAGGGGGGGTGGGCAGGAAGGCCCTTGTGCCCTTCTGGGCCCCCAGACCACCGGTGTCCTATCACCTCTCGGTACAGTTATTTTTTGTAGCAGCCATGGTGGGTTCTGAGATGTGTTAGTCGGTCCCTGCAGCACACAGCCCGCCTGGAGGTATGAGCTGGAAGAGCGACAAGGGGTAAATCGGCCCCAGGAGTGGCGGGGGCTGCTGGCAAGCTCCTTGTGAATACGGCCGAACTACCCACAGGCTCATCAATGTGTCCCAAACCTTGGTGACTCCTTGAAGAAGAAGCAATGGGATCACGTAAGTGAACAAAGCAAATTCGTTGCAAAGACGCTCTTCAGATGCCGGTGGTTGAAGGGCCAGCGACTTCTCCGAGGACGCGGTGCCTGGCCATGGGGGGCGGATGGCCGTGCAGGGCTTGGACCTGGAAGGGCCACAGGGTCAGGGTATCGTTTACTCCGGGCAGGCCGGGATAGCGGCCCCTCGCAGGACGGCTGGGCCAGGTCCCTGAGGTCCCTGCATAAAAGGGAGCTGCTTCCTTGGGGTCACCAACCTGCCCCTGACTCTTCTCTTCTTTCCCCAATTTGGTCAGCCTTTTCCAGGAACAGGGACTTGCTCCGTCTCCAGGCAGCTGGGTTCACTGGGCGCGGCTCCCACTGAGGCACGTCCCCCACGCTGACTCCAGATCTGTGGCCCCAAACTAGCACGAGACCCCCAAGCCATCACCCGCCTTCCTCCCCCACGCCGCCCTCCTTCCAAGGTCATGGTTCTCGGATCCTTCGGCCCCCGTGTGTTAATATCCACGCTCCGCGTGGATACAGAGCCCGGTGGGTACTGACCTGCCCAGGAAATGGGGGCCCTGCCTGCTGGGCGAGCAGCTGGGATCACATCATCACTATGTGTGTGGTCTTTTCTGACACCAACCGATCGTCCAATACTCCAGTGCCAGCTGGGCGTCCGCTCTGACCTGTGCGGCCCCCACAGGACGGCCCCACCTCCAACACCAGCCCCTGTCCACACTTGTGACCAGCCACACGCTTGGGCTTCCCCGGATGCCTTCCTCGGTTCCGTAATTTGCAAGAATGACTCAAGGAACTCAGGAAAACACTTTAAGCACATTTACCAGTTTATCACAAAGGCTCCAATTCAGGAAGAGACACGTGGAAATGAGGCCCAGGGCCAGACAGGGGCGTGCACCGAGCTTCCCTGCCCTCCCCGGGCACGCCTCCCCCCCACCCCCCAGCACCTCCACGTGCCCACCCACCAAATCCCCTTGTTGAAGAGTCTCTAGAAAGCTCTGCCTGCAGCCCCCTCCCCTCCCTGCAGCTTGGTGGGCGGGGCTGAAATTCCCACTCTGCTCCTGTGCTTGGCCTTCCTGCACACCAGCCCCACCCTGAAGCCCCCCGGGGGCCACCTGCGTCCCCTCATTAGCACAGACCCAGCACAGACACAGACATCAGAGGGGCTCCTGATGAACAAGGGAACAGGGTCTTCAGGGAATCCCCAGGGTTTTAGGAGCTCTGTGCCAGGAGCCGGGGACAAAGACTGAGCATATTTTTTAATACAACACAGTAAGACATTTCTAAAATGTTAACCGTGAATTAGGTGCTGGTTGTAAGATAAGGTTTCCTCCCCGATTGAGAGGTTTATCTACACAAAAGAGAAAATGCGTTTGGACACACCTTCCCATCCCCCCTCCAGGAAGACAACCTGAATCAGCCCCAGACCTGCAATGTCCTTCCAGCCCCCATGATCCTGCTGCCAGATGGCCACATTGGTCAACGGGTCCCCCAAAATCAATAGTGAAAACGCTTGGTGAGTTCTCTGGGCCCGGGCCCAGTGTCTCCTCTCCTCCACCAATGAAGAAGGGCCATCGGGGAATATTGAACATCGGGGAATATTGAACAGAAAAGAAGTCACGTCGATAGGGCACAAGGCACCTGCCTGAGCTGTTTTTTTTTTTTAAAGTTTCTCAGCCACTCGCCCTCTGCTGGTCTCCTGACTTCTGCTCCGTTGGCAAAATTGCTTTAAATTGCGCTGTTGCGGGCAATCACAGCCTGCTTTTGTCCTGAGTTTTTCTCTGGGTTGTCGCTTAAATTCTAATTAGGCTGCAGAGGGGAGGCCAGGGGAGAGCCCCCTGTGTGGTAGGAGGTGCCCTGGGCTCTCGCTTCTAGAAAACAGCAGGGGCTCGGTGAGGCCTGGGCCGTTGGGACAGGAACAGACCCACCACCCCTGCTACGAGCCCTGTGTTCTTTTCAGTAAGACCTCGGTTTCGTGAGCATAATTCGCCCCGGAAACACGCTTATAATCCAAAGCACTCGTCTATCAAAGAGAATTCCGAGAAGCATTGGCTCAGTTGTGATCACATGACGTTCGGCATCACGTACGACTCGTATCGCAAGACATTGCTCGTTTATCAACGCAAAATTTATTAGAGATGTTTGCTCGTCTTGTGGAGCCCTCGTGGGACAAGTTACCCGCCATCCGAGTTCTCCTGTATTTCTTTCCTCTTGGGTGAACTGTAAATGTCGCTTTGGGGGCCCCGAAGCGGGGGGGACCCACCATTCCCACAAAGTGGTCCCGGAGCCTCGCCTGGCACACGGGAGGTGCGGCATTAAGAAGAAAACCACGGGCCCAAGATGGCGTCACTTAGGTTGGGTCCCCAAGTCGGTAAACGGAGACTTAACGCCTAACCTGACAGCAGTTTCAGCCCGCTCAGAAGTGCATCCGGTCAGCACGGGGGTCTCCTGGTCAGCGCTAGGACAGACCCCTTCCGCTGCCGCTAGGAGGGTGGCCTTGCCTAAAACAGTGGACTCTCTGCTATGCATGTCTTCTTTTCTGCTCCCTCTCTGCCTTTAAAAACCTTTCCTTTCTGTAGCCCTTTGGAGCTTCCCTTAACTTACAGAGTCAATTAATGAAGCCGGTTAGAGCTTACAAATGTACTCCGTTGAATTTTTGTTACTTAACAGCTGCTTAGACCTGACAGGCCTTGCGAGATTCCCGCCAGCACTGAAATGTCAGGACTGTGATCCGTGAGACTTCTGCGCTGGGACTGGGAATGTCCCGGAGGCTGAAACCGGTCACCCCATTGGATCTCAGCAGGGGAGCCCGCCGCCCTCTGGGACGCTGGCCACGGGCGCCAGAGGTCCTCTGTCCCCCTGACCTAGCACTTCTCGGGCCACCCCACAACCTACCCTCCAGGTGACTCACCGGGAAGATCCCAACCCCAGCTGCAGGGCTGTCCCAGACGTGGCACTCAGCACTGCCAGCTAAGACCGATCAAATGTGGGAATGTTTTATCCTGAGGGTCCCGACATGACCTTGAACAATTACTGTTCCAGTGTTTCCAAATTAATGAAGGGGTTCAAAAGGGACCCCTCGTTCCTTTCACTTAAAACAGCTGGGTGAGAGTCAGAAAGTCCGTTACACCTGCTCCGACATCGAGGGGCAGATGGAAACCTAATTTATTTCGGTGTTTTGTGCGGGTTCTACGGGTTCTTCCGGGCTCCAAGGAGAGAAATGCAACAGCTCAGGTGTGCAAAGGGTTTTACAGTCGGCAAAAGACTGGCCCTAACTTGGGCGCACAGGAGAGCAGACGTCAGCCTCTCTCGGCCCCTTAGAGGTGGAGCTGGACGCGGAGGAGCAGCCAGGGGTCCATCTGGAAGACAGGGGTGGTCCATGCGGAGGCCCCGGATACATGAACTCAGTTGCTCCTGCCGGGGAAGCATCGTTAACCCACGAGACTGCAGGCTCCAGGAGGTCAGGGACACCCAGCCCCGGCCGTGTCACGGGGGCACAGCATATGTTAGGGAGATGACTGGTTTTTGCAGCCAGGGACACGGAGGCCGACGCAGGTCAACCACCTTGATGTGGCCGTAGGTCATAAGGCCTTGAAGGCTCTGTTTCCTCACTGGTACCTTTGTGGGCTCATAACCCAACTGTCACGGGATGAACTATATCCCCTCCAAATCCATGGGTTGAAGTCCTAATGCCCAGGACCTCAGATCTCTGTGGACACAGGGTCTTTAAAAAGGAGATTGAGGTAGAAAGAGGTCGTATAGGGGAGTCCCTGGTCCCACATGACTGGGTCCTTATAAGAAGAGGAGGTCAAGACACTGACACGCACAGAGAAGTGACCAAGTGAGGACACGGGGAGGACGGCAGTCTGCAAGCCCAGGAGAAAGGCTCAGAACGGACAAACCCTGTCCACACGCTGATCTGGAACCTTCAGCCTCTGGAACCGTGAGGAAGTAAATGTGGTTTAAGCCCCCTCCTCTGTCCCCACTGTCTGTGGGACTTCATCAAGGCAGCCCTGGGACACTAATGTGGCACCTCCCAGGGCTAAGGTGACCATTCGGTGGCCCCACAGGGTAAAATGCTGCTTGTGAGCGGTTTCCGAGGGACGACGGGGAGCCTGGTGCCTGGAGCCCATGAGCGTGGCACCTGCCACCCTCTGCGCCCGGGTTCCGGCACCCCGGGGACGTGTCGTCTGTGGTTCTCCAGGCCCCGCGCTCCGTGCCTGCCCCATCCAGCACACTTCCAACCTCCCGGCCGCCAAGTCTGACCAGCCGTCTGACCTCCCGCTTCCAAAGTGCCGTGTGGGGCAGGGGGCCCGTCCTCGGGGACGTCAGCTTCTCACCACGGAGACTCAGCCCGCGGGATGTTTCTCCTGTTTCTTTTCAGCCTTCATCAAACTCTAGAATATTCATCTACTTTCCGTCAACCCAGAAATCAGGTGCTGGCGTCTGGCCGCCCGCTGCGCGGCGGTCACGTGGAACTGGCTGCCGCGGGGGCACGAGGGTCCCTGCACGTCCTCCGTTTGGACTCATTAGAGTCACTGGAAGCTGATACTAAGGACGCTGGTGGCGATGGTGACATCAGCCGTGTCCCCCCTGCGCCAGGCCCATCGAGGTTCGCCGCTTCCACGTGATTGTCGCAGACACGCCTGGGTGCTGCCGTCCCCTCGCGGGGCGGGGGACCGTGTCCTCCAAGGTGAGGTGACCTCCCGAGGTCGCGCGGCTCTGGGGTCCTGCGGGACCAGGGCCATTCCCGCGTGCCTCCTCACGACCCCACCGGCTGCCGACTTGTTATTAATTTGCTAATTAAACCCTGATATTCGGGGTGTTTTCATGTCACATCAGGCCGGCGAACGACAGAATCCAAACAGTTCAAGCCATCTGCTCCTTAAATCTGTCGTTTCCACTTTCCATTAACCCTCCGCATCCCTGCCACTCTGTGGGAGCGCTGGGGCCGCCTGGGGGCGCTCGCCTCCAACCGCCAGGCACTTAAGCGCGAACTGGCCCGAGGGGACGGGCTGGGGGGGTCCCAGCCTGGGACGTGGAGGAGCTCAGTTCTGGGGGCTCGGTCCTCCCGAGCTGCCGCCGGAGGGCCCGAGCATCCCTGGTCCCCCACGCCCCGCCTCCCCCCTCCCCCCACGGAGGGGCTGGAGGCCAGGCGCGTGGGCTATGGCGGTACAGCAGGTGCAGGGGCAGACCGAGGCAGCCCTGTTATCTTGGTACAGATGTTACAGATTCTGTGAAAAACTAGGGAAGGTGGAGACCCCTGTTCCTTTATCGATCGCCCTGGAAGCCGTTAGCTCTGGGACTGAAGCAGGGAGCCTCACACCGGAACGCAGGCCTTGGCAGGCGGAGCTCTGGGTGCTGAGCGGCTCTGTCCCCTGAGCTGGGAGACCCCGGCTCCCAGTCCTGCCGCCGTGTCCCTCCCTCGCCTCCGCTCAGGGCTGCGGGGGCTCCATGGGACCCTGGTCCAAGTGAAGACCAGAGGAGGCCAGCCCGCGCTGCCCTGGGGGGTCACTGCAGAGGGCTGGGCCCACGGGCCATGCTCCCCTTCTCTGGAAGCG
This sequence comes from Acinonyx jubatus, assembly GCF_027475565.1. Lineage (NCBI taxonomy): Eukaryota > Metazoa > Chordata > Mammalia > Carnivora > Felidae > Acinonyx > Acinonyx jubatus. Next base: position 137,013,259 of record NC_069387.1, read on the forward strand.
GGCCCACTGCAGGACTGCGCGTGAGGTGCGGTCACGGCAGACCAAAGGCACGCGGGCCCTCTTCCCAGGAGCCGAACGTCCATCCGTCCCTTTTGGATGTGCTGCCCACCTTTTTCCCGAGGTGATTTTGTGATTGACTGGCTGACGGGAGCGTGAAGGGCTCCAAACCCGCGTGGGCGGCTGTCCCAGGGCGGGGGGCACCCTAACCTTCCCTTTAACAGATTCCGGCCGCAGCGCCTTCTGGAAATGGCCCCGAAGCCGAGGGGTCATTTTCTCCGAGGCCGATACAGAGACAGACATCTGAGCAGGAGGCCGAGAGCGCCACCCCGTCCCCGCCAGGCCTCTCCCTCCCGCTCCTCCCGCCGGTGCCCATCACGCAGAACGGCGGGGACACTCAGGCCACCTCTGCTCAGGGACTGTCACCTGCTGGCCACTCACATCAGAGGCAGGAGCCCAGTCCCTCCCCCACTCATCCCTGCGACCACTGAGTGCAGCCTGAGCCCCTCCAGGGCGCGGACACCCACAGGTGCAGAGGGAGGCGGGAACTCTGCCTCCTGGAGACCCCGAGTCCGAGGCAAATGGGGCAGTACTGGGGAGCACGGAAACATACTCCTTTCGTACACCTGGTCCCACATGCTTCTCTCGTCACTAAAATCAGAAGATAGTAATCACTCAGTTAATAGTTGGGATCCGTGTCTCAGGGGGACTCCTGCATCTGTGTTTCCTGAAGCCCTGCTCACAGAGGGCGGGACGTGGGGGCAGCCTGAACATCCGTGGACAGCTGACGGATGAAGGGAGACGTACACACAAGGTACGTATTATTCAGCCTCACAGAGGAAGGAAGTCCCGCCGTTTCTGCAACATGGGTGGACACAGAGGACACGATGCTAAGGGAAATATGCCTGATGCAGAAAAACAAATACTGCCTGCCCTCACTTACACGGGGACTCTAAAACAGTCAGACTTGGGGCACCTGCAGGGCTCAGTCGGTTAAGCGTCTTCCTCTTGGTCTCGGCTCAGGTCATGATCTTACGGTTCGTGGGACTGAGCCCTACATCAGGCTGCAGGTTGACGTTGCAGGGTCGCTTGGGATTCTGTCTCTCCCTCTCTCCCTGCCCCTCCCCTGCTTGTGCTCTCTCTGTCTCTCAATATAAATAAGTAAACTTGAAAAGAATTAAATAGACTCTTCGAAGCAGAGAACAGAGCGGTGGCTGCACGGCGGGGGAGTGGGGAGCGGAACACAGAGGGGTGTTGGTCAAAGTGGGCGAAGTTTTGGTTATGCAGGACAAGTAACCTTTAGAAACCTGTTGTGCAGCTTAGTGCATGCAGCTGACAACCCGTGCTGTTAACTTCAACATTCGCTAAGAGGGTGGATCTCGTGTCAGGTGTTCTTATCACACACACGCACACACATCATATCAAATAAAGGAGGCGGGAGGAACCTTTTGGGGGGGATGGAGGCGCCTGGTGACAGTTTTGCGGGTGCACATGAGCTCCAGGCTCAGTTAATCACAGCTCTGTATGGGGGTGTAAACACTTAGCAGCTAAACTGTCCTGGCGGAAGGGTGCATGGTGACCCAGGCTCTGGGCAGGGGCCCATGAGCGCCCTGACCACGGATGGCCCAGCCTGGCGTCCCCGAGGGGACTTCCCGGGGGACAGTGCCCATGCTGAGTCTTGGAGGATGAGTGGGGTCAGCCTCTGTTCGGTTTCTGTTTGGTTTGCGAAGCCCCCTCCTCCAGGGTCACCAGAGCTTCCGTGTGTGGACCAGTGTGGAGCGGGGGGAGGTATCTGCTCGGTTTTCAAGACGGGCTTCGCCACGAGGGCCCTGGAAGTGCGGTCCTGCATACGGACCGGGTCGAGTTCCCTCGTTCTAGACTCCACAGGCCCTCCTCGACCCTCTGCATGCTCACCACCTGTCAGATCCTTTCTGTTTGCAGGTCTGAGCTCTTTCGGGGCCGGGGGCACGGGGACCCCAGCCCAGCACAGAGCACGCGGGGCTGTGCGTGGATGAGCCGCCCCATGAAGACCGGGGGCAGTCTCTGCCTCCGGAGGCTGGGGTCAGCCTCGCTCTGAACAGTTACGGCTCCAGAGGACGCCCAGCAGGAGTGGGGACACCGGGGGCCAGCGGCCAGAGACCGAGGAGGACGAGGGGCGGGGTCTCTTTGCCTCCGGATCTCTGTGTCCAGGAGGATGGCTGCTCGGGAGTTTTGGTCTCCCATGCCTTTCGTGTCTTGGATTATGCCTGTCAATTGTGGGTCGTTGTTGTTTTTTCCCAGCAGAGCCTGCATTCCAGGGAGGGCGACGTTTTCCCAGCACGGAAACTGGATTTAGAGCAGTTTTGTTATCAGTGTTAGCTGGAGACTGCTTCTGAACGTGACAGGACCGGGAAGGAAACGCTGATCAACAGAACCGGTGAAGGGAGGGCCGTGGTGACTTCAGAGGGGCCGTCCGGCGGCCACACGGGCTCTCCGCGCCAGCCGGCCCCTCGCACCTGCTCTGCGGGCCCCTCCCAGCTTCCTAGGAGGAGCCCTCCCTCTCTGGAGTAGTGTGGTCCCCTGCCTCCCTCATGTTCCCGCTGGGCTGTGCTAACGGGCCAAGTGACATGATAGAAGGGGCCACGGTTCCCCTTAGGGCGTGCGGGGAGGTCCCGGCTCCTCCCCGCGGTGCTCCCGGCCCTTGGAGGTCCAGCCTTACCCGCCACTCTCCCAGAAACTCCCTCGGCTCTCACGGGGCCGTGTGCCTTCCTCCCCTCTCCCTGGGCTCCTCTCCCAACCCTCCCACTCGAGGCTGGTGTCCTCAGCCTCCAGTCTTGCCCCTGGGGTTGCTTCTTCCAGGTCTCCCTGCCTCCTCGCCCCGGGGCGCCCCGTCCTCGAGCGCGACTCCAGTCTACCTGCACCTCAGGTGAGCAGGTGAGCCACTTGGAGAATCTGGTCCCATAAACAGACGATCCAAGGCGCTGTGTGTCGGCAGCGAGGCGGTTTCCGTCTCAGACGTCTACGTCCTTGTCTTGACCGTCTGCTCTTGTGGGAATTTTGTGGCTGCAAGGGACAAGGACAGTCCCTAATTGTACTACCCTGCCCTCAACTCTGTACTTCTGTTTATAAGAAAACAAAATATGGGGCGCCTGGGTGGCGCAGTCGGTTGAGCGTCCGACTTCGGCTCAGGTCACGATCTCGCGGTCCGGGAGTTCGAGCCCCGCGTCGGGCTCTGGGCTGACGGCTCGGAGCCTGGAGCCTGCTTCGGATTCTGTGTCTCCCTCTCTCTCTGCCCCTCCCTGTTCATGCTCTGTCTCTGTCTCAAAAATAAATAAATGTTAAAAAAAAAAATTAAAAAAAAAAAGAAAACAAAATGTGGTTGAGCATTGAGTATTTAGAATTTGGACCCCCTGGAGGAAAGCAGGCACAAAACCCCTGGGTTTTATAACCCAGACAAGTTAAGGGCATTTCCCATTTCAAGAAATGATTCATACCTTGAAAAAAAAAAATCCTGTGTGGGACACTTGATCATGCAATTTCATACAAAGACCTAGGAAGGAAACACAGAATTTCTTTTCTTAAGGAGCCTCTCATTAAAAAGTTTTAAAGAGCTCTACAACGTAGTGCTTGGAAACAGTGCTATATAACCCTAACAAGGAGAAAAGGTGTATATATGCCGTTTTTTTTCTTCTGACCAAAGAACTATATTTAGAATCTACCTGAATATGTGCCACTAATTTGGGGGAAACTGTTATTTGCCTACCCAGTGTCCATTTTCCTGTCCTTTCTTACTAAAAGAGCTTTGCTCTTGGGGTAAGAGTGAACCTGTGGGGATAGGTGTGCGTCTCGATCCCCTTTGCAGCCCGGGGTGACCCTGTGATACGTCCGGTCAAGGAGAGAACAGACATCACTGGGGAATTGCAGGAAGTCTGTTTGCCCCATCACTTTTCTCCTCTGCTCCTGCTGGAGCCTGGGTGAGGTGGCTGGCACAGTGGCTGCCATCTTGAGGCCTGGAGGGAAGAGTCCGGACATCCCCGAGATGCTGAGCAAACACCAGAACACCAGCCTTGACCTACCTGTGAATATCCCATTAGGTGAGGGGATTGCTGTTGTGTTGGTGGTGGTGGTGTTACTGGCTGAGCAAAACACCCACCAATGGTCTTAGCTCGGGCTGCTATCACAGAACACCATAGCCTGGGGGCTAACCCAACAGACACTTCTCTCTCACAGTTCTGGGGGCTGGAAGTCCAAGGTCAGGGTGCCGGCAGGCTTGGTTCCTGGTGAGCCCTGCCTTCCTGGGTGCAGATGGCCACCCTCTCGAGGAGCCAGAGAGGGCGAGCACTCCAGCATTTCCTTCTATTCTCACGAGGGCACTTACCCCGGCCACGGGCCCCACCCTCATAAACTCATCCAACCTCGTCACCCCCCAAGGCCCTCCCCCTCCATATACCATCATATGGGCTGTTAGAGTCTCAGCATAGGAATGTGGGGGCCACACACATTGGGTTCACAACGGTTCCAGTGTCCCGGATGGTCAGACGCTTGGCCATCACGCAGGAAGGACAGTCTCTGATTTCATGTACAGAGAAATGAGCCCAGAGAAACCCCCTTGCCAATATGGGGGTTCAATAGAAGTCTCCTAAATGAGCGCTTCTGGAAATCTAAACACAGCCATTGAGCCACAGTGTCCTGGGCGTTCAGGGAGCCTGAGGCGGGGGGGGGGGGGGGCAGGAGGGGGAGGTCACTGCTGACCCATTTTTCCCATCTGAGTGCACGATGTGTCCCAAGGGGAGCGACTGCCCCCCGCTTCTCCCTCCAGGACGGCCGGTGTCCTCCTTCCTGCTCCGCCGACCTCTCCGCCTGCCTCTCATTGTCCGGCACATGCCATCTGGTTTTCACTCTAATTCCTGCTTCCTTTCGACAGTCTCTGAGCTCCTTTGCTCCGTGCCAGGTGTCCTGCCAGGGCCTGGGGACAGGGGTGGGTAAGTCAGGCATGGCCTTGTCCTCCTGGAGCTGGCAGCTGAGCGTCTGAAGCCGGCATGCTGACCCGTGGCACTGAGTGTCCCCGAGAGACAGCCCCTGGGACCCTGCCTGGCTGGAGGTCGGAGGTTAGGGAGGGCTGCTCCAGGAGGGTGGCCTAGAGGTGAACATCTGGCAGGGGTTACAAAGCTCTGGGCTTGCAGTGTAGACCTTCTGAGGCAGGGGAACTGCACGTGCAAATGCCCTTGGTCAGTGGCTGATGGAAGGAAGGAGAGCAGGAGGCTGGAGACAGGGGGAGGGTCTAGCAGCCGCTGGGCCCTCATGGGGCCCATGGTGGAGTCTGGGCCTTCACGGCCGGAACACCCAGCATTTTAAGCAGCCAGGGAGGGGCAGATGTCTGCTGGCCACCGCCCGGGAGCAGGTGCCCTGCTGGGTGTGGGAGCCCCAGGAACAAATTGGGTCTGGAGTTGGTTTGAGGCAGAATATAGAAAAAAGAAACATATAGGAAAATCATGAATGAGACTATACTAAAATGTTAATGGTCAGAACTTCTGGGTATGGGTCGCAGGAGAGTTTAACTCTCTGTTCCTCATGGTTCTAGAATGTTTCAAAGTAAAAATGCACTGCGGAGAAATAGGTAAATATTACTTTAAAGGTATATCTTTTGACTTAGCAACTTTTCCACGCTTTTTTGCCTTAAGAACCGCAGAAGATCCGAGAGGGGTGGCGAGCTGGGCCCATGCTGGACTCGGGCCATGGGCACTCACAAAAGTGGGGACGGGGAGGGACAGAGTGCCTGGGTGCCCAGGGCGGGGAGGATCCAGATTTCAAAATGCAAGTGAGGTGGTTGGATCAAACCGGTCATCTTCCGACTTCCCTGTGGACCCATTCAGCAACCCAGGCTGCACTCCCCAAATTAAACCCGCCAGGAAATGAAAGGCAAACACAGCGTTTGCCCGAGGAATAAATCTCTACCGTGTGGCCCAAGGCCGATGCAATCGGCCTTTACGAGCAGAACCCTCCATTGGGGGAATCGGCATCAGCCCGAGCTGGCCGAGGGGCGCGGGGCAGGGCAATGCACCTCGAGAAATGAATCACCGGGCCTCACAGCCCGGCATTGGCGACCGTGCTTTAGTTGGATTGTGGAGACTAAACACAGGCTCGGGGCTGGCAGAGCCCTCCCTGCTCGCTCTGTGTGGATACCTGGGTGGCAGGGAACCGTTCTCTCACAGAGGGAAACGCAAAAGCCTTGGGAAGTCTGGACACTTGACCTCGCTGGTTTGTGACCCAGAGGCGAGCACCTACCAGCCTCGGCAGCGTGCCCACGCGGTGGGAACCGAGCGGCACGGCCTGCGCGGGGCTGATAGAGCACTGGGCCTGTCCTGTGGGCCGTTACCACCCCGGGGCCAGCGGGCTTTGCATCCCCTCCGTCCGGGGCATCTGAGCTCAGCTGGGGCAGGTCAGGCCTCTCCGGGAAGGACTGTGTGGGATAAGAAGGAGCCAGTAAGGGGGCAACAACCTGGGGGAGGGACACCCCTCCCCGCGGGGGCAGAAGGAGAGCAGGTGTGCAGGCTCACAGGTGAGCGTGCTGTGGACAGTCTGTCGGATGGAAATGGGGGTGTGTGGGGGTAGACGAGGGGCAGAGCTGGGCACGTGGGCCCAGCAGGTGGTGGGAACAGCTACCCCACTGGGGCCCCCCGGGAAGAAGGACTGTGGGAGCCCTGGAGACAGGGGGAGCATGAGGAGGAAGCCCTGCCCCTCCCTCGTCCTGGGACAGGCGTTCCCACCCTCCTCAGGCCGTCTCTCTCTCTCTCTCTCTCTCTCTCTTTCTCTAGTCATGAGGGACACCACCCTGGTCAGCCAGGGGAGGAATCTGCCTCGGGACTTCTGGTCAACCCTGCAGCCACCTGGAGATGAATCTCTGCCCGTGGAGTGAAGGGTCAAACTTCCTCCAACATCCAGACTTCTCCCTCCCCCTGGGGCAGCTTGGGCCCAGGGGCCTCTGGTTGTGCCCCCTCCCCCTTCCCACATCTCCTCCTCCCTCCTGCTCCTCCTCAAGTGAAACAGACACAGGCACCTGTTTTATACTCAGTTACGTACAGGTGAGCGAAAAGAACGTGCAATCCCAGCACAGAGCCTCTGTGGCAAAATGATTGTTTGCATCTGTTATGAAGTCCCCCCACCCCATCTAGGTGGGTGCCGGGCTCCCCTCACGTCCCTCTCCCCTCCCCCAGGTGGGTGTTGGGTCCCCCATGGACCCCTCCCCTCTCCCAGGTGGGTGCTCGGTCCCCCCATGGACCCCTCCCCTCTCCCAGGTGGGTGCTCGTTTCCCCCATGGAACCCTCCCCTCCCCCAGGTGGGTGCTCGGTCCCCCCATGGACCCCTCCCCTCTCCCAGGTAGGTGCTGGGTCCCCCCATGGGCCCCTCCCCTCTCCCAGGTGGGTGCTCGTTTCCCCCATGGACCCCTCCCTTCTCCCAGGTGGGTGCTCGGTCCCCCCATGGACCCCTCCCCTCTCCCAGGTAGGTGCTGGGCCCCCCAAAGGCCCAGTCTCTCTTGCTCTCCCCCAGTTGGTCTCCACATGGCAGCCAGAGTGCTCTTTTGCACAAACAAATGAACCCGTCACTCTGGTGATGAACTCTGTGCCCTCTGCCATCACTATTGGGAAGGACAATATGCTGATTGCCTGCTGACCCCATGGCCTGTGGATGTGGCTCTGTGCTCCCCTCAGCCTCCTGGAGCACCAGCTCCCAGCGCCCTCCCTGGCCCTCTTGGGGGGTGATCTCTGCCCTCTTCCCTCTCATGGGTCCCTTCTCCCAGTGCCCACTCACATGCACCGCCCACAGAGCACTTTCCACCCCCAGAGATGGCCTCCCCCAACCCCAAGTTCAAGTGCTCTCCTAGTGACACTTGTGGAGTCCCAACACTTGTTTACAAATGTGTCTGTGGCTTGCCTGCCTCGGCCTCCGTCTCAGGTGGACACGTCCTGCCTGTGTGTCCACGGGCCTAGGTGTGGCACCGTGTGCACGTGGGACTTGTGTTCGTGACGGTGACCTGGACGCTGACCACAAGCCCCACTGGGTGCATGCCCTGGGAGGCTCACGTCCACCTGAGCCTTTGCAAAGCTTCTGCCCCGAGGACCAGGTAGAGGGGAGCAGGGAGGACGGGGTGGGGGCTGGGGATCCCCCTGTCCTGTCCCCACGCTGGGTCCCCACCATGCTGGCCCTCCTCCAGCGGGACTTGGGGAGGGAGCGATGGCTGAGCCCCAGTGGCCCGGCCCGGCCTCCCTGTGACGTGCGCTCTAATCAGAGTTTACTCATCACGGTTTTCTCCTGGAAACTGACTGAATGGAGTCCAAATATCTTGGGGGGACTACAAAGAGGGGGTTAAGCCCGTGCGCAGCCGGCGGCGATGCCGAGGGTGAGGGAGGGACTCTGCTGTCCAGATGGGCCTGTGCAGGAGGCGGCCTTTCCACCAGGACTCTGGACCGGCTGTCCCCAGCGGAGAAGCCCCAGGGATGCGATTCCCCTCGTAGGCAGTGCCATGACCAACTGCAGGAACCAGACTTTCTCCAGGTTTTCCTGTGAGGAAGGAGCAGGGTTGGGGACCGGCCTGGGTTTTTCACGGAAATCACGGTCTCCCGCACGGGGACGCAGATGACCGGGTGACGGGGGGTCTGGAGGCGCAGCCTGCTTGTGTCGTCACCCCGACAGCGTGCTTGTTCTGGCCACGCTCCTGCACCCACGCTTCTCCAGCTCCTGGTCAGGTGCGCCTTCCATTTGTGCGGGCCGTGTGGCCCTGGGTGCCGTCTGGGCGCCCCCGTTCCATCTGTGAGGTAAGCGGCGTGGGCGCCCTGCCCCCTCCTTGCCAGGACCGTTGATTTTCCGGCTCCCTATGACGTTTCAGGCAGCCCCGCGCTCCGGGGCGTGAGAACAGGGATAAAGGGTCTGGGAGATGGCCGCCGAGGCCCTGGGGAGGACGTGCCTCTGGAACCAGTGCTCGTGGAGACTCAGCTCCCAAGGTCCCCTCCCCCTGCAGGGCCTCAGGGGTGGACTGAACTAGCCTGGGGGGGGGGTGGCGGGGGCAGGGGGGAACCATCCTCATCAGAGAGGGAACATGTGCACCAGCCAGTTAAAGGGCTGTTAAGGAACTTTCTTCCCCAGCCGAGGGTGGATGGCAGGCGAGGCCTCGGGAAGGGCCTCAGGAACAGAAGTGCAGCTCAGCCTCTGGGGTGTGAGCCTCATACTCTCCGCCTGCCTGAGATGATTCACTGACCACAGCCTGTTAGCGCTGGTCGACACTAGTGAGCATGGAAGCCCCATGAGGGAGGGAGTTCACCTGTTTTGTTCACTGATGTGTCCCAAGTACCCGGAACCGTGTCTGGCACGTAGTAAGCCCTCAGTGACAATTGTCCAGGGAGGGGAGGGAGGGAGGGAGGAAGGAAGGAAGGAGGAAGGAAGCGGGGGGAGGAGATAGGGTGGGGGCAGGGAGGGAGGGAGGGAGGAGGGGGGACAGAGGGAGGGGATAGGAAGGAAGGAAGGAGGGAAGGAGGGAAGGAAGGAGGAAGGAAGGAAGGAAGGACAGAGGGAGGAAGGAAGGGAAGGAAGGAAGGAAGGGAGGAGGGAAGGAAGGAAGGGAGGAGGGAAGGAAGGAAGGAGGAAGGAAGGAAGGGAGGAGGGAAGAAGGAAGGACAGAGGGAAGAAGGAAGGGAAGGAAGGAAGGGAGGAGGGAAGGAAGGAAGGAAGGAAGGAAGGAAGGGAGGGAGGAGGGAAGGAAGGAAGGAGGGAAGGAGGAAGGAAGGAAGGAAGGACAGAGGGAGGAAGGAAGGGAAGGAAGGAAGGAGGGAAGGAGGGAAGGAGGGAAGGAGGGAAGGAGGGAAGGAAGTTAGGAGCACATGAATGAATGGATTGGGCTTTCTGGCCAACCGTTCCACCAAACCTCTTCTGGTCCTGGCCACCACTGACCACCTTGCTGCTTACCCGGCGGCCACTCTGTGGCTTCTCCCTCTGAGGTCTGCTGGTGGCACCTGACACCCCTCCTCTCCCTGAGGCACTTTCCTGCTGTGGCTCCCTTGGTTCCCTGTCTGCAGGCCGTGCCTCCTTTCTGTTGCTGCTCCCTCCTCTCGCGGCTCCTGAGGCTGAAGCATCCCGGACTTCACCCTGGGAGCCTCTACTTGGCTTTAAAGCCGTCTCCACACAGGGGCCTCCTGACTCCACGTGTCCCGCCTGACCTCCCCTCGATCTCCGGACGGGCCAGTCTGACCGCCCACCTCACCGCGAGGTCGGACCTGCCCGCACCTGCCCAGCTGTCACGCACAGCCAGTCAGCGTGGCCCCTTTCTGGCCGCTCAGGCCCCAACCTAGACTCACCAAACTCCCCTCTTCTCTGACATTCTCACGCAGCCTGTCTGGAAGTGCCCAAGATGCGACCGTTTCTCACAGCCCCTGGCTGGGCCAAGCCACCGTCAGCTGTCCTGTGAACCGTTAGTCTCCTAACTGGCGTCCCTGCTTGGTGGCCCGTCATCTGACCCCAACACTGTTTCCAAAGGCTGTGTTCTCTTGCACAGACTCCCCTGTGCCTGAGTCTCCGTCTCGACTGCGGGGAGGCACAGTCTGACGCGGGACACCAGGGCTCCTGGGGACCCGGAGCCCGTCCGCCCTGCCCTCTCCTGCCACTCTTCCCTCACAGCTTTGCAGCCAGCCACGGGGTCCCTCGGGCTTCCTGCCCTTGTCCTCCTCGGATCCTTTGCTCCCGTGCCTCCTGCTGCCCCTGACTGGCGCCCTCGACCATCCACACGGGCCACCTGACGCCTCCTCCCGATCCTGGTCCCGGCGTCTTCCCCGGCCACCGGCCACCCCATCTTTCCACCGAGTGCCCTTGGTACACGGGGCATCCCCCACCCCAAATCCACCTGCTGCCTGTTGGGAGGCAGGCCTCTGTTGGGTGAAGAGGTCATGAGGGGGAGTGCTCATGTGGGACTAGTGTCCTTATAAAGAGGTCCCTCGAGCTGCCTTCTGTGCCACAGGACACGGCAAGAGGTCGGTGGTCGAGACCGGGGAGAGGGCCCTCACCGGATCCGGAACACAGGGACTGCCAGCCTCCGGAGCTGTGGAAATAAACGTCTGACTTTGATAAGCTGCCCGGTGGTCGTAGCCGGCCGGGGCCACCTCCTGATGTACAAGGTAGCTTTCCCTCTGAGCCTGGTCCCCTGTCATCCTCCTCTGGAGCATGAGCTCCGTGGAGCCGGGGTGTCTGTCCCTGCTGTCTGCTATCCCCCTGACCCCGAAGGCAGTGCCCGACTCACAGAACACCCTGGGTGAGCAGGCGGGGACAAGAAAGTCTTCCAGGAGCCCCTGCACCCTGCCGCGGAGGGACGCGGTTCCCAGCCGGGTTCTGCAGCCGGATCCCTGTGTGTGGCCGGCTCCTGTGGCCTGTGTGACAGTCACGTCTGCACAGATGATGATCCAGCCCTGCCCCGCGATCTGGATCCCCTTCCTGGCACTGCACACGTCACGCCCGGGCTGGTGACGAGCCGGCCAAGAGCAGCGAGGCGTCGAGATCGGCCGCTGCTCTATGTGCTGCTGAATCCCAACACAGGCGGTGAGAACGAATGCCCGGGCCTGGTGAGGAGCCCTCTGGGGGGAGGCCAGCGTTCTGCCTGCAAGCCCCCTGTGTCCCCAGGGGTCCCCCAGCCACCCCTCATCCAGCCCCCTGGGCGGGACTGACTCCCAAAGGCCAGCTCAGCTGCCCTGGCTCCCGGCCATGCTCACGGGGTGGGGAAAGGCGTCTTTTGGACATCCCATCGGCCGTCCTTGGACGCGGTCGGTCCCACGCTGCGTCCCCCAGTCCTCCTTTATTGCCGCCACACAATGATTTGTTTTATTTCCTACTAAGAAACAAGGTAGGAGATTCGGTGGTAGGTGAGCCGGGAGGGGAGCCATCTGGGTATATAAATGGTTTAATGGTATCTTTCTCCTGCCTTCCTTGCACGGATTGGAGGCTAATTAAACACCAGTTGTGTGGTAGAGTGCTCTCAGGATTATTCTGATTTTAAGTATTTATCAGCTCTTTTTAGACCTCTCTGAGTGGCACTAAAATGAATAAGTTGCCCACGAGAGCACCATTCTGTTAGTTTGCTTCGTACAGCCAAAGACTCCTTGTTAGCAGGCTTTTAAATAGCCTGCTCGGGCTGCCAGCAGCTCCTGCCTAAACCCGCGACCTCGGGACGAATAGACGCCCCGGGTCCCGCTGTGAGGTTCTGAAGGGAGCCGGGCAGGGGGCCGGCTGGGCTGGCCGCGGGCCCCATTATGTGTGTTATGGGCAGCGACGGAGGGTTTGGGCTTGTGCTCAACAAAGACAGAACGAAATGCCATAAATAAGCCTCTTTTATGGAGGAAGCCTTGATAAATCAGGCCGTCACACAGATGGGATATGGCTCAGCCCCCACGAACGCAAACATAGGGGCCTGCTCATTGCCAGCCTGAGTTTGCGGAGAAGAGTTAATAGTTTAGAGGAAACAGATTGCTGTAATAGGATTTGGAGGGCCGGCCCCTCTCCGGTCTCTGTCTCTGTTTCTCATTGTAATGCTGTCCGGCTCATCAGTTATTTCCTTCATGGATCGTGCCTATGGCGTTGTGTCTAAAATGTCATCACCAAACCCAAGGTCGTCTAGGTTTCCTGCTCTGTGATCTTCTAGGAGCTTTATATAAAGTTTTGCATTTTAGGTCTATGATCCATTTTGACTTGACTTTTGTGAAGATCGCAAGGTCCGTGTCTAGATTCATCGTTCTGCACGTGATGTCTGGTGGTTCCAGTGACATTTTCCAAGAGCCTGTCTTTGCTCCATCGTCAAGGTCAGTGACTATATTTACGTGGCCCTAGTTCCGAGCTCTCCATTCTGGTCCATTGAACTGTTTGGTCTTTTGCCCCCAGCCCCCATCTTGATTACTGTAACATTGTCATAAATCTCAAAGGTGGGTTTTGTCAGGCCTCCTTTTTGTTCTTCCCCCTTAGTATTATGTTGGCTATTCTGGGTCTCCCATCTCTCCATGTAAATGTTACAATCAGTTTGTTGAAATCGGTCAAAGAACTTTCTGGGGTTCTTATCAAGCGTGCATTGACTCTAGAGATCAGGTTGGGAAGAACTGAGATCTTGAGGATATTGAATTTTCCTGTCCATGAACATGGGCTACCTCTCCATTTATTCAATGCTTCTTTGATTTCAGTCATTGGAGTGTTTTAGTTTTCCTCACATGGACCTCAAACCAGCAGCTGTGTCACTAGAGAGGAAATGTCCTTCTTGCTCAGAGCAAAAGCCCACGGCAGGATGCTGAGTGGCTTTCCTTGGTCGACCAGCTGTCAGCACGGTGGGCTCTGTGCTGGAGCTACAAATGGACAGAAGCAGGTTCCCTGCCCAGGAGGAGAGGCTGGTTTTCCCTGGAGGAAGGGAGGGCACAGGATGGGCAGCACACCGGACACCTGCTCTGGATAAGATGGTCCAAGCACTTCCTAGGCAGATCACTGGGCAGGAGAGCAGTGTCGTGAGCAGGAACACAACCATGGGGCATGGGCACTTCGGATCATAAATGCCGGGAAGCACAGAGGAAAGGATGGCAGTGAATCTGGAGAGATGCCCGAGGCCTACGGGCCATGCTGAGGGGTCTCGTCTTCACACCAGCGTGCGATGTGGATGGCATGACCCGGACAGAGTCTGTGGCAGCCAGAAGGGATGGAAGGTGAAGAGGGGCCTCTGCTGAGGGGAGGCTCTTGGCTGCAGAGTGTGTTAAAGTTGGGGTGTCCTTGGGGGGGTGGGAGGTCCACCCACAGGCTGAGAGCTGGGCGTGAGGTCCAGACCGGGGCCAACCACATGGGGTCAGGGCAATCGACACCCGCAGATCATGGCTGCCTCTGTGCGTTAGGGTGTAACCTCCCCTCAGAGTAGGGTCCCCTTCCAGCTCATGTGCTGAGCACGGGGGCCAATGGGGTTTAAGCTGAGCACCCAGGTGAATGGATGGGAGTGTCCAGGCTGAGCAGGGGGAGCAGGAAGAGGGCAAAGGATGAGCCCCAGCCGTGCGGCTTTCCCCACCCCCGCCGGACCCCCAGCTCTCCGCACAAGCTGGCCGTCCAGCAAGTGCACTCTGACTAACTCCTGGAGTCAGAGCAGGCCCTGCAGGGTACAGCCTTGGCCCACAAGGACACCCCCGCTTCGGACACCAGCTGCAAGTCCCAGGGACCACCTGTACTTCTGAGCAAACTGCTATAAATAGGGGCTTCCTGTAACCTTCTCTTCAAGTTCTGTAATTTGCTAGAAAAACTCAAGGAACTCAGGAAAACACTTTATGCACATTTCCCAGTTTATCACAAAGGCTCCAATTCAGGAAGAGACACGTGGAAATGAGGCCCAGGGCCAGACAGGGGCGTGCACCGAGCTTCCCTGCCCTCCCTGGGCACGCCTCCCCCCTCCAGCACCTCCACGTGCCCACCCACCAAATCCCCTTGTTGAAGAGTTTCTAGAAAGCTCCGCCTGCAGCCCCCTCCCCTCCCTGCAGTTTGGTGGGCGGGGCTGAAATTCCCACTCTGCTCCTGTGCTTGGCCTTCCTGCACACCAGCCCCACCCTGAAGCCCCCCGGGGGGCCACCTGCGTCCCCTCATTAGCACAGACCCAGCACAGACACAGACATCAGACGGGCTCCTGATGAACAAGGGAACAGGGTCCTCAGGGAATCCCCAGGGTTTCAGGAGCTATGCCGGGAGCCGGGAACAAGGACGGAGCCACCCCAGAGGACCCTGCGCTGCGGGGTGTGGCCGAGGAGAGGAGAGGTCAGAAGGCAGCCACGGGGCGTCACCAGGAACAGGGCGGGATGTGGTGCAGAGTCTGAGGGAAAGGGGCTCCTGGTTAGCGGGTCGGGGGGCGCGATGGGGTCACACGGGGCTCATTGTGTTGGTCATGTTCTTGGAAGGAGGCTGGGCTCTGCTCCTGGCTGTGCCCCGCACCTCGCACACCCCGGAGATGATGATGAGCAGATTTTCAGCCCAGAGGCTCTTCATCTTGGGTCTCCTCCTGGCCCTTTGCTCCTCCCTCCCTCCAGCGTCCTCCTGAGGCCTGGGGCTGGCCCGAGAGCCCCGAGGGCAGAGTCTCCTTCCCTGAGCCCCTCCCCCACCCCCTCTGCTGCCCCTCCCGGTCCAGCCTGCCCACCACCCAGCGGAGGGCCCGGCGGGAGCAGGTGCCCCAGTGACCTGGCTGCAGCTCTCTGGAGAATTCCGAGGATGCGGGCTGGCCATCACGCGCCCCCTGCTTGGCGCTCCCTGCGGCTCGGCCACCCGCTGGTGAGGCTCGGCTGCCGGCCCCGAGGGGTGCCGAGGGACCCTGCCCGGGCATATGGGGCTGGGGGCGTCGGTCTGACCTAACAAGCTGCAGCGATTGCCCCGAAACGGGGTCTTTTCTCGCTGACATAAACACAATCTGTTTCCCCAGAAGCCCTGCCGTAAACAGATGCCAGGCATCGTGAACCAAGACTGCACGCGTGGAGTGCCACGCCGCTGTCCCGGGGGATTCCTGGAAACCCGGCTTGGAGAGAGGCCGGCGGGGTGACCCGGCCTGGCTGTGCCACCTCTCAGCCCCTTCGCAGCACCCTGTCCCCCGGCTGTCGCAGCCTCTTGGGGCGGGACGCGTGCACACCCAGGCCTGTCTCCCTGCAGAGCCCAGCTGTCAGAGGCTAAGACTGTGCCTCCCTCGGCCCCTGTTCCTGCCGCACCCGGTCCCCTCGTGTCGTGCATCATACCGGCCCGGAGTCCTCCATGCGCCCTCAGCAAAGAGGGGACGAAGGTTCAGAGAGGTCAAGTCACTGACTGAAGATCACACAGTGGGAGGCAGCAGAGAAACGTTCAAACCAGCGGCTTCTATTCCTAAGCTCATGCCTGTTACCTCTTAGTGTGAACAAAGGGGACCTGGTGGCCAAGGCTTTCTGTACTGAAGATGCTTCCAGATCTTTCCAAGGAGAGCACAGACCCGGCGTGCAGACTCCTCTCCTCTCGCTGCTCCGTGTTATCCATTTCCCTCGTTAAGTCTTAGCCTATTAATAACCACCCATTTGTCTTAATTCAATAAAAAGATGATTGATCGTATTTGCAACGGTTGCGTCGAGCTCCTGAAAGTGATGGATGGGTCCCCGCGTGCGGCAAGGGAGCCTCCAGAAAAAACCATGTCCTTGCACTCACTTGGACGGAGCGAGTTTGCTGTCTCACCAAACATTCTGAGACGGAAATTTTTAAAACATATACCCATTTGCTCCCCTCAGGAATCAAACGCAAAGCGGAATCTCACCTTGACACTGGGCTGTGAGTCCTCGATCCTGGGGTGACGGGCCGAGGCCTGGCTTCCTTTCGCGAGTGGCCTTCCCCTTACCCCTGTCTTCGTTCCGTGGTTCACTGCGAAATCACTAACTTGTGCATTTATGGGAAGAGCGGGCTGGTAGTTTCTGCCCTGGAGGTCTGGCCGCTCTGCGAGGGACGGGCGGGGCCCAGACTCAGACCTCTCCTTCCCTGTGCTCGCTTCAGCAGCAGGTGTGTGTCCGAGGGGCGGCCCTGGGACACGCCTGTCACCAATACTCCTGTGCTTACGGGTCAGTCAGCTCCCCAGCAAGTGTCCTTGATGCCTAGTTGGGCCTTCCCAACCTGGCTGCACACCAGTCCCCGTGGCCCACGGTGGCCTCCAATCTTGTGCCCTGCGCCCCATGGGACCTGACCATCTGTCCTTCCAGAACCTTCCAGACCATCCTGCAGGGCTCTGCATGTGCCTGTCACTTCATTGCTGTGTGAAAGATCACTCCCTTTACCTTAAATGCTGAGATTCTGTGCACAAGTCCCTGGTCTTAGGGCTCCACTCCCAAGTCACCACACACCGACCTTGGCCAGGGGGCATGCACGTAGCCGCCTGCCCGTTTCTGGCCGCCTCCTCCCTTCAGCCCACCCCCAGCCCCATCCAGGGGGTCATGCTGGTCAGCCCCCTGTCGGCGGGCTGTTCAGGGGGCCAAAACCAAAATGGACGAGGGCAATGGCAGAGCAGCAAAGAGTGTGGCCACCAGTGCCTTCCTTCTGGTCAGAGGCTGGCACCAGCTGCCCTCTGAGACATCCCAGCGCTGAATTATGCTGTCCCTTATTTTAGCCAATATCTCAAAACCCCGGAAAAGAGCTCTAATCAATAGGCCGTGAGGATGATGAAAAAGGATTACTGGGAAAGTAACACATTATTAGGAAGATCAAAGGATAATAAGGCTGCAGGGAAAGAAGGTGGGGGTTCTGGGGGCTCCTGACTCTGTGAGTTGATGGGCATATGCACCATGTTTCCTCTTAAGGGTGGATCACATGCTTCGGTGGGTTTTCTTTTATGTAGCTTCTCTTCCGTTTTTGTCTCCAAAGATGAAATCAACAATTGTCAATAATACTTTTTTTTTTTTTTTTTTGCTACAAGTTCCTGGAAACCAGGAGAGCAACCGATCGCTCTGTTTTGTTCACAGAGGTTGCGATGCCTCCGTGCCTTCCAGAGGACACGGGGACGGGCAGCCTGGTCCTGTCCATATGAGCAACCCCATCATCGTGGCGTTGACCTCGAGTCCTCCCAAGTGGGGGGCCGGCGGGGCAGACCAGCGCCCATCCCCAGCACCTGGTCACCTTCTTCAAGGAGGGCTCTCCCCAAAGTCCAGGGGGGAGTGGGGGACATTGACTGAGGGAGGACAGGAAAAGGGAGCAAGACCCACCACTGAGGTCAGACCCGTGGGGTTGGACGAGAGGCGTTGATGCTTCCCAAAACATCAGGCAGGAAATGAAGTCATGAGAGAGAGATCCACCAGTCTCGCGGCAATGAGGACCCGCGTGTCGGGTGCCATATTTGGCCAAGAAAAATATAGGACGCCCAACTGATTTTGAATTTCAGATAAGCAACAAATACTCTTCCCAAATCTTGCAAGAGACGTCCTTCTACTAAAACATCACTTTCTGTTTGTCTGAAATTCAGAGTCAATTCGGTGCCCTGTGCTTTATGTGGCCGCCACACTCAGGTCCCCTCGTCCTAAATCTGAGCTCTCTTTTCTTGTGAGCTCCCTGCAGTGAAAGCCTGGGCCAGAGTGGGTTCCCGTTCACGCGTTCACTCCCAAATTAACTCGTTCATTTACTACAGTTCTGTCATCTGAAAGATGTCAGGGATACCTGTGTGAATAAAGCAGGGTCCCTCTCTGATGCGCTTGGATGGAGGGCGTAAGGGTCTGCTAGAGCACACGCATCTCAAAGGTCAGGTTGCCTCGGAGTCCCGGGGTCAGGGGCACATGTGGTCGACAGAACAACCACCTTCCAGGTAAGTCTGCATTCTAATCCCTGAGCCTGGGAATATGGACTCTCGTGGCAGAGGGGACTTTGCAGAGGTGACTAGGGCTTTGAGATGGGGAGACAACCGGCCTACCCTGCTCGCTGGGGCCCTTCCACAGATCTGAGGGCCACGTGACTGTGGAAGACGCTTGGAAAGATGCACGTTCCTGGCTTTGAAGACAAAGGAAGGGCCAGAAGCCCAGGGGTGCAGGCGGCATCCGGAAGCTGGAAAAGCAAAGGACAGATTACATTCTCCCCTGGAGCCTGAGAAAGGACCCAGCCGCTGCCGGCACTTGGATTGCAGCCCGTGTGAGCCGGTCCGACTTCTGCCTGCAAAGCTGTCATGTACGTCACCGTGTCCTAGTTTGTCCCAGCAGCAATAGAAAACAAACACAGCTTGTTAAAACACACACGACTGGCCCACCGCAGGGCCTGGGGGAGGCAGAAGGGAGTTCGCATGGCTAACAAGCTCCGGGGTGATGCGGCTGTTGCCGGCCTGGGGACCCCGCTTTGAGAGCCAAGGCCTGAGGGGAAAGAAGTAAGAAATGGAGCCCCGCCCCCGCTTGCAGAGAAGGAGAGGGTCCGAGCCGTCGGTCTGACTGACAGCTGTCCCCCTGAGGCTGAGGTGGGATGTCAGGGGCCGCACCTGCACAATAGATGCCAGGACCCCCGGCCCGGCCAGCACCGGAGACCCTCTACCAGCCTCATGGTCAGGCACGGACACCGAGTCCAGAGAACGGGCTGCCTTGGCTGGGCCTGGGGACAGTCAATGCCAGGGCCAGCGGATTCCTTGAATCCAGAGACTCTGTTGGGGCCAAAGCATAAGACAGTGAAGTTCCGGGTTTCCCAGGAGCGAGAAAACAGGGGCTCTGAGTCCTGAGGACCCCACAGGACGCAGAAAGCCCGCCAGGGTGGAGGGACGGCTCTCACCGTCCCCCGCATACCTGCAGGTGCAGCTTGGCCTTGCGCCCCGGACCGTGCACGAGCACGGCCTTGTGGCCTTTCGACCCGGACCGTGCACGACCGTGGGCGTAAGCACGACTGCACACAGGACGGGGGCCACAGCAAGCCGCACTAACGAGTCCCCCCCAAAGGGAGGTCGCCCGAGGTCGCTCAGCGGCAAGGGGCGGGGCTGGCGCTCGGGGCTGCTGGGCACCACGGCCCCTTTCGCCTCTACCAACAGCCTTGGACGGTGACAGAGGGGACGGGTTTGGCTTGAGGCTTACACGCTTCGTTCTTGTCTCCTGCCGGCCTCCTTCCCTCCCCGGCTCCGTGTGGCTGGCGGTGGATTTATATATAACAAGGTGGCCGCCTCTCCCTGTCCATTCCCGCAGAAGCCTCTTTGAAGGCAAAATAGATTTCAGAATGATCGTTCACTAAGAGACATTCATCAGTGAGATGTCCTCCATAAAACTGAAATATCATAAAATCGTACACACGTGGGCCCAGAGCTGGGCAGGAGCCATATTTCAGCGGAGAACACAGCCCGCGCAGAATACAAGCGCCTGTTTTTGATAAATTAGACCCCAGTTTACACTGTTACTTGCTTGTTGGAGAGAGTGAGATGGCCATTCAATCAACATTCTGGCTCCCAGGACGGCAGGGACAGAAGCCTCATCCCCAATCAGTCACCGGCACAGCCGTGGACGCGGCTCTCTGAAGGGCCCGGGCCCACTCCGGACGCCCGGGAGAGCCCACTCAGAACAGCGAGTCACGGAGACAAATGACATCCAGGAAGGCTGCGATCACGAGAGCGGGCAGCGGGCATGCGTGCTGGACCCTCAGTCCGGCCGTGCTGGGGGCTCTCCCGCCAGGGAAGCGCCACTGGCCTCTGTCCAGGCTGCCGGGACGTGCCCGTCATCTGTGGGGAGGCGGCCGTGCCCACCGGGGCCCAGAGCCTCTCTGGCACAGCAGGGACACGGGGCTGGGCCGGAGGGAGGCTGTCCACACACCGCCCACCAGCCTCCTTCTCTCTGTCGGTGCTCAGGCTGAGTCGGCTGACCCGGAGCTTCACCCTGCCCCCCAGGAGATGGCCCTGAGCGCCACAGCCACCCTCCCGGAGTCACAGCTGCCCCAGGCAGCAGCTTTGGGATCCAAAGCCAGACTCCTTCCGGGTCACGGCACACGATGGTGGACCCTGGCCTCCGCTAAGTGGCTCTTCGGTGATGGGACAGCCGTGCCACCACAGAGCTGGATCAAGAGGCCCCGGGTGACCGGGGTGCCTGGGGGCTCAGTCAGTGGAACTCCTGACTTGGGCTCACGTCACCATCTCACGGTTCGTGAGTTCGAGCCCCGCGTCGGGTTCTGTGCTGACAGCTCGGAGCCTGCTTGGGCTTCTCCCTCTCTGTCCCTCCCCGACTCACATGCTCCCTCTCTCTCTCTCTCTCTCTCTCTCAAAATAGACAAACATTAAGAAGAAAGAGAGGCTTGGGAAACGCAGAATGCTTGCTGCAGGGCCCTTTTCATATGCGTCTCACCCTCCCCCGCCCCCCAGCCCTTTTGAGAGAGGTATTCTCCCCGGGCCCATTTTGTAGGTTGGAAAACCAAGGCTCAGAGCTGTACGTGAACTTGCTGATGCTGGTCATAAACAGGGAGCAGATGGGGGCTGGGGACCTGGCTGGATAACAGAATTTTCCATGCATTTCTGCCACAACCCCCAGTGCATCTGGACCACGGAAGGTGTGAGCCAGGTCCACGGGGTCCTGGCTCCCCTCTGCAGGTGGGTGGGCCATGAGCACCCAGCACGTCTGGCCACGGGGGCCGCCCCAGGACACGGATCCCACACCTGGGCCAGCAGGGGCTCCAGCCGCAGAGCTCGGAGAGCTGCTCTCACCTCCGATTTCCAACATGCTTTATAGACATCAATTAAATATTGATTGATAAACGAATGTATTAAGACCCTGAGAAACGGCTCCAGGCACAAAGGTAATGACTTGTTACTGTGAAAAATAGGCCTTGGAGGCCCAGTGATTTCTCACCCGCCGATGCCCCGACTCCACACCTGCTCCACGCAGGAAGTAAAAATGGGCGAGAAGAGATTGGGATGAGACCTGGAGAGACAGGGTTTTGAGTCTGGAAGGGAAATCAGACCCACGGCGCGGGGGAAATGTAACCTCCGCCGCCTCGCCAGAGGAATGCTCTCCTCTCACCTCCCTGACCTCCCCCACCCCCCACACTTGCCGGCTTCTCCTCTTCCTCCAGCGCCTACTTGGGGGCAGTCCACCACACTTCCCCAGGGCAGCCCCCACACTCCCACCCCGGCCTCTGAGGGTCCGGGAAAGCACCAGTCCCTGTACGGAGGGGGCGTAAGTGATCAGGTCTGCGGCCCTGGTGTCATACTCCTGTAGCCGCAGAGAGAAGGGCACGAGAGCCAGGTGCCCCAAAGGGACTCAGAGAGTCATAGCCCAGGACCCTGGCTTTCACCCTGCACTTACAGTTGGGGGGATACTGGCTGCCGTCTTGGTAGTAAAGGGCAAAGCCCACCAGGCGCACCCGAGCTGAGAACCCCTTGCTCAAGCCACACCTGAAGCCCGCCCGCTGCTGAGTTTTCATTGCTGTGTACCAACACTTCCCTTCTGCGTCGGCGAGTTCTCACTTGGGCTGTTCTCACTCGCCCCTGTCCGAGTGGCACCAGAGTGCGCATTGCCTACACCAGGGGCTTGTGGGCTGAGAGGGGGTACAGTCCCCGTCTGTGTGTCCTCCAGGAGCACCTGCCAGGCTGAGCAACACTTCCAGGAAGTGGCCAACGCAAGACCATGGGGCAGACCCCAGAGCCCAGGGCCGACCTTGGGACCCCGCGTTTTTGCATCAGCTCTGACTGGCCTCCCCGCACGTCCCAGGGGGCGCTGCCCGGCAGGGAGGTGCCCCTTTCCATTGCACCATTTTTCTGTGCTGGAGGAACGCCAGCCAGACCTCTCTTTCTGGCCCCAGAGGTTGATGTGAATCGTGTACTTTTGGCAGCTGAATGCACTGATTATACAGCTCCCAATTATAATGGGCATGAGCATGAATGTTCTGGAAAATATATGTATGTATGAGCTGCCAAATATGGTGAGTCATCACATTTCCCAACTTTTAGGCAAGTTCGGGTGCCAGGCTACACGACCCATAAATTAAAGAGATGAAATCCTTGCTTCTGGGGGGCGGGGGTGGAGGCCCTGGTGATCTGTTGGCTCTGGGGGTCGGGAGAGGGAGAAATCTATTCCTCTCTGTCGGGGAAGCTCGGGAAGTGATAAAGATGGGCTTGTTGTTCCTGGGAAAACGGAGACGGGCCTGACATCTCGTCTTTAATAAAATGTTCTCAGAGGAGAGGAGCGTAATTGGGGAGAGTCAGGTCGGATCTTGGCAGCCGCGTCAGAATGACACCCGCTTGGAGGCAGGCGTGTCCAGCTGCCTTTGCGAAATTGTGGCACTGCTGTGTGCGGGCGTGCCCGTGTGTGTGCGTGTGGGAGCATGCATGTGTGAGCGTGCGTGTGTCAGTGTATATCAGCCTGCACGTGTGCGGGCGTGCACGTGTGTGTGCGTGTGGGAGCATGCATGTGTGAGCGTTTGTGTGTGAGTGTGCGTATCAGCCTGCACGTGTGCGAGCGTGCACGTGTGTGTGCGTGTGGGAGCATGCTTGTGTGAGCGTGCGTGTGTGAGTGTGAGTATCAGCCTGCACGTGTGTGAGCGTGCACGTGGGCCTGTGTAAGCTGGAGTGTGTACAAGCGTGTGGAGCGTTGCCCAGCCATGTGTGTTGTGTGTTTTTACACCTGCAGACTCACCTGTAGGTGTCACGCCTGCACACACCAGGGCGTGTGTGTGTTAAGCGTCAGGAGTAACCCCTACACCCCGACCCGCCTGTGGAAGGGGTCCTCGCCGAAGGCGGGCTTCTTTCTGCACACAGCCCGGGTTCTGGGAGGGCACCTCCAGATACAGGCTCGTCCCGTGAAGCCCAGGCCACGCCCCTTCCCAGGAGTCCCCAGGCCTGGTCCTTGCCGACTCAAGACAGGACCGAGCGGGTGACCCGGAGGCGTCCGTCTCCCCTGTTCGCCTCCCAGCCGTGTCTCAGGGCCCCGGGCAGACTCGTCCACCGGCCCCGCCAGGCCTTCCCGCCCACCCCCTTTTGTCCGGCCTGCGTCCTCTCCCCGCTGACCTGGTGGAAGCCTGCAAGGCCCACGACAAACGCCACGTTCTCCCCGGAGTCCCCTCTCCAAGCCCAGAGGGACTTTCTGTCCCCCAGGCCTGGCACTTTGTATCCATCAAGCTGGAAAGGGACCTTCGTTTGAGCAGTTGGCCCTTCCAGGCCTGTTTGCAGTCTCCTTGGTGACGGGGTCTGGGGCCTCCCGTCCTTCAGCAGGTGGTGGAGACACAGTCTGGTGGAGACACCGGCTTTCACGCCCTCGAGAAGGCGATGTTGTTGGCTAGGGTCTCGACAGTCTCTGGGACAGGGCGGGGCGGGGGTTGCCACTCTGACCAGGGTGACCCTGGACAAGTGTCTCCCGGGACGCCCTCGTAGGATCGAGGTGGATTTGCTGAGTGCCTTCCCATTGTGGGTGACACGTAGATTTCTCCGGCACCTTCTGCTGGAATCCGGAGTCTCCTGATTCTGCCTGTGCCATCCCATCGCCCAGCGGTGGCCAGAAGGTGGCCTGAGGTCTTGCACGTGTGGCTGACCTGATGTTTCTTGCTGCCTCCCGAGCAAACCCACCAGTCCTCACTCGCTTCCTGCAGCCCCACGGGGCTCCACGCCGTCCGTCGACCGACCCACCATCTGCAGGGAAGGCCCGCTGAGATCCTGAGCCTGTCCCCCATCAGTGGCTGCCTCCACCTTTGGGGGGGCATAAGGCGGAGGGCTGGGTGTGAGAGGAGGCAGAGGCAGAGGGGGAGTGGTTGGGGGGTGGGGCTCTGGGGCTTTGGGACCCAGCGGTCAGGTGCACGGAGGTAGGAAACCCGGAGGAGAAGCAGGTGGACGTGGGGTCGGGAGTCCGCGTTGGGGTCTCCTGGTGGAGAATGGCAGCCGTGTGCCCCACGTCCGCACTCCCCTCTTCCTTGGCAACCGAGGCAGCAAAGACGGCTGCCGGAGAGAGGTAGGCAGTCGTGGAGGCTCAGTCAGCTCCCGCCACGCGCCTTTGCCCTTCCTTCCTCTTGCTGCTTGGACAGGAATGGGACCCGTGCAGCCGGTCACCAGCAGGGCCTTGGAAGATGCAGATGTCGGAACGGAGACATCGCTGAGCTGCCGCACCGGCTCAGACAGCCGAGCCCCAGACCTTGTCGCGGGACAGAGAACCGAGCCTGTCTCTGGCGTGAGCCCAGCGCTGCCGACGGGGAAATACGAGCATTCGGAAAACACAAACACAAGGTGATGGAGAGGACGGGGCAGGGCAGGTGGGGCAGGTGCAGGTGGTGCTGGCGTGAGACCTCCGCTCTCTCTCTGAAGTGCAAGGTGCAGCCTGAGCTGACGGTGGGTGAGCGTGCACGTGTGCTTAGTGAGGAGCGTGGAGGCCGGAGACCCGCCTGCCCACGGAGATGAGGACCGTTTGAAGGTGTGGAATGAGGCTGCCGGCCACCAGTCAGAGCGCTCCGGCAGAGCAGGGGTGCTGGCGATGGGGGATAGGGGGGTTGAGCTGATGGTGCCACCGGATGGCACGGGCCTCCCAGAAGGGGGAGTCGTTGCTACCTGTTTGCTTAGATAGCAGGTGGCCGGGGGCTGGGGCCGGGGACACCCAGGGCATTGCAGGAGTGTAAGCCAAGGAGTGACACAGTAGCATTTAGTTTTAGAGATGTTTCTGGTTGCGATGCCAGGGAGAGACTGAATAGGTTGGGGGCAAGTGGCAGGACAGGAGGCAGACACACACCTGGGAGTGCTGAGCCCAGGGCGCAGCAGGAAGGACCTTGACTAAGGAAGCCATCCCGGAAGCGAAGGAGTGGGGCCCCCTCGTGAGACTAGACGGCAAGAGAAAAGGAATCCTCAGGACCCATTTTGAAAGAGGAGCCACCAAGTTTATTTCAGGCATTTTACATTCTTCACTAGGGGGAGAAAAGAAGCTATAAAAATTGCAGGCAGGTGCACATCATGTCTTGGTAATTTCCAAAGGATTGCTTTTAATATGATAGGCATATAAAAGATTTTAAAAGCAACTGCTTTGCATAGACATTACCTGCTGCTCGTGGAGCCTTATGGCACCAGGGGAGAGCTTCACCATTAACCACAGCTCCTCGGTAGCAGGGCGATGCTGGCAGGGAGCAGAGGGGGAAGGCAAGACCGAGATTTTGCGGCATCCAGAGTGGAGTTCTCAGGAGGTGAGACCCTGCAGCTCAGACCTTCTGCCCCCACGTTTAATGTACCTGCCCCAGGATCCATCATCCTGCAGAGTGGGCAGCGAGTATGGCACAGGGCTGGCCCTCAAGAGCCCTCCATCCACAGGGAGGAAAACACGCCAACATCAAAGACACAAACCCTCAGCATCAAAGCACATGGATTTGCTGGGCATCCATAGAGTGAGGTAGGGACATTTTCTTCTGCACCATCGCCTAAATCTTTTCAGTGGGGGTGAGATGGGGGTGAGACTGTTTTTGCTCTGAAGAAATTTCTGGAAAAGCCTGCAAGAAGCAGAATGTGGGAACCAAATGGCTGGGGTGTGAGCAGATACTCAGTTGGCCACGTGTGAGCTATGGGGAAGGGGCTTGCCTGTTGTCTGGAGAGAGATGGGAGGCTGGAGCTGGAGGGGCAGAAGGCTCCATGCTCCCTAGGGCCACGCTTCCTGGGCTCCTGAGCATCTGGGGTCATGTAAATTCTGGCCAGCTTGGCTGTGAGTGGGTCTGTGGGGAAGCAGAAGCCTTAGCATATAGCTGGGGGCACAGACCTCCCATCATGCACGTGAATGCTGAGCCAGCCAGAGATATGGGACTTGAAGTCTCCCCAGATCCCCAGTGGGCAAGATGGCCCTACTGACACCTGAGCTCCTCACACAACTTCCTGTGCAAGATGGGGCGATGACACACAATCCAAGCTATCTACAGATAAGTCAGTAGGACCAATTGGAGAGATCACTCATTATATTCTCCATTTACTGAAGTTCCATTTCATTCCTTTTTGAATTTTTTTGAACGTTTATTTATTTTTGAGAGAGAGAGAGAGAGACAGAGCATGAGCGGGGGAGGGGCAGAGAAAGAGAGGGAGACACAGAATCCGAAGCAGGCTCCAGGCTCCGAGTTATCAGCACAGAGCCTGACATGGGGCTTGAATTCATGAACTGTGAGATCATGACCTGAGCCAAAGTCAGACACTTAACTGACTGAGCCATCCAGGTGCCCCATTCATTCTTTTTTGAATCTATTTGTTGCAGGTGAATCTTTTGAGCCTCACTCATGCCTCCGACTCCCTCTTTTCTCCTCTTTACCTTTGCTTTATTTTATATTCTGTGCATGATGGTCAAAATCTCTGAAATTCGTGTTGTGCTGAGCTGTGCTCCATCTGGGTGGCTTGTTCGTTTCTGTGGTCACGCAGGTTTCACTTAAGAGGCCGTGTTGGTTTGATCTCTATTGTGGAAATAAGGGGAAGGATACATTTGAGAACATGTGGGCACTTGGGTTTTCAGGTAGAGTCCTCTCTTCCACCAAATCCTCCTCTGGTAGCCTATAAGCCCTACTGTGTCCTGGAACCTCGTGGGGGTAATTTCCAGTCCAGCTATCGATAACCAGAAGAGATGGGTTAACATTTCCCAGACTGACTGTAGATTTTCATTGCTTCTTATTTCATGTCAGTAATTGCTTTATATATTTTTAAGCTAGATTATTTTGTGCCTACAAGTTTGTAATTAAAAAAAAAATTTTTTTAATGTTTTATTTATTTTTGAGCGAGAGAGAGAGACAGAGTGCGAGCAGGGGAGGGACAGAGAGAGAGTGAGACACAGAATCTGAAACAGGCTCCAGACTCTGAGCCATCAGCACAGAGCCCGACACGGGGCTCGAACCCACGAACCATGAGATCATGACCTGAGCTGAAGTCGGATGCTTTACCAACTGAGCCACCCAGGTGCCCCACAAGTTTGTAATTTTTATATCTCCTTGGTAAAACACTCACTGCTTTCATCCTTTTACTTCTCATCCAGGTGGGTAGGGTGAGTAGTCTAATTCTAGTGTGAAGATAAATGAAGTCATCCTCATGGCGGTGGACAAGCCCTGAGCACGCACTCACGTGCGTACCACTCCCTCTAGCTGCACAACCAGCAGGAAGAAGGAAGATAAGAATTATCTTGACAAGGGAGGACATCTTTCACACAGAAATTCATCTGCTGCTTTTAAGAAAAAGGAGTAAGGTCCTCCTGCCTCAGCAACAATGCACCAGCCACGGCTTGCAGCTGGTACGAAACCACCACACTTTGAACTCCTATTCTCCAGTGAACGTTTGTTCAAAACCACCCTCCTCAGGTTCCTCCTAAAGCCTGGTAAAAGCTGACCCTCTTTTTGTCTCTTTGGACTTGCCTGTGGTTTACCATAGCTTGCTTGTCCCCAGGTTCACTTCCTCTGCTATCCCCACAGAAACTCATTTTGCTGGCGCAGTAAGTGGCTAGTTTAGTGTTAAAGTTGGCGCTAGCTCCGCCAAAGAGATAAAGAAAGGGAGTCGTTATTACACGTGTCCTTTGGTGGGCAGAGAGCACCAAGTTTTCAGGGCCAAGCCGCTGCTCTTGCCTCCAGCCCTGCTGTTATCCTTCCTGGCAGAAAGCATAAGCCCCTGAGGGTTCACCCACCCACACAGCCACACCGTGAGCCGTGTGTTTACAAACAGCCTGTCTCCTGGAAATAAATCTTTGCACTTTTCCCAGGAAATATAGTCTATAAATCACTGTGACATTTGAGATGAGGATGGCCGGCCCCCGTGCCTCTGCTTGTCTTGAAAGGCCCCCCACGCTCGCCACAGAGCTTGGGCGGCAGCCAGCCCGGCCCATGCTGGGTGAGGCAGGGACAGTCAGTTAGAGATGAAATTCGTGGCATCTTCAAATGTCAGCTTTGTCACTACAGAAATGACCTTGCGTTGCGGTGGGGGGAAGGACGACTTTGGGAACCGTTAAATAGGTGAGTCGCTCCTATTTCGGATTCATCCAGGCCTCAGAGGGCCACTCGTGTCACAGATCGCGTTCGCTTTTTTATGCCGTGGTGGTTAATTTCGTGTGTCGACTTGGCTGGGCTGGGGAGCCCCGTAGTTTTGTCTAGATGTTGTTGTGGAGATATTTTTTAGATGTGATTTACATACAGACTTTGGAGTAAAGGAGATTACACTCCATAGTGTGTGCATGGACCTCATCCAATCAGTTGAAAGCCTTAAGGGGGAAAAACAAACAAACAACCAGCAACAACTGAGGTCCTCTGAAGGGAATTCTGTCTCCAGATGGCCTTTGGACTCAAGACCCCAGCATCACCTCCTACTAGAACTTTCAGCCTGCTGGCCAGCGCTGCGGACTTCAGACTTGCCAGCCCCCACAGTCGCACGAACCAGTTTTTAAAAATAAATCTCTCTTTCTGTTTCTCTGTATATAGATACATCCTATTGGTTCCGTTTCTCTGGAGAAAACTGACTAATACGAATGCACAGGGAATGGTGCACAGCATCTCGAATGCACGCATTTCCCCACCAGTAGTAGGTTCGGGTTAACACACAGCTAACCCATATCCGTGAATACGAATAAAAAAATTTGCTGGGGCCAATTTCAAATTTTTGCCACGAGAGAGCTTGAAGGAATGACGTTTTACGCAACTCGCTCAAGGCTCTAGGGCGCCAGACCAGGAAGGGAAAATAAAATACCATGAAGCAATCCTTCCTGACCCCGTGCCTCTGATGTCCTTCAAGACTAGTACCTTGATGGCTTAGCCGACTCTCACTGGATGGAGGCACCCCTACCCACAGCTCCCGCTGGATGGCCTTTAGCATAAAGGATTTACCACACCGTGTGTTTACTTGCTAAATGGCCTTTTCTCTAACTGAAGTGTGAGGACCCAGTGCCTCTCACACAGTAGGTGCTCAATTCAATTTCCACTGAAAGGAATGCAAATAAGTGAATTATTTATGAGAATTAACTATGCGAGAGGCAGCACTAGCTCAAGTTCAGGGAGTCAAAGTGCTTCGGACTCTGAGTTCAGAGACCAATCAGGTTCAAATCCCAGCTCATGGAACCTCTGTGTGTCCTCTGGTTTCCACATGTGGAACGAGGGTAACATCATCTACCACACTGGATGGGGTTCGGGATTCAACTGGATAATGACACAAAGCATGTTAAGCAGAGCCTGGTGCGTTACCAGTGTTCAGGGTGATGGGCTGTCAGTATTACTGTTGGATCCTGGAACACGCGGCTTGCAGGCTGTTTAAAGCACCTTCCCCACCTTAGAGGTTTTTCATGATGAGTACAGAGACGGTTCTGTCATGTGCTTGGTTAACATTTACATTCATATCATAAAACGTCCTTTGTCTCTCTCCTGCCCGTTGTGGTGCCAGGTTCAGGCTGTCGCATGTTAAGCACTCAGAGGGGGCTTATGAATGGATGTGTGAACAGGTGGACGAAGGGTCAGCAGATTCTTCTCCATCATAGGTGTAGGTGCCGGCTGCCCTGTCCTTTTGCAGATCTTAGGCGAAACTCAATTTGCAGAGGGCTCAGGAGTCAGCATCCAAATCAGAGCCGTGTCTGGACACCATGCCGGGTAAGCTTGAGTGCGGTCTGGAAGGGGAGCAGTGACTCTGGGCGGCATGCTTCTCTGTCCTGCAGGCAGCTTGCTCCAGGGAAAGGCACAGCAGCCAGGGAGCATGGGTGTGCCCAGGGCACGGGCTCCCCTGTGCCCAAGTCTAAGGATGGCTCTGCTACGCAAAAAGTGTGGGGAGGGTTTTAGCCTCTCAACGTTTGTGTCCCCCTCCATGTTCATATGTTGAAGCCCCAACCCCCAGTGTGACAGCATTTGGAGATGGGCGCTTGGAAGGTAATTTGGTTTCGATGAGGTCATGAGTGTAGGACCTCCACCACCCACCCCCAAGAGGGGAATGGTACCCTTATTTAGGGCTCAAGAGACCAGCACTCTCTCTGTTCCACGTGAGGGCACAGAGAGAAGACAGGAATGGAAGTGGTCCTCACCAGACACCAGCCCTGCTGGCATCCTGTTCTTGGATTTCCAGCCTCTGGATCGGGGAGGAATAAATTCCTCTTGTTAAGCCCCCCACTGTACCGTATCTTGTGATAGCAGCCTGAATGCCCTACAATAGGTCTCTAGGGAAAAGAAAAGAGAGAGTCCAGATAAAGTGGGGGAAAGGAAGAAGAAAAGGCAGATCTCCAGAAAGGCACAGCCATCTTTTGGAACACCAGCTGATAGTATCGGACGAGGCAGCCTTGCAGCTGTGAAGCTACAAAGGATGTGGAAAGAGCACTCTTCCCTTCCATTAATCCTGGAAAATTATCTCACTTAAACATTGTCGGCAACAAGAGATGGTCTTGAATTCATGCAAAGTTAGGAGGATGAAAAAAAAAGAGAGAGAGAGAAGAATTAGCATAATAATATCCTTACAGACAATAAGACCTAACAGAAAGACATGGCCACAAAAGAACTTTAAAGCTTTAAATAAACATTTCAAAACAATCTGAATTTTTTAATACAAACAACAAAATTAGGGAAAGAGCAGAATACCATGGCACTAAAATGGTACATAAGTCAGATGATTGAAGGGAGGGAAAACAGAGGCTCGTAGAACTCAGTAAATAATTAAAAACAGAAGAAAAAATTATTGTAGTAAACAAGGTGAAATTAGAAGGCAGACCAGAGTACATATCTATCACAGATAATGTCATAAGAAAAACGTAAGGGAGGGACCATACTGAAAAGAGAATTAGGAAAGACACCGACAAAAATGTAAAAGTAATAAATATGAAAGACTGGAAATGAAGAGTCAACAGATGTGTAACTGGAGATGTTGAGGCAGAAGGAATCCTAAACCCAATATTTAAAAAACACTTTTTAAACTAAGAAAAAACTTCAAGTTGAGAGTTAACAAAGGACACACTCTGCCTGTGAAAGAGTCTACCCAGAATGGTCAACACAAAACATGCTGGCAAAACTATTGATCTTTAGATTAAAAGACAATTATTTGGATATTTGTGCAGAAAAATCAGGAATCACAAAGGAAAGAAAATCAGACGGACATCAGACGTTTTGAAAACAAGTGTTTATACTGGAGGAAAATGGAGAAGTATCTCCAGATGGGAGCTACTGGAGGAAAGACAGAAGCCAACCAGCCAGTTGGCTGACTCTCACATACAAGTATATATATGTAAAAGTTTGGAAAATATGGCTGCCATGGACCCTCTGGAAGCATCTAGTTGAGAAACAGTGTCACACAACAGGGATGCTGTGTGTGAGGGAGGCAGTAGTGGTGACTCAGCAGGTGCACCTGCAGGGGTCCCACTGAGCCCCGACGAAGGGGAGGAAAAGGAGGTGGGCGTCGGCCATATGCTCTGACGACGTAGAATCTGGGCACCTTGGCAAGATTGGGGGTGTGGAATAGTCAAAAGCAGAAGAAGCTGGCTGATTACTGTATAGGTGTGCACTGAGGGAGAAAAAATTCATCACTTCAAATGAGTTGCTTTGGCGTAAGAAGGATAGAAGGATAGTGGGGTCTTGGTCGATGCATCTAAGAAAATAGATGGCACGGAAATCCACACGTATTAGTGCAAAAGCATCCGTTGGAACAAAAATGCAAGCCTTTCTGGAGACCTAAAGATATTCTCAAGAAAGAATAAACAAACAAATAAAAAGAGGAAATTGACCATAGTACACGGTGGGTGAGTATATGTGTCTGTATATATGTCACATATCTGATGTATCAAAGTCACGTACATGTGTGTGTATGTCATATGACTATGGCAAAATGAAGACATTGATTATATCGACAAATACTGCATAGGAATGGGCTTAAGCTCATTATTTTATTTCAAAAAAAAAAAGAAACCATTTTTTGATCGGCTAACAACATGTAATCCAGTACTTTGCTCTATATGTGAGACCTGCTTAAAATAAAGAGATTTGAGAAGATTTAAAAGGAAAGTACAAATAAAGATATCGCAGGGGGAATAATGCAAATAGAACGCAGGTCTAACAGCCGCGTTATCTAACAAGACCATAAAGCCTTGGAAGCCATTTAGAAGGAGGCTTTTTTGTGATGCCGAGGCTACAATTCACGAGGAAGGTATCACACTTATTAACAAATATGTACCTGGTAACACAGAAACAACTTTCAAAGAGTGGAAATCACAGAAGATACAAGGGGAAATCGACAGAAATTCACTTGCAACAGAAAAATCCACAATGTCACTCCATCCATTGGATGTCAAGAGGATGTTCTTAGTAAGGAGATACAAGACTTGTGGGACGTGACCAACGAGACACTGTACAGACCTACACTGAACTCTGAACTCTGGTAATGGCCAGTATGTCTTCTTAAAAGTACACGAAACATCCCCCACATTGACCACATCTTTTGCTTTAAAGACAATCTCATTAAATTCCAAAGCATAGAAATAATACACCCATCATTCTCTTTTTACAAGTAACCAAACTAGAAGTTAATTATAGCGTTAACCAAACAAAAAGTCCTCCCTACCAACATCCCATTAAAGAGCACTTGGAAGAAGAATGTAGAATATAGAATAAAATTAGAATAAAATATAGAAAAAAAGTACAGAATTTCATAAAAATAATAATAATGAACATTGGGGCGCCTGGATGGCTCAGTCGGTTAAGTGTCTGACTGCAGCTCACGTCAAGATCTTGTGAGTTCGAGCCCTGCGTTGGGCTCTGTGCTGACAGCTCAGAGCCTGGAGCCTGCTTCGGATTCTGTGTGTGTGTCTCTCTCTGCTCCTCCCCTGCTTGTGCTCTGTCTCTCCCTCAAACATAAATAAACATTAAAAAATTTTTTTTTAAATAATGAAAACAAAAAATATAAGAATCTCCAGAATATGGTCAAGCAGGAATAAAATGACCCCAGCCTTAAATAAAAAGGAATATCAATAAAGATGAAAATAGAAACATAAATAAATATCCAACAGAAAAAGCTAAAACAGGAGCAACAAGGTTAAGCCAAAGAAAGTGGAAAAAAGAAGTAACAAAAGTACAAAAGAGTTAAAACAAATGTAGTAGAACCAGTGAGTGCAGCCCAAATCTGGTGCTTAGCTGAATTATGAGGGGATCAAATAAAAAGTGCTGGGTTGGGCAGGGGTGAGAGGGAGGAAGCCCACAGAGACAAAATTAGAAATAACAAAGGGTAAATAGCCATGGAATCCAGAAGAACTTATTCTTTTAAATGGTAAGATTACTTTGTAAATCGTATGCAAAGAAAGTTAAATGCCCAGATGAAGTAATTTCCTAACAATATGCGAAGTACCAAAATGGACCCCTTTAAAGAGAAAGAATCTAAACAGGGCAGATACCACCGTAGAAATAGAGGGGGGTAGTTAAAGGGCACTAACCCCCTCCAAACACCATCTCTCCAGGGACAGCAGACTGAGTTTTAGTGAGAGCAATTAATAGCAATGCTACTTAAACCAGGGCCACAGCACAGGGGAGTATGGAGAACTCCCAAATACCTTCTATGAGGCCAGTAAACCCTCCATCACCTGATAGCAACTTTATTAAAAACCCAAAGTACTGGGGCACCTGGGTGGCTCAGTCGGTTGGGCGCCCGATTCTCGATACTGGCTCAGGTCATGATCCCAGGGTCATGGGATTGAGCCCTTGGTCAGGCTTGATGCTGAGTATGGAGACTGCTTAAGATTCTCTCTCTCTCCCCCCACCTTCCCCTGCTCATGCTCCCTCTCTCTCTAAAATAAAACAAATAAACAAACAAAACCAAAGTTCTGACCATCTTCCTTATGGCCGCAGATGAACAAAAAGGTGAAGCAGGATTGAACAGAAGTGTGCAGGAAGTGGTCGACGTTACAAACTGTGGGAATATAATCCATCAAGTAAGTAGAACCAAACAAAAGTATCATCTGACCATTCCAAAACCAGGAGATGCTTTTTATGAAATCGACCCTGCCTGGGTTAAAAACACTTGATAAATCGGCATTTGAAGTATCGAATAGTTAGCACAGTCCTCAATGGACACACAGATAGATGAGAGGAAAATGGCGGTGCCCGCGTCTCTCCGACCCCTTAGAACTGCACTGAAAGTATTAGACAGGGCGGACAAATCGGAGGCCCAGGACCTGGAAAAGAACAGGAAAATATAAAACCAGTTCTGTTTGCGCTTGATAAAATCTTGAAAACATCTCCATTTCAAGGAAGAACTATTACAAAAAAGAAAAAGAGAACTCCCTAAAGCAGGATTTTATAAAATCAGCAAGGACTTGTGCTTCTGGCAAGATGGATTAATTGTTCCTCTTCCTCCAACCAAGTACAGCTGAAGACCCTAGACATTCTCCATGAAGAAAAACCATGAGAAGTCTCTAGGAGGAGAAGAGTAGACAGGTTGGCTTTGGGACCAGGGAGAAACATGACAGCAAGCTCCCTGGCTAGTTTATTTTTTGCCTCCTATGTCCTAGACATGGGGGTGGGCAACAGGCAAGCTGGAAATGTCACTGGGTGCAAAAAACCCAGAAACAACCCCAAGCGCCTGTTCACTCTAACCACAGGTGGAGGAAAGGGGCAGGGGTGCAGGAGAGAACTTTTAGACAATATCGCTCTACTGCAGAAAGATCTGTGGTCTGAGCTCCACTCGCACCAACAAAGGCCATTCCCACTCCGGCGGGGAGGAGATGCGCTCTGCTCTGGCTGGGCTGGTGCCCCGTCCTCCCTTCCAGAGCGGGGTGACAAAGACAACAGTGTGGGCACCACAGGCACACCTGCTCGGCAGCAAACACGGGCCTACGTGAGACACCGTCATAGGCCACAGAGCACCAGTCATCAGACCAGGACTTGGGAAGAGTTCATGCCCAACGTGAAGACCGAGGTATCAGTCTGACAAAGACTCCAGAGAAGCTGGCAACACCTCTTCTGTGAGCGGTCCTGAGCACACTTAGAAGCAGAAGTAGGAAGCAGAGCAATCGAAAGTCGGGCACAGAAATATTCCCGCAAAGAAAGACAAATCAGAACTGAGAACTGAACGATACCACTGAGGCAGGAAGCCCGGTGCCTGGGACCATTCCAACATCACAACGGAGAACAACCTGGAGGGAGGCCGGGGAACTGGAAGATGGAGCGGGAACAGCCCTGACAGAGCAGAAAGAAAGCCGCAAAAGAGATCCAGGCAAAACCTCGGGGGCCCGTGGGATTAAGACAAATGTCTAAACTTTGTGTCACTTTGTTCCCAAAGGAGAGGAGAAAGAGGGAGGGGCTGACGACTACCCAGACTGGCGAGGTACATAAATCTACAGACTCAGGAAGACGAAACAAACTCATGGGGAATAAACCTGAAGAAACCCATGCCACAGTACATCCTAATTAAACTTCCGGAAGGTAAAAGCAAAAAAGAAAAAGAAAAAAATTGAAAGCAGTCAGAGAGAGGAATAACACCTTGCCTGAAGGGCAAAAAAAAATTTGAATGACAGTGAATTTCTCATCACAAAGCTTGCAAGCCAGAAGAAAATAACACAATATGGTTCAGGTACTCAAAGAAAATCCCCAAATCCTTTCCATACTCAGTGAAAAGATCCCTCAAGAACGAAGGGAAGTCTGGACATTCTCAAGTGAAGGAAAACTTAAAAGAATCTGTCACCAGCAGACCTGCCTTGAAAGAAGAAGGGGTAAAGGAAGTTCCCAATATAGAAAAGGAAGGATGGCAGAAGGAGCCTTAAAACATCAAGAAGGAAGGAAGAACACAGTTAAAAATATAGACAAATGCAGTCGGCTTTCCTTCCCTTCTTGAATCTTACAAATTATACTTGATGGCCGAAGCAAACGTTATAACACTGTCTGATGTGGCTCTAAATATATGCGGAAGAAATATTTAAGGCAATTTTATCACAGATTGTGGAGGTAAAAGATTGTAAAGAGAAGTGAGGTTTCCATACTCGAAGTCAGTTAGCAAATGTGGACACCAGTAGATTGTGGTAAGTTACGTATATACAGTACAGTACGAGAGCGACCACCAAAAGTGCTATATAAACAGATACACTTAAAAACACTATGCCTGGGTGGCTCAGTCGGTTAAGTGTCTGACTTCGGCTCAAGTCATGACCTCCTGGTTCGTGGGTTCGAGCCCCGCATGGGACTCTGTGCCAACAGCTCAGAGCCTGGAGAGAACAAATAGAAAACCAGAATTAAAATGGCAGACGTAAAAGCCCTAACATATCAGTCGTCACATGAATACACCGGTCAAGATACAGATGGTGGTAGGGTGGGTTCAAAAGAATGGCCCAGAAACTCACCTCAAATACGACCACACAGGCATGTCCAAAGTAAAAGGCTGCAGAAAGCTGTGCCATGTAAACATTAATCACAGAGAAGCAGGAGTGGTGAAATAATATCAGATGAAGTAGGTTTTGAAGCAAAGAAAATTACCAGAGAGGGACGGGGACATTACCTAATGTTATTAGGGTCAATCCACTAAGGAGACACAGAACCCCTAAATTTGCGTGTGCCAAACAATTTGCGTGTGCAAAGTAGGGGAAACAGCGCCCCGTAGAACTACAAAGGGAAACGGGAAAACCCACGGTTGAGACTGGACACCTCTGGACCACGGTCTTGAAAATTGATGGAACAGGGGCGCCTGAGTGGCGCAGTCGGTTGAGCGTCCGACTTCAGCCAGGTCACGATCTCGCGGTCCGTGAGTTCGAGCCCCGCGTCGGGCTCTGGGCTGATGGCTCAGAGCCTGGAGCCTGTTTCCGATTCTGTGTCTCCCTCTCTCTCTGCCCCTCCCCTGTTCATGCTCTGTCTCTCTCTGTCCCAAAAAAATAAATAAATGTTGAAAAAAAATTTAAAAAAAGAAAAATAAAAAAAAAGAAAATTGATGGAACAATACACGGAAAACCAGCAAGGTAGAAAAAAACCCAGCAATACCATCAACCAACGGGACCCAACCGACACTTACAGAGTGCTCCATCTAGCAACAGCAGAGCACATGCTCAAGTGCCCACAGGAATCTATCAGGATGGACAGAAGGCATCACATCTTTGGCCATGAAGCTAATCCTCACAGATGCAAGAAGAATGGAAGGAATGCGGTGCGTTCCTGAGCCCAACGGAGCCAAACTAGAAACGACACAGAACAGACACAGGATATTTTCCAGACACTTGGAACGGAAGCAACACACTCCTGAATAATCCATGGGTCAAGAGAAGAAATCTTGAGGGAAATTAAAACAACAACAACAACAACTTTGAACTGAATGCAATTGCGAATATAATCTGGGCACAGCCCAAAAAGTGAAGGGAGGGAAATGACAATACTAATGTACCTGCTAGAAAGGAAGAGAGTCTCGGATAACTGGTCTAAGCTTCCACCTCGAGAGCCTAAATTGGAAAGGGCGAGGTGAACCCCTGGAAAGCAGAAAGAGGAAGTAATAAAGCTGGGAGCAGAAATTAAAAAAAAAAAGAATGTAGAGAAGATGTCAATTTTACCCAAATTAATATACAGGTTGAATGCAATGCCCATTGGTCTCAAGAAAGAATTTTTTTGTGCAGATAGACAGGATTATTATAAAATGTATACGGAAAGGCAAAAACACTAAAATGGCCAAAATCAGTCTATCTGATATCTTTTTGTTTTTAATTCTGATAAATGATGTACAGCCTAAAATTCGCCGTCTTAACACTTTTCAAGTGTATATAGCACGGTGGCATTAAGTACATTCGCGTTGTTGTACTTCTGTCTCCAGAAATCTTCCCATATTGCAGAATTGAAGCTCTGTCCCCATGAAACACAACCTCCCAGTCCCCCCATGCCTGTCCCTGGAGCCCGCCAGCTGCTTTCTGTCTGTGAATTTGGCCCCTCCAGGGACCTCGTACAAGTACGATCACATAGCTCTTGTCTCCTTGGCGGGCTCCACTTCTCATCATGTCCTACGTCAGGCAAAAGACATGAATGAATAATTCAATTGAAACAGGGCTTAGCCCCGTGAAAAGGCGCCCAGTCTCACCTGTAAAGAGAGATGCAGATCAGAGCAACACTGAGATACTGTCGCTCATCCACCAGGAGGAAGACCCTACAGCACGACACCATACAGAAATGGAGACACTACAGAAGAACGGGGCAGTGGCGCACTGTGGCCGAGAATGTTTGCACCCCCGATGGGAGACATAAAGCAGTGTCCCACAGAGTTGTATATATACCGTTCCCACTGCTGGGAATCTACCCCAAGGATCCAGTGACAGACATATGGAAAGACGGTGACACTAGCCAGTGCATTTGCTGTGGGGTTGATGGGTGAGGTTCTGGCTCCTCCCTCCCAGAGCTGCAGCCACGCCCATGCCCCTGCCCGTGTGTGCACGTGCTCTTTGCAGTTAAGTTTTCAAAAGTAAAATATTTTGTCTTTTTTTTTTAAGGAGATACTTCCCAACTGCATAAATGTTGGGTCCCACAAAACCTGGATCGTCTCTGTGCCCCAGGTAGTTCACTAGAACACTGTTGGAAACAGGACTGGACTGAAACAACCCCGAGTGAGGATGGGTAGGAAACATAGACCCTGGGATGGCACAGGCTTATCTCTGCCCACTGTAGGGTCAGGCCAGGTATGTCATCACAACAGAAGAGAGCAAGATGGGAAAAGTGTATGACGTTGGCTGTATTTCCAATAAAGCAGAGGACATGTGCATGCACATTTGTCTAAATATGTTACATGTAAGCACATATATGCGTGTATTATATATGTATATGTGTATGTTAAAAATAATAGAATGTAAACCACAAGCTAAAACAAATAAACATATAAATACACAAAGTTACCTATGGTGCAAGGGAAGGAACATGGTAGAGTAGAAGACAAACATCTTTGAATATAGATTTGACTTTGAAACCACACACATATATTACATAATTTAAAACAAAAATAAATATAAAAGGCAATCTTTATGGGGCTCCTGGGTGGCTCAGTGGGCTGAGTGTCCAACTCTTGATTTCAGTTCAGGTCATGATTTCACGGTTCACGGGACTGAGCTCTGTATTAGCACAGAGATGGCTTGGGATTCTCTCTCTCCCTCTCTCTCTCTGCCCCACCCCTCCCTCCAAATAAATGAACATTAAAAAAAAATGTGTGTGTGTGTGTGTGTGTGTGTGTAAAGGTCAATCTCTAGATCCAAAAGCAAAATGAAACACAAGAACTTAATTGTATACCAAGTGGCGACCGAGTCCCACAGAGAGCTATTCCTTCAAGTGACTTTAGGGAAAGCGATTTGGCCGTGCATTCCCGGGGCACGTGTCAGAAGGACAAATAGAATGCCCTACTTGATGTCTCAAGCTGTTTTTAGACATCAAATTGCTGGTGGTGTTGACTCAGTTGCTGAGGCAGCTGTATGTATGTGTGTGTGTTGAGGGGTAAAGTGAGCTGGTTGCAATGTTGGTCGTGGGAAGGGGATATTGGGTGGATGTAACAAAAGGGAAAGACATCTTCCTTGAAAGGTGTGGAAACGAACGACAGTTCAGCAGCAGTGAGTGCCCCATGTCCAGACTGCGAGCAAGCAGGGCTTCCAGGTGGAATGGTTAGTTCTGGGTGTGCAGCAGGAAATGCAAGAGAAGAGCCCCGAATACCTTGTGCCAGAAAGCCAGGAGGGGCCCCAGCGACTGGGCTGGCGTCCTTGGCGCTCAGACAGGCCACCAGCTGTGTGGATGGCTTCTCCCACACAGCGTGCTGTGAAGTCTCGCCCGTGGTGTAGCACGTGCCAGAACTCCATCCTTTCTTCCGGCTGAACCCTGTTCCATTCTGTGCGTGGTCCACATTCCACGGGTGGACCTTCGAGCGGTCGCCATTTCTCAGCCGGCATGGCAGGATAGATATGCTGTGAGCTCTCTTGCATGCATTTTGTTTGCAATGGTGACAGGCTCTGGGACTACGTAGTGGGGCGGGGGGCAGGGCTGCAAAACCTGGGTGATGTCCTTAATGCCCCAAACCACATGGTGTAAAATGGCTGTAGGAGTCAACTTTATGTCACGCTGGTTTTGCCACAATTTTAGAAAGTCTTGAAGAGAGAAGAAGAAACGCAAAAGAAAACCCACAAGGGACTCAGAGGCAATGAAGAAGTTGTCCAAGCCAGAGATGGGGCATTTTAGCATCATTAAGTTCACGACTACAGTGAACACCAAACACTGGACAGGTTTTGAGCCTTGAGTTTGTACTAAAAACCTGGTCACTGCTGGAGTATGAAGATATGATACACACACACACACACACACACACACACACACGCAATGGAATACTACTCAGCAATGAAAAAGAATGAAATCTTGCCATTTGCAACAACGTGTATTGTGCTAAGCGAAATAAGTTGGCCAGAGAAAGACAAATATCATATGACTTCACTCACACGTGGAATTTGAGAAACTCAACAGATGAACATAGGAGAAGGGAAGGAAAAATAAGATGAAAACAGAGAGGGAAGCAAACTCTAAGAGACTCTTAAACACGGAGAACAAACTGAGGGTTGATGGGGTGGAGGGATGGGGGGATGGGCTAAATGGGTGATGGGCACAAAGGAGGGCACTTGTTGGGATGAGCACTGGGTGTTATATAAGGTGATGGGTCACTGGGTTCGCCTCCTGAAACAATTACTACACTATCTGTTAACTAACTCAAATTTAAATTAAAAAAATAATTTTA
Source organism: Acinonyx jubatus (assembly GCF_027475565.1). NCBI lineage: Eukaryota > Metazoa > Chordata > Mammalia > Carnivora > Felidae > Acinonyx > Acinonyx jubatus. The sequence continues at coordinate 137,054,330 of NC_069387.1, forward strand.
GAAAACTGATAAAGGGAAAGAAATGAGCATCTATCCCGCTCTGCATGTAAGAGCTTTACTCCTGGGTAAAGAGATAATGGGAACAGGAAGCTTCTTTTTGTACGCATATTGTATCGAAGCTGCTCAGTCAAGAATCAACGCTGGGCTTCGAATGCCGAAGCTTCGACCCTCCGTGTGTCAGTGGACCTACCGTGAGCACCGACGACGGCCAACGTCAACACTCGAGACCCCAGCAGGCGTGGGGCGTCCCTGATGGAATCCTGGCCCAGCGGGGGAATCCTCCGGCTGACAATGAAAATGGGACCCAATCGTGCTTCACAATCTAACTCCTGACTTATGGGAGCCATGGGGCCAGTGAAACCTGTTTATCATCAGAACCTAGACTCCGGCGAAGGGGGGCTTTGCACGTGCTCCCCCACACACACGTGTGCATGCACGTGGGTTTTCAGAGATATATCTATCAGTTTCCACGTATGGATTTTACTTGGATTCAGATCCAAACTAACAAAATTAGGAATTTAGAGAGTTGGCAAAATGTAAGCGTATGATTGGATATCAGATGTCTATTGTCAATATGCTTTAGATAAAGAACTTTCTTTTAGAGATGCATACTAAAATATTTACAGATAAAAGATACACACCACATTTATTACAGGTTTGCTTTGGGAAAGACTGGAGAGAAAGGGAAAGGAAAGCAAGTAAAGGAGAGGGCAAGGTGAGGGGCCCTGTATTGCCCGGTGGAGAGGCCCAGCCCACCCCGGGCCCCTGCCCACCCCACCTTTTGCTCCCAAAGTCCTAGGGCTCTCCCAGCCGTCCCGGCCTCCTTTCTGGAAGCCTCAACCTCACTCTGCAAGGAAATGTGGTCGCGTGTGGAAGGGAAGGAGATCCACATTCTGTCCGCCCCGAAAGTGGCTTGACAGCATAGCAGAGGGGCTCAGCATTGCATTAGATCTGGGGGTGAAGACACACTTGCGGGGGGGTTACAACCCCTATCAGCAGGCATCTGTGGGGGGCGGGCAGACAGACTCTAGGAGCCACCCTTCTCTGCACTGAGCTTGCTGTGTGATACTGGGCAGCATATGAGACCTCTCTGAGCTTCAGCTTCCTCACCTGACTGTGGAGATGACGAGAGCCCTGGGACGACTGAGTGGCAGGGAGCAGTAAACTAGGCCATGCTGGCAAGTTCTCTGCGGCACACGGTGCAGTCGATGCCTGTTGGGTAACAGCCTTTCTTATGACAAGGTTGCTTCCCGGTCTGCAAACACCTGGTAATTGCTTTTGTATGAGACTTTGCCTCACCAGACTGTCATTTTTGCTTTTTGGTGGTGATACAGGTTTTCACGTTTTTACATCTTTCTACAACTTTGAATAGGAAATTGGAAAGACATATTGGTCATTTCAGGCAGGAGCCCACAGATGTCCAGCATGGAGCAGGGAGGCTGTGGCAGAGGCAGAGGGGCAGGAGAGTGAGACGGGTGGCTGGGGAGTGGGGGAGTGGCTCCCTGAAGCCCAGGGAAGCCCATGCCAGCAGGAGAACCACCTGCACAAACTGGCCACCCAGAGGCCAGGCTGTCAAATACCTGAGAGGAACCTAGGATTTGAAATTCGCAGGCCAGGGAACCTTGTGATGGTGAGGTCATGCAGTGATGGGGCAGGAGCTGGTGTGAGCTTTGGAGAAACGTGCCAAGACGGTGGAGGTGAATCAGGAAGGGTAGGAGACTGGAGGGGCCCAGGAGACAAGACTGAGAGCAGGCTGGCTTGCCTACTGATGGATGCCTGTACATACATCTCAGTCTTATTTATCTATGCCTATTTGTCTATGCCTATCTCTCTCTCTTTCTCTCTCTCCATCCTATCTATCTATCTATCTATCTATCTATCTATCTATCTATCTATCATCTACCCATCCATCCATCCACCCATTCTATCTATCTATCTATCTATCTATCTATCTATCTATCTATCTATCATCTACCCATCCATCCATCCACCCATTCTATCTATCTATCTATCTATCTATCTATCTATCTATCATCCATTCATCCATCCATTCTATCTATCTATCTATCTATCTATCTATCTATCTATCTATCATCCATCCATCCATCCACTCTATCTATCTATCTATCTATCTATCTATCTATCATCCATTCATCCATTCTATCTATCTATCTATCTATCTATCTATCTATCTATCATCTACCCATCCATCCATCCACCCATTCTATCTATCTATCTATCTATCTATCTATCTATCTATCTATCATCTACCCATCCATCCATCCACCCATTCTATCTATCTATCTATCTATCTATCTATCTATCTATCTATCTATCATCTACCCATCCATCCATCCACCCATTCTATCTATCTATCTATCTATCTATCTATCTATCTATCTATCATCTACCCATCCATCCATCCACCCATTCTATCTATCTATCTATCTATCTATCTATCTATCTATCTATCATCTACCCATCCATCCATCCACCCATTCTATCTATCTATCTATCTATCTATCTATCTATCTATCTATCATCTACCCATCCATCCATCCACCCATTCTATCTATCTATCTATCTATCTATCTATCTATCTATCTATCATCTACCCATCCATCCATCCACCCATTCTATCTATCTATCTATCTATCTATCTATCTATCTATCTATCATCTACCCATCCATCCATCCACCCATTCTATCTATCTATCTATCTATCTATCTATCTATCTATCTATCTTCCATTCATCCATCCTATCTATCTATCTATCTATCTATCTATCTATCCTATCTATCATCTATCTATCTATCTATCTATCTATCTATCCTATCTATCATCTATCTATCTATCTATCTATCTATCATCCATTCATCCATCCTATCTATCTATCTATCTATCTATCTATCTATCTATCATCTATCCATCCATCCATCCATCCATCCATCCACTCTATCTATCTATCTATCTATCTATCTATCTATCATCCATTCATCCATCCTATTTATCTATCTATCTATCTATCTATCTATCTATCTATCATCTATCCATCCATCCATCCATCCATCCACTCTATCTATCTATCTATCTATCTATCTATCATCCATTCATCCATCCTATCTATCTATCTATCTATCTATCTATCATCTATCTATCTATCTAAATGTAAGAATGGCTTGAGTCCAGGAAAGCCCAGAGAGGTTTAAAGAGAAGGTGTGCCTCCTTCTAGCCAGGGGGCATTGGCTTGGGAATGCAAGGTGTCAGTGCTCAATGGAAAACCCTGGTGAGTGTGTGCATCCACCACCGTCCTCCTTCAGAGACGTCCCTCTTCATATGCATGCACCTGCTGCTAACAGGGATGGCTGTGGTGCCTGCATCAGGGAAGAGCCCCGGAGGAGGCCTGTGGAGACCATGACCCTCAGCCGGAGTGACAAGTGTAAACCTGGGCCTCACATATGGGTGGAAGGCAGCTGTGACACAAAGCCCATCCGTCGTGGCCCGTGAATGGTTGAACAGCTGGAATGGAGAGTAATTAAAGGTTATGTCTCCTTCACTGTGCAGGCAGAGGGGCGGGCTCGTGCGTCAGGTTGGAGGGCATGGCTGGGCGGTGCTGCTCTCTGCATGTGGCTGCTTCCCCTTGGTCACATTTTGAGTGCAGCTGCTGCCTGGGCTGGCAGGGGGGGTCTTGGGGCCAGTCTGCGTAAGCCCGAGGGAACTCTACATATCTTGAGTTGGGAGCATCTTGAGATCTCTCGGTGCAGCCCTGATTGCTTCAGAGCAATAAATAGTAAGTCGATATCAGATGCTAGAACGAGCTGGTGCCGGCCAGGCCTGGAGCCCAGAGCTTGGATAGGTGCTCCCTGTTTCCCTCCCACCATGGGCCTCCCTCCGTGTCCTCAGCTAATGTGCGTGCACCCCCTTCCATGCTAGGGACTGACATTTTGGAAATGGATTGTTATTTCTTGCCCTCTGCCATTATATTCTCACATTACAGCATCTTAAATTCCTTAGACTCTGATGAGGTACGCTCTTTGCAAATGCTTTCATAACTTTGTGGATGGGGTTTACCCTGAGGGGGGTCAAAGAAAGCAAGAGTTCACATCCTCACCCTGCCGCTTGTTTGCCAAGAGGCTCTGGGTGCATCGGAAAACTGTCTGCATCCCAGAATCTTCCTCTTCAGGCGGTGGCTGCTCCTGGTAATGTTTTCTGCATCCTGGCTGTGAGCTAAGTGTGCTTTCTAGCATCTTCCATGAATTATCTTGCAGTCATGCAGTCTCTACAACCACCCTGTGAGGCAGAAATGCACACCATAGCTGCCTCACAGTGCGGGTGTGGGGCCCAGAGGCACTGTCATTGCCATCATCTGTCACCATCACTGTCATATTGTCATCACCATTGTCATTGTCGTCACCATCATCATCATGTCATCATCTGTCATCATCATTAGCCTTGTCATCATCTGTCACCATCACTGTCATATTGTCATCACCATTGTCATTGTCATCGTCATCATCATGTCATCATCTGTCATCATCATCATTGTCATCATCACTGTCACCATCGTCATCACCGTCATCTCTTCCATCTGGGCTGCATTGCTGGATTCCAGTCCAGCTCCCGCACTAAGCCTGCACTCTTAGAATTCAGGGCTGTGGCGTGGTTGCTCGTGACAGTGTGCACGTAATGCTGACACCGATGGATATTTGTAAACGTTTGCTCTCTGGCTCCCTAAATGCATTGTGGTTAAGATGAGATCAACTCTGCACCCAAGGTTGCTGAGCAAAGTGCCTGATATAAAGCATCCAGAAAGAGCTGGTTTGATGTATGCATGCAGAATCCTCTATGTGCAATTCTGGGTGAGTGAGAAGCCTCCCTACAACTCCCTGGGGCTCCTCTTCCGGCACAGTCCTGCTCTGCACACAGAGCAGCCAATTGTGGAGCAAGGGGGTGCAGGACTGACAGGTTCCGTCCATCACCCACCCTGCTGGGTCCTCTCTGGGACTCCCCGTCTCTCCAGTCTCTCCAAGGGAGATGGCTACGCAGAAGAGTGGTCTCTGACTGCAGACTGTCCAACACGGTGGCATCCAGAGCCTGTGATGGTGGTGCATGCACCACCCTCTCCAGGCAGGGCAGCAGCAGGCTCAGAGAGGGGCATGGTGGAGGGTGCTGGAAGCTTCTCACACAGAACCTGCGAGCTCCACCAGCACAGAGAGGCCCAGCGTGCAGGCCACACAGGCTCTGCCTTTGACAGACAGCTGCCAGACCACAAGTGATGTCTGAGAGGGGCTGCCCAGGGATTTCTCCCTCTGTCAGGCAAGGAGCTTTCGGGGAGTAGGGTGGCCGGGAGTGGGCTATGCCCTGTTCTTGTCTGAGTGCTGACAGGGACAGTTTAGAAAGGAGACATTATGGCTGAGTGGGGCCATGGGAAGAGTGTGGGATGGACTCAGGCTAAACTTGCTACAATTCCTGTTCCGCTGGATGTCATTTTTGAGCAAACGATCACCTTAGCCTCAGTGTCCCCTCTGTAACAATAAATGCCATCTCAGATGCTGTTGAAAGCACTAAAATGCTGATTTATAGTGTCTGGCATATTTTAGGTCCCCCCCAACCTTTTCTTGCCAGCCAGGCGGATCTGTCCTCACATGGATGGCTCACTCTGCCGTTTGACACATTGCTGACTTAGGACCTCACGGTGGACCTTATGCTGCAGACAGCTCTTTCATGAGCCTCAGAGCGGTCTGGGGGATGGCAGGGCAGTGCTGGCATCTGATGTCATTGATTCATCCACCCAGTACATATGGAGTAAGTCCTACTGTGTGCTGGGCACCACCACGGGTGCCAGGGACACAGCAGAGAACAAGACGAGGCCCGTGCCCTAGGAACCTACCCTCCAGTTGAAGTTGGGGAAAGCAGAAAACCAACAAATAGGTGAACGCACATTTATATGTCACAATGCATACTGTGGACCCTGACAAGAGAGACACCTGGTTTCAGCTCGGTCGGTAGGCATGCCCTCCAAAGGAAAGTGACTTTCGACCTGAGACTAGGGGTGGAGGGTGGACAGAAGGGACAGCTGAGGCAGGGTGAGAAGGGCTCCCAAGCCCCATGGCTGCAGCTCTGGAGCCCTTAAGGGGGAAAGAATCATTGGGTGTTGGAGTTGTGTACGTGGAGTTTGCTGAGGGAAGGGAGAGTGGCCTCAATGAAGGTGGAAGGGGACAGACCACAGAGGGGCTTGGAGGCTATAGGGGCCATTTTGGATGTTGGAATCTACTGCAGGCTTTCTGCCTGACACTCACATGTCAGGTGCATGACAGAGGGCAGACAGGTGGGGGTGCGGGACAGGAGGACATTCAGGAGTCTACTGCAATGGTCCAAGTGGCAAGAAGGCACCAGGACTGTAGAGGTGGCGTGGAAGGGTGAGAGTGGTCAGTCGGTTGTACGGTGAAGCTGAAGCTGGTGAGATCTGCTGACTTTTGGGTCCAGGGCTTGAGGGAAGGGAGGAAAGGCCAAGGGTAGTTCTGACGCTTCCTGTGTTTTTTGGCTTTCCTTGAAACCGGGTATGGGGCAGAACCATTTCCATAGCTGGGTAACACAAGCAAGGCACCACGTCTGGGAAGGTGATGTTGAGGGAGCTTGGAGAGAGAAGAGGGAGGGTTTGAGAAATACTGTGAAAGTAACCCAGTAGATCTGGTAAGGTATTGGATGGGAGACAAGAAGGAAATGAAAGGTCAAGACAGACTCCCAGAGTGTCAGAGCGCTGAGGCTTGTCTGAGGCTGCCCAGCCAGTTAGTGGAGGGGGATGACCCCAGACGTGGGTATTCCTGACACAGAAGCAGGTATTTGGCTCCCTCATATGAAGCATCTTTTTAGCTGAGAGTAGGCCAACACTGTGCTCATGCTAGTAAACATTTCCCGAGCACCTACAAGATCCAGGTGCCACCGAGGTAGGTGAGAAGTCTCAGCCCAAGGTTGTCCATAGAGTTACCAGCTAAGAAGAGAGGTCCCACAGAAGGTGTGGTTTTGCAGAGGCATTCACCAGAGGCCACATTGTGGAGGAGAAACCCAGACAAAGCTGAAGAACTCAGTGAGAAAGTAATTTCTTTAGCCATCCAAGAGGGCAGCAAGCTGGCGGTTCAGGTCCCCTGTCATCGTAGTGATCCATGATTTTGAGTCAATTTAGCACATTAAGGAATGAGCTGGTATGATGGAAAAGGTTAGAGAGTCTCACGGATCTGTATTAAATTCTACAATTTATAGCTATTGAGTCTTGGAAACGTCACTTGAACCCTGCTAAGCTTGATTTGAGAACAAAAAGAATCTGGTGCTTACGAGATGAGGTTGCTGTGATGACTAGAGATTGTGTACGAAACATCCGGATCATAGAACTGGGCCTTCGGCAACTGATTACCCAATGGGTATAGACAGCAGTGATGATGCTGTAACAGCAGTGATGATGTTGATCATGAGGACGATGGTGGCAGCGGTGATGGTTATGAGGGTGATGCTGATGGTGGTGGCGGTGATGACATGGTGACGTTGGCGGCGATGATGGTGATGGCGATAAAAGTAGCGATGAGGGTGATGAAGGTGACGAAGTTAACGAGAATGGACACTAGTCAGCAAGCACATCCTATCCCCAGGAAGACGGTACATCAGTCCTAACATTTAACGGGGCCAGTGCCTCTTCATAACATGAAGAGTGTTTTGCACTTACCCGCGCTGCCGTTGTCTTGGGTGTGAATTTTCCGCCTGATGCCAAACATCTTAGTGAACAATGAAAATGCAGTCAAACATCGGGACGTACTCAGACGTCCAGATGCAGTGATACTCTGCCCATCGAGCACAAGTATATGCGACGGTTATTTTTTCCAGTTTTCCTTCCGTCGTTTGGCATCGGACTGACTTGGGCACTGTAATAATAGCTATCAAGAGGTATGAATGTGTCGCAGACACTTGAAAAGAATTCAAAGAGAATGGCATATTGTTGTTGGAATCAGATACATTAGGAATAAATGCAGGCGGGCTGCTGCTCTCGCATCAGGCTAAGTGGTAGTTGGAGGGAGGAAGAGCGCGTCTGCTTGGCACACGGTGTCTTTTCTGCACAGACTCTTAGGTGTGATACAGTCTAAAAATAGCTGTGCTCTGTGCTGGGCTGTCTGGGGGATAGATGTTGGACTCTCAGCTGCTGCAGCTACAAAAAGCAATCTGCTCTCCGGAAAGGTATTAGGCTGGGGCTTTGTTCTGCCCGTGTTGCTTCAAATTGTCTCTCCTGGAACAAACAGTGCCTGCCATTCTTTCCTCCCAATCGGCAGAGGAAGAGAGAAGGGGGTGAAGGCGGGGCTTTCAGACGAACCTTGACTCCGAGCCACACACCTGCGAGGGGCACGTGTGCGCAGATCTGAGGGCAGGTGTGCGACTGGGCGCTCCGTCTGGAGGACCCGTGTGCACGCGCACACGCCTGGTAAGTGAAAATTCTACCTGTGACCTTCTGACTCATTTGTCCAAAATACGCAGGTAGTTGGGGCAAATCTGTGATGGGTCCTGGACGATTCCTGCCGTTCGAAGATGCTTTTAAATGGCCATAGAGTGTGTTCCTCGTTTTCAATAGAATGTTTTCACAGCAAAGCTTAAATGAAAACCCCTGAAACCCTTGAAAATGAGATTCAGATTGATGTACTTAAATAAGATACCATAAGCAAAGCTCTGAGCAGAGTCACTGTCACGTAATAAGGACAGTAAATGCTGGTTCCCATCATGCCCACCCCCACCCTCACCTCCCCCACCATCACCTCCACCACCATCATCATTACCCATCTAACAGAAACCAAGTCTATTCGAAGAGGACCAGTTATGTACCAGCCCAGCCTGAGTGTGCACACACACAACGCCCACATCGGGAACCTCGGCAAAAGACGGACTTGCGACTTCTCTGGAGCTTGGAGTCAACCAGGCCTCATGTGTGAGCAGGGAGGAGGGGTGGCCATGCTGACCACAGGCCGGGGGCTCGGGAAGCCCGGTGTGTCCTCACCAGATCGGTGGTCCTACTGACCAGAGCGGAGGCAAGGCGCGACTGATTGGCCAGGATTAATCGTCCTGGAGTCGGGGGACAGGCTGATGGGAGGCTGAGTCTGCAAATCGTTTGTAGCTCTAATCTCTTCAACGTGAAACGAAGAGTTTCTCTCATTTTTTTTTTTTTTTTTTTTTTTTTTTTTTATTCCTCGCTGAATTGATGATCTGAGACGGGACACTCTTCCACAATTGCTTGGGCAGATTAGACAAAGCTGAGAGTTAACTTCTCATTGCCTTGAAACTGAGCCCGAGCCAGGCCATGGGCGAGGCTGACTGGTGCCCCTGGCGAGGAGGGGGAGAGGCGAATGCCGAGGAGGAGCCATTGTAATGGGCTGGGTGATTTGGTGAGTTCTGAGCTCCCTTTCCTACTGAAGCCTCTGCTTGGCCTCATCTGAGGCTGCACACAGCACATGTCATTTATAGTAGATGTCAGGGCCATCCCCGTCAACACACTGGGGTTCCAACCCCCGCTGCTGTGTGCCCCTGACCTTGCTGGCTCCACCTTGGCAATAGGACCCTCCCACCTTCCCGCTCCCAGGAGTGCTGAGAGGTTGGAGACACAAACCCTTCTCTGCAGGATGCCCCCGGTTCCGGCCCCCCGCCCACACCCCTCTGCAGAGGGTCTCCCCCCACCATGTGCTGCACAGGCTCCAAAGGGGAAGCCATCACTGGAAGAGAGCTGCCCTCCGTCGGAGCCATCACTCCGTCCTGGCTTCCTCGTTTACCTGGCTGACCTGGGCACCCAGTCCTGAGCGGACCTTGCCCTGGGCTTCTTCAAACTTCCTACCATCATTCTGCCAGGGAAATCGTGGCTAACCCAGGGGACACCAGCCCTGCTCTCTGAATGACCGGGGCCTCAGGACCTGAGCCTGGCACTCGAAGTAGAACGGGACAGAATCCCATGACAGACCACCCCCGGTCCAGGCCCAAAGCACCACCTGCCTCTCGCTCATCTTCCCTGGGCCCGTTTCCATGAAGCGTCTAGTGAAAGGGTCTCACCTGGGCTGCTGCGGAGGGGTCCATGGCTCATCTTGTCACTGGCCAGAGCCCAGCCATTAGCGTGACTGCTGTGTCGTGAGCTGGGACCAGCACTGCTACCTGGAGGTGCATCCCGTGGTCCAGCCATTGGGCACATCTGTGGGCCGGCAGATCAATAAAGACATTTCCAGTGCTGTCCCAGCACCACTCAATTGCTGACGGCCGCCTTGGCAGGGCGAGAGTTCCGTTCCATCGAGCAGGGTTGAACTTGCTGCCTGAGTCATCCAGTTCTGTCCCCTACTTCTATGGTTTGGGAGACTCAAAGAGGGGTGTTGAGTACAACACGTTGATGCGGGCCCCCTATGCTCACGTTCTGCAATGTCACTTTTTTGTGCACGCAGAGCACACTGAGAAACAGGCAACAAGGTTCGGCAGGGTTGAGGGCCCTGGAACTGGAACCCAGTTTTCCCTCAGCCCAGGACTCCTTCTACTTTGCCCCAGTGTCCCGCCCCCCCCCCCCCAAGTCTGTACACTGGACTGTTCCGGAAATGTAGGTGAGAGTCCCTGGTGTGGAGGTTCTGCCTGTACTTGCTTACAGGAGGACTGGGCAAAGGTAGGCACCCGTCCAAAAGGAAGGCGGTGTGGAGATCCTAGGCAGGCTCACTGTCCTTCCTGGTCACTCCGAGGTGAAGGCGTCTGTGGTACTGAGACGGGGTGAGAAATGTGTATTTGGTCTTCGTCCCCGTTCCTGGAACAGAGCTCTTGACAATCTTGGGATTTCCTGAGTGATGGGGTGAGAAGGGGTGTCCTTGGTATTGACGATGAGCCCCCTTCAGCCACTCCTGAGCTTATGCTAACGAGGTGACGCCAGGCGCGTCCTCAGGTAGCCGCAGGATGCAGCTTGGTTGCCAGAGGAGCAACCAGGTGGTTTGAGGGGGAAGACTTTCCGCCCCAGCCTCCGGTCTCTGGGGAGGGGAGAGGAGCTGGAGATCGAGTGGATATTGAGTGGCCATTCGATCACAAATGGCCACTGATTTAGTCAGCCATGCCCACGTAGTGAAGCCTCCATAAACACCTGAGCAATGGGGTTTGGAGAGCTGGTGGGTCGGTGGCCACATCAGGTTTCGGGAAGGCGGTGAGCCTGGGGAGGACACGGAAGCTGGTTCCTGAGTTGTACCCTGTAGAATGAGCCAGTAATAGTGAGTTAACCGGGTCCCTGGGTTCTGTGACACGTTCTAGCAACTTATTACACCTGAGGAGGGGGTCATGGGGACCTCCAGTTTTGTAGCCGGTTGGTCAGAAGTATAGGCGGGAACCTGGAACTTGCAGCTGGCATCCGGGGTGAGGACAGTCTGTGGGACCGAGCCCGTACCCTGCGGGGTCTGGCTGACTCTGAGAGTTAGCCGGTGTGGGAACTGACCTGAACTGAACTGTAGGGTGCCCAGCTGGTGTCGGAGAGCTGGAGAGCCGGTTGGTGGAGGAAAACCACTCGCGTTCGTTGTCAGAAGTGTTCTGGCATTGTAGGAGACAGGTCATAGCTGCCATGCTTTGGAGACACCTCCCGGGCAGCGGCACAGGTGACGCCAGCCTGTTGTCTGGGAAAGAAAACTCAGCCCTTGAGACCGCCCCTCCCTGCCCCTCCTTGCCCCTCTCACCCCCATGGGTCCCCAAGACGTCCCTGTGAGTCCACGCGGTTGGCATAGGATTCTGTGCCAGCCAGAGGCAGGGCAGGGCCAGGTGACAATTCCCTAACACAGTCACTAAAAGTTGTCTTCGAGCCTGTCCCCGCGCTGGACAGCGTCTGCTCGGCTAACAGTCACCGAGGGCCTGCGCCTGCCCGTCCCGCGTGGCAGCGGGGATCAGGGGAGCTGCCCTCCCCGCCCTCCGGGAGCCCGAGTCGGGGGCGCCTCACCGAATTCAAACCAGCTTTGCCCGAGCGCACCATCCCTCAGCTAGTTTAGATTCCCCTTTTCTTTCTTTTCCGCCTCATTTTTTTTTCTTTAATAAACAGAGTCTGGCTATTAATAGCCATGGAGAACATCACATATATTTACCGGCTTATAGTTAAAGAATGCTCCCATCACTACTTGAATAATGAGTTCTAAGTTAAGCACAGTGTTCTGGAGAGAGAATGGATCTGTCCGCAGGAATCCTGCTATAATTTCCTTCTGGTTCTACCGAAGATAATGTAAGATGTTATCGTTGTGGATGAACCGATATTTGGGGATGATGAGGAGGAGGAAGATGACGGTGTTAACACCAGCACTGCCGATCTGTGTCTATGGGCCTCCCTAAGCTTTCTGAGGATTTTCTATACCTTAGTTTCCTTCTTGTCCTGGGTGGGAGGACGCTGTGTTTGCACACACACCTCTGGTTCATCTAGTGTGTGCTCCGTGCCCTGTCCCCAAACAGGTCTTCTATCTGCATTAATTTCACTCCCCTGTCTGCTCATCTTACAAGGGCAGGGCGGAGCCTCCTCGAAGGATCGCGGCTTGGCCAGAGTCATGCCGCTGGTGGTGAATGTCGAGCCCAGATTTGGTGCCCAGAGCGTGGATATCTTCTCGAATCACGTGAAGGTGTGCGGGAAGGACTGGGAGCCCCGCACACAGCCAGACCCTGGAGTCAGGCTTCGGGATCAGGCCAGATGGACGGCCTCCCTCGTCTCCAAAGCTTTGTGCAAACTGCTCCCTCGGCTGGGAGTGCCCTCACCCCCCGCGGTCAGGGTCAACGCCTGCTCCTTTGTGAGGGTCCATCTCAAACTTCAGGGCCTCCGTGAGCCTACCCTGCACCTGTGGAAGGGGAAGGGAATTAATCCCTTCCTGTCTCCACGCACACGGGTTTACATACGCTCTGTTTCTCTGCTGGGCACGGCCCATGGTGTTGAGCCCACAGTCTGCCTTCGGCTGTGTCCAGCTCTGTCAGCATCCTGAGAGCTGCCTCCTTCTCCCCGGTTCCCTGCCCAGGGCCTCATGTAAAGTCAGGGTCCAAGGATCTCTTGGCTGGCCGTGTGGATGCATGAATAAATGAAGAGGCAGCGGAAATCTGCAGAGAGCTTTAAGTGCCGGGCAGTGGAGTGTCATCTGTATTCAGCAGGCCACGGGGAGCCGCGTGAGGCTGAGGAAGGTTAGGACAGCGGGCTTTGCGAAAGTGCAGAGAACCTGGACTGTGTTGTTGATGTGAAAGGGTGTGGAGGTGTCTGGGACCCATCAGAAGGCCGCGGAATGAGCGCGGGGCCACATCCCAATTTGCTACCTCTCCCTGCATACCTGGATCCCAGCCCACCCCCCCGCCCCCCGCGAGGCAGGGAGGCCCCAGGAGGGACCAGGGAACCCTGTGGATGCCTTCCCCGATGTGAGCGCTAGGTGGAGTCTGTGGTTGAGAAACCTTAGAAATTATGGGGAAAAAAAAATAGGATTGGTGGTGACTGGAGGAGTGTCCCTGAAGACCATTACAAACCCTTATTAATGGGGTTTGAATCGGTAAAATAATGTTTGCATTATCGTTTGCACTGACCCTGACCGCGGGGGGTGAGGGCACTCCCAGCCGAGGGAGCAGTTTGCACAAAGGTTTGGAGACGAGGGAGGCCATCCATCTGGCCTGATCATGTTTGCGCTGATCAAGCGATCAGTGACGCCTAAATGCGCAACAGGGGTACTGCCCACAAAATCTTCACTAGGGGCTGGGGCCCATTGGAAAATTTTCAGAAGCTCCTTCGTGACAGTTACACTAGGAAGCGTGCAAACCTGCTTAGCTTTGGTCCGGAAGGGGCTTCCAGACCCCGAGATTCCAGGCCCCTCTGTGGTTGGTGTTGCAAATCCCCCTGTCACTTGCTTGTGCCTCAACCGTGGGCCCTCATCGTGTCTTGGGGTCCGGCCTCTACCTGTCTTTGCCTACCTCCCCGTCAGGCCCGGGGCGTCCGGCCAGGCTTCAGCCTCCTCCCCGGGCTTCCTGTGTCAACCTGCGTCCCTCCTTTACCCGTCCCCCCCCCCCCCCGCCCATGGTCCTTTTGGAATCCTCGATATTTTTGTCATACCCAAAGGGCTGCACTGGCTCCTTCTGGAAAACAAACATCCTTGCGTATCGCAAAGACGGTACTTCGGGTTAGCGAGGTGCGTGACTGTTTCCTGCCAGGGAGACACTTGTTCTGAGTACCGATTTACGTGCTCTGTACCCACAGACACGCACCTGTGCGCGCATGTGTGAGTAGATGCCTGCCTGGGAGGCGACGGTGATGCTTTTTGGCTGCGGGATGCTGGCAGGTGACACAGTGGGGAGATTGTCAGCCTGGATGCCAAAGACCCGGCTTCCGGTCCTGAGCCTGGTGCCCTCTGCCCACACCGGTGGCCAGTGTGAGCGCTCCCCTCGCGGATTCTGCGTGGCTCCCCTGGGCTTGTTAGGGACTTGGCGACCACAGGCACCAAGTGTGGGGTCGTGTCTAGAATGCTGGTTCTAGCAAAAGTAGCATTAATCCTTGTTACTTCCTGTGAGCATGCAGAGGTCGTATTCTGGGTGTTCCAGCTCCTGGGTCCTCTGCACAGTGGCGAAGAGAACTCACGGCTACGTAAATATTTACGGCTCTCCACGGCCTGTGGATCCTCCCTGTGAACCCTGAGAGCCACCTTCCCCTTCATCCTGGGCTCCCCCAACCTCGGAACTCCGGGGCACCTCGCGGCCAGGCAGGTTCACCCACCGCCAGCCGTGGGGCAGAGAGAGGAGGCACCTGGAAAAAGCCCTCAGAGCTTCGTGTCCTGTCCTCATCCCCCCTGGGCTGACTGAGCGGCAGGCCAGCACCATGCAGGGCCGATAACCCAACCCTCAGTGCAGAGGATAAAAGGGCACTGTCCCTTTAAAAGGCAACAGTGGCCCAGAGACACTATTCTCTCCTCCTTTTGGATGTAGCCACTCTTTAGACAGTGGCCACTAACTGACTGCTTGAAGGAACGATGTCA
Source organism: Acinonyx jubatus (assembly GCF_027475565.1). Classification (NCBI taxonomy): domain Eukaryota; kingdom Metazoa; phylum Chordata; class Mammalia; order Carnivora; family Felidae; genus Acinonyx; species Acinonyx jubatus. The sequence continues at coordinate 137,069,330 of NC_069387.1, forward strand.
GTGATTGTTACACCGGAGTCCCTCTGCTTGAACTTGGCATCTGGGCTTCTAGGCTAAATACACACTAAATAAATACCCTCCCCACACGTGTAGATAAAGCACATTTACTTGAAGTCAGAAGATCAACATAAGCTCACTTTCCTTGTGAACTTCAGCCCTCACGGCGGGGCCCAGCACATCTGCTCTGAGCCCCGGGAGGCTCCGAGGCTGGTCCCCCCCCAGCCCCGCGACCCGCACATGTGCGTCTGGGCTGGAGGCACAGCTCTGCTCTCCAGAGGGGCACGAGGGCTCACCTCCGCCTCTGCAATGCCAGCGGGCACTCAGCACATCCTCCAGTGCGCAGGACCTTCACTGCCACCGCCCCCCCCCCCAGGATGGGGGCTACAGGCGGCATGCTGTTTGACAGACGTACTGGTTGGGGAGGGCTTCCTCTCTTTCTCATGGTTTTCTTCTTCCTCCTCCTTCTCCCATCACGTCCTCCTCCAACTTCTCCATCACATCCTTCTCCTCCATCTCCTCCTCCTTCTCCATCACTCCCTTCTTCTCCTCCTCCAACTTTTCCATCACTTCCTTCTCTTCCTCCTCCTCCATCTTCTCCATCACTTCCTTCTCCTGCTCCTCCAACTTCTTCATCACTTCCTTCTCCTCCTCCAACTTTTCCATCACTTCCTTCTCCTCCTCCTCCTCCAACTTCTTCATCACCTCTCTCTCCTCCTCCTCCTCCTCTGTCTTCTTCATCACCTCCTTATCCTTCTTCATCTTGTCACTTTCACTTCTTCCTTCTTCATATCCTCTTTTTCTTCCTTGCCCCCTTAGGGATTCACCCTCAATCATTTAAAAAAATAATTTTTACTCATATAATTAAAGCAGTAAAACAAATATTACAAGGAAGGTGCAGAGATCTGGTGATGGGTGTTGAGTAGATGAGGGACAGTCACGAGGGGATCCTTTCCCTGTTGGGGTCAACCTCATGTGGATGCTAATGTAAAGATTATTCATGATGCTTGTTAAAGATGGCAAGGCTGACTTCATTCAAAGGGGCCAGTGGGAGGGAGACACTGGGCTCAACTCCAAAAATGACAAAGAAAAGTAGGGACTTGTAGCAAAGGAACAGGGCTCGGGATGGGAAATTGCCAAGAGGAAAAAAATGGGGAATGGGAGGGATTTGGGCTAAACCAACATTACAAGGTTTTGCTGAAGACAGGTCGGATGGTCAGACCTTGCCTGGGGATATTGGGGATAAGAAGCCTGATCAGATAGCAAAGGTAGGGGGGTCTGAATAAACTGACTTAGCAGGGTTCTTTCTAAAATTGGACAATGCAGGGAAGAACACACAAGCATCAAAGGTCAGGGTCTCACTGGGAAGTGAGCTCAGAGGTGCCTGACTCAAGTCTGGTCTCAGAGAGACCCTGTCCGGAATGGGTGGTTTGGGCTTTTGTGGGCTCATATCTCCAGGGCAGGGGAAGGGCCTGTTCAGGCAGAGGCTGGACAGCCAACCTGGAGGATGGCCGTGGTATAGACGTGGGTCTGGGGTTTAGACCGCATGATCTCCAGGTCCACGTGAAGCCCAACTCTTAATGATTCTGAACTGAATTGGGAGACTGACCTGGGCCCAGCACGTGCCCAGAAGTTCTGCAAACATTCATTACTGAATGACTCCACTTCCCATCTCACGCCCGCAATGCAGATGGGCTTACCAAAGCTGGTTATCGGGGAAATCTAATTTAATTTCACTGTCTGATGAAGATGATGTCTAGATGGGCTCTATATTCTCGACTGGCTTTATTGAACGTACATTAATGTTAAGTGTCTTTGAACATTACATTTTCAGGTACTTTCAGGGGCTGTTCTCAGCTGAGAGTTTCAGATCTGAATATTAACTGCCGAGGTCCACTTTCGGACGCCAAAGGAGCTCTGTCACCCCAGAAAAGACCCTTCAGTCTCTCAGATGCAGTTTCCACACTTGAAAAAAATAGGCAAAGGAGACTTGGCCGTTTGCGGCCTTGCTTCAACTCATACGTAACTGTAACCGCTGGACCCTGAGGGGAAGGATCATTGTCCACTTTTTATGTTGGGGGAAGTCTCTCTCCATATCCATGACACTGGTGTGAAAATGTTGCACGCTGTGGTGAGTGGTCAATGTTTTGTGGACAGGATTCTGCATCCTAAGGTCATTCCTCCTGGTCCTGCCCCCCAGGGATATGGCACATTATTTGGGGGCTATTTAGAAACTTATGCATTGGAAACTTAAACTTGGAAAGGGGACTGCCTGGGTGGCTCAGTCAGTTAAGTGTCTGGCTCTTGATTGTGGCTCAGGTCATGATCTCACGGGTCGTGGGTTCAAGTCTCACATCGGGCTCTGCATTGACGGCGTGGAGCCTTCCTTGGATTCTCTCTCCCCCACTCTGTCTGCCCCTCTCTCTGTCCCCTCCCCCTCAAAGAAAAAGAGTTAACTTGGAGAATTATATGTGCCCATGACTGGGATCTGTTTCTCTCTCTCTCATAGAAGGAGAAGAAAAATCAGGTGAAGGGAAAAGTTCACCCTGCTAGACCCTCCCTAGATGTGTCCTCAGCAAGGGATCATGAGTAAAGCCAAGAGGGTGCTGTGCTTGCCTGGAGGAGAGTGAGCCTGGACGGGGAGCCACTGGGAGGCTCTCAGGGTCAGTGCAGGGATGGAGCTTCCCGGGCTCAGGCCTCCTGGCTGTATCTGTCCTCTTTTAGCCTGGACAAGCTTTCTTGTAAATGCTCCCTCCTTGTATCTGTCTCATCACTTAGGAACACACTGAAACTCTGTCCCCTGTCTCCTGTCCAACCAGGCTGTGAGCTCTGGGGACTGGACTCTAAGTGTCTCCTCTTGCTTCCACTCCAACACCACCTGCTGAACTACATTGGGGGTCTACACAGTCCTTCCAAGGGTCACATCTGTATCCCATCTTTACTCAATCACCTTCTGGCTATTGGTGAGGAAAGTGGGGCTTTGTGTGGCAGTATGATCTTTGCAAGTCAAATGGCTAATAAGCGACAGGAGTCTTAGATTTTCTGATTTAGGTCTTGTAGTTTGTGGTTGCCTCGAAGTTACCTCCATGGGAGAAATGACTGCCCCGTACCAGGGCATCTCAACCTCAGGGACAGGGACAGTGGGGTCAGGCAATCTCTGTTTTAGGGGCCAACCTGGGCAGTGTGGGATGCTGAGCAGCAGCCTGGCTCCACCCACAAATGCCAGCAGTGTCCCTTCCAGGTTCAATGACCCAAGACGTCTCCAGACACTGTCAGATGTCACCTGGGACACAAAATTCACCCTGACTGAGAGCCACTCTCTATGATAACGATTTGCAAAATTGTTATTTACAGAAATACACTCACTGTAAGGGACACATTTTGAAAGTTTTAATAAACTATATGGGGAGCCTGGGGGGCTCAGTCCATTGAGCGTCTGACTCTTGATTTCAGCTCAGGTCATGATCTCATGGTTTGCGAGATAGTCTCTTGTTGGGCTTTGTGCTGATAACGTGGAGCCTGCTTGAGATTCTCTCTCTCCCCACCCCGTCCTTCCACTGCAAGCTCTCTTTCTCTTTCTAAATAAATAAATAAAAATTTAAAAATATATGTTAAAAAGAAAGTTTTAATAGAATATAGGAAAAAGGCCTTACTACCAGTTTCTTGCTTATAATCACAGAGGTAGTTTATATGCACGTACATGCACACACACACGTGTGCATATGTGCACACATGCTCACACACACACACGGTCACTGCATTTCTCTCCTAAGACAGAAGTTTTTCTGTTTCCTTTTTTTCATTTAATGATTTTTTGATTGGATCAAAATCATGGTGACACACTGCCCAGTAACTAGTTGATGAAAAGTTCTACCTACTGGAAATGGAATTAAATATACTTACAAGGCTTTTCAGCATCTATGGAATTAATCCTATAGTTTTTCTCTTGTGACCCATTACTAGTAAGAGTTATATTATTTGATTTTCTTTTCTTTAAATGTTTATTTATTTTTGAGAGAGAGAGAGACAGAGAGACAGAGAGAGAGAAAGTGAGAGAGAGAACAAGCGGGAGAGGGCAGAGAGAGAAGGAGACACATCTGAAGCAGGCTCCAGGCTCTGAGCTGTCAGCACAGAGCCCAACGCGGGGCTCAAACTCACAAACGGTGAGACCTTGACCTGATCCGAAGTCGGACACCCAACCAACTGAGCCACCAGGCACCCCAACCCCTATTTGATTTTCTAAATAGTGAGTCATCACTGAATTTCCTGGAAGAAACTCCCCTGAGGTCATGGTGTGAGGTTCTTTCATTTTGTTCCTGGACCCTGTTCCCTAACACATGGGGGTTTTCTGACGTATTTTACAGTGATGTTACATTCCTAAGTGAGATTAGTATCTTCTTTGTGTTTCCTTTGTAATACTTCAATTTCACTAAGCTTCTACTATCGTGAAAACCATCTGGAAGCTTCCTTTTGCTCCGTGCCCCATGTTAGAATGTGTTGGGATGATCCACATTAAGGAGTGGACAGGACTTGTCCTTGAAACTGTCTGGACTCGGTGTCTTTTTATGGTTGATCTTTTACTTTATGTTTTTAATGATATATTTCTACTTATATCATCAGTCTCAAATCTTATGTTTGGAGTCCACCAACATGATATGGAAACACTGGAATGTACATTTTCTTTCTTTTTATTTTAGAGAGACAGAGAAAGAGCATGTGAGCGGGCGAGATGGGCAGAGGGAGAGAAGAGACTCTTAAGCAGGCTCCAGACTTAGCGTGGAGCCTGAAATGGGGCTCAATCCCACAACCCTGGGATCATGACCTGAGTCAAAATCAAGAGTGGTATGCTCAGGGCGCCTGGGTGGCTCAGTTGGTCAGTTAAGAACCCAACTCTTGGTTCTGGCTCAGGTCATGATCTCACAGCTCGTGGGTTTGAGCCCCGTGTTGAGTTTCTCACTGATAGCATAGAGCCTGCATGGGATTCTCTCTCCCTCCCACCCCAAATAAATAAAAAAAAAACTTAAAAAAATATGTAGTGAAACAGAGTGGGTTCTCACATCAGCCCTTTTGCTGCAGTGTCTCTCCTTTCTCATCAGAATTATATTCCTCGACTCTTTGAATATTCAGAACTATTTGCCTCTTGTTGTGAGATGTGAATGCTGGGCTAGTTGAGAAGACAGAAAGTCTCTGACGATGGCACAGGCAAGGTCTCTTATCTCCTAGGGCTGAACTCTTCTTCAGAGAGGGCCGGGTCTATATGCAATTTTTCCCCCCTTCTGAGTATCTCTATGTGTTTTTGTGCATGTGCAAAGGACGCTTCTGGGATCAGCTAATGGTGGTGATTCCACGAGGCCCCGTCTTGGTGTGGATTGTTCTGCGTCCTCCTTTTCCCCTCCCCCACCCCCCCCGCCCCCGAATACGGTGAGGCCTTGGTCTTTGGAATCAAGTCTCATCTTATTTTGTGAAACTCGTCTTGAGTTACGTCTGTCCTTCCCTCTGGTTTGGTTGTGCTGTTTAGGGACACCAATCACGCTCTTATCAGACCTTCCCACGTTCCCTATTATTCCCTCTTTAATCACCCTAAATTCTTTGCTCGGTTATTTTATTGTCTTTTCTCAGCAATGCGCCTCACGCCTTCTCTCGGGAATGTCTGTTTGCTTTTCATGAGTGTTGCTTCCAAAGTGGCGCTCGATGCAGTGAGGAGAGGGTCTCTCTTTCACCCGCTTCCTCGTGCTGTCCCCATGTGACCCCCGCGCCCCCACAGCCTGGCTTATTCTTGCCACTCTGCCATCCAGGTCTCTGGATTCATGGTGACAGGTGGCTGTGGTTTTTTGATCTTGGGAGACAACTCCTCCTGACCTCCCAGACCCCCTCGCCCTTCGCTCGCCTGGCTGCTTACTTTTCCCTCATCTGCTTCAATTCCCTTTGTGATAACTGAGCGATTACAGATGTGGACACCATCTGTCCATCTGGCACTTGGTGCCCCACTCGCCCTCCTCTGCCTGGGTCTCTCCTGGATTTTGCACAGAGAACCCACTGCCCTGGGTACGTCAGGGAGGCTGCTGGTTCTGGTGCTGAGTCCGCTGGTCTCTCTGCAAGAGGCTGTGTAGAGCAGGGTCGAGCTTTACGAGCTGGGGTCCCTCCTGGCTCGAAGCCAGAACTTGGGAGCGAGGCTGAGGTGCTCTGCCCTGCCTCTTGTGGGGACCCCAGGTTCCCAAGCCCCACATCCCATCTATTTGTTTCTTCATCCCCCCCCCCTTTTTTTTGGTGGGAAAACTAGTTTTTACAGCATCAATCTTTCTTCCTAAATTAACAGCATCCATATGTTTTTTTTTTTTTTGTACTTAAAATATGCTGGTTCTTACAACTCCAAAAGACATTTTTAAAAAAGATTTTTGATATTTACTATGGTTTAAATTTTTTTTTAAATGTAAGTTATAAAAATCCCTACTTCTCGCCTCTGATGGTCAATGTCCCAGAATTTTGCACCTCTAAATTTCCTTCTCGTGGGGATTTTCCTACCCTGCTCGTTTATACCCAAGGAAAGGTCAAGGAGGCCAAGTATGGCCTATGTGAAGGGTGAGGGGGCGGCCGTGATGGTTCTGTGGCCTGAGATGGTGACCAAGTGATGGGCACAGATAGCAATCTAACACACGGTGGCAACGATAATGCTGAATCTGGAGTCAAGGGTGCTGAAGGTGCAGGGGTCAAATTCTAACATGCATCCTTAAGTTGGGCCACCTCTGAGGGAAGTCCCGTGACTGCCCAGGAGAAGGATGAAAGAAAAAGCAGACCTCTGCCAAGGTCACCAACAGGAAGCGGCCATCCCCTTCATCACAGGGCATGGAGGGCCCTGTGTTATCTTGGAAGCCCTAACTCGGTTTAATTATAAGCAGGGATTAACCTGCGGCAGGAGCCCTATCTCTCACGGCTAATGAGCAGGCAGCCGTAAACTATTCTTTATAAATCAATATGCAAGGAATTAAATATGATTGCCTGGTTGAGTTTGGCCCCATAGCTAATGAAGCCATAAAACATGTGATTGATTAGAGGAAAGTTTGCAGAAGGTTGATGAGTTTGTTTTTCTTTTGTAATCAGCTGTGGCAATCAGGGACCTGAGGAGAAGCACCAGCTGAGCCACTTGGTTCCCCGAAGACCTTGGCTTTGGAGCGCTTCACCTCCAATACGCAAAAACACAGAACTGGGCGTCTGCTACCTTGAGAGTGACCCACTGTCACGAGGGAAGTGAGCTTCCTTCTAATATTCGTACATCCTAAAATGTGTCCAGTTTTGGGAGGGATGATGGAGCGTGCGTGTGATGCATGGCCAGCACACTCGGGGAACTCTGTGAGACGTTCAGGGCAAAGGATGCAACTGTATGGAAGAAGGGACAACGTCCGCTTGCCTCGGGTGATGAGCAGAAAGCTGAGAATAAGCCGGCCAGTGTTGGCCTAGGAATTCATGATTACCAAATCCAAGGCCACTCCTGTACTGTTTCCTGAATGTTCACTTTGGACCAAGAATGAGGCCAAGAGCTCTCCTGTCATAATGGAAGTCACTGAGGCCAATGGCTCTACTGTCAGCTCTAGGGTGAGCCCCAGCTCCTGGGTGAGGGAACCACAGCAAAGATGAATCAATGTCCTTGTGCCACTGAGCTCTCAAGTCGTGGAACTGATGGTCAAAATGCATCAACAGGGGGCTGCCCTGGGAGCTCATTTGAGGGTGTCCAGAGCAGCTGACCTGGTCGTGACCTTTCACAGTCCACCTGCTACAGGGTCCTCATCGGGGACAGGCAGGAGGTCAGATGAGCTGAGGTGGAGATTAGGACCAGCTGATGACGGAGAAGCTCAACTGGCAGCTTCTTCTCCCTGTGGCCATAGCAGGGGCCACTGTGATTTTCATCTTTCTGTTGTTGGTGCCAGGGAGGGAATAATCTAGGAAGGTGGAGACCGTGGAGATGAAACCAGTGTGTATGAGTAACAGAGGCGGGAACGCGAGGTGGGGGCATGAGCCACCAAGTAAGTGTAGTAAGTGTGGGTGTTCACGTCCCTGGTGGAACACAGCAGAGTGCCCACGTAAAGACAAAAATAAATGCGCAGATAGGAAAGGTCGAAGCATGGAGATAATTACACGAGAAAAGCCAGAAATGTACAAGAAGAGTCTGTGCGTCGGCTAATGGCGGGTTCGCTATGGAGTAGTGAGAGATTAGCAGGTGTCCACCCTAAAACCTGAAAGAAAGCAGGTCGAGAAAGCTCACGCCTTCAATGAGTTGGCCATCTGACCGTCTGTCTTCAGGCACGTGAAACGGAAATGTCGGAGACAGTAACTCCAGGCGGAGGTCACCGAGATTCTCTGATGCTGACGGGTGCCGGTGTGTCACAAAATGAATTTCAAACCTCCGGTGCAGGTGACCGCCCTGGTTCCCGCACTCAGGAGACTCGTAATCTGGAGAGAAGACAAAGCCACCACATCAGCAGGAATGACAAGCAACTTCTTGCCAAGAAGACTGGTTCCACCATGCCTGGTCTCCTGGCCCCTGGTCTGTATGCAGGGTGGGGGAGCACAGATTGTCACGGGCAGCTGGATGGGCTGATGACAGGGCACAGGAGCGGCAGGGTGTGAAGTCCACAGAATGGCCGCAAACCCATCTCTCCTGCCAGCAATTCTAACCCACTTCACAGGCTCCAGGGAGCATACAATCCTCCAAATCTTACATTCTGAGCCCTCTGTCCATCAGAGTATCAGGACTTTTCCGAGGAGGATAGGTGGCCGACACTCACACACACAGTCCCAGGGCTGCGTGGATGTGCACCTGATGGGCACGGGATCCCATCGTCCCGTGGGGGGCTGGGTGAGGCCATCACTCATCATAGTGGAGGCAGGTCATCCACACAGAGCCCCAGACACTGCCCCTCACTTTCTAATCGTCTTGAACCCTTTGCTCTGGCCACGCACAGGCCACTGAGTCTTGGCTCACCCAGATGCAATGTCCTGCCCTGTTTATTTTCATTTTTTTAAACGTTTATTTATTTTTGAGACAGAGAGAGACAGAGCGTGAACGGGGGAGGGGCAGAGAGACAGGGAGACACAGAGTCTGAAGCAGGCTCCAGGCTCCGAGCCGTCAGCACAGAGCCCGACGCGGGGCTCGAACTCACAGACAGTGAGATCATGACCTGAGCCGAAGTCGGATGCTTAACCAACTGAGCCACCCAGGCAGCCTTGTCCTGCCCTGTTTAAAGGGTGGGGGTTTTGTCTGCACTTTTCTTTTCTTTTTTAATGTTTATTTATCTATTTTGAGAGAGAGTGTGTGCAAGTAGGGAGAGGCAGACAGAGAGAGAGAGAGAGAGAGAGAGAGAGAGAGAGTCCCAAGCAGGCTCTGCATGGTTAGTGCAGAGCTCGACATGGAGCTCAAACCCATGAACCACGAGATCGTGACCTGAGCTGAAATCAAGAGTCAGACACTCAACTTACTGAGCCACCTGGGTGCCCCTTGTCTGCACTTTTCTACACCGTATAACTACCTGGTCTTTAACTCATTAAGAGTCTCGTCACGCCCCCCCAGCCACAGCACTGGGCAATCAGACCGGTGTTTCATCAACGTCTGGGTCCCGTCTTTGCTCCTCATGTGGTTTGGGGTCCCTGCAGTGTGGAGTTTGGTGCCCAAAGTGGGGGAGCCCCGCTGCCTGGACGCCCGTGCCAGGATCTATGATGAGGCCCAATGGTGACGACGCTTTCTGGGTGCTGACCAGGTTCATGCTTCCCACCCATCTTTGGCAGTTCATGTTCTTGGAGTGGAGAGTGGCCATTTACACAAAGCAGCCTGGGGGTGACCCGGAAGATGCCCAAGCTCCCAGCTGCTTGGTAAACTTCCACTGTGGCGCGAAGCTATGCCTCTGGGGTCTGGTGTTTCTTCTGAACTGGATTATGGTGTATGTACTGGTCAAGAAGGTCCTTTCCTCTGGCATGAGTGTGGGGATGTTCAAGTTTAAGGCTGTGTGACCAGGGAGCAAGGTGTGTCCCTCCACAGTATAATAGATGGCACTCATCCCTTTGTCCCGGAGCGTGACCCTAGCGCCTCTGTATTTCCAGCCCTTCCACGGCAGCAGGGATTCTGGGATGGAGCGGATTTACCCAAAGTGGCCATAACCAGAAAGGATGGCCTTGCTGTGTCCAGCTAAGCACATCACATGGCTTGTGACACGGGGAACCTGGCAGTACAGTTATTCCTTCTGAGTCTGCCTTCGGTTATAATAGAGCATTCTTCTTCAAGGAACTGATCCTCATGTGAACACATTGGGGGCCACGTCCCCTGGCTGGGGATTTCCTTCTTTGAAAGATGACGGGCTACCTTCTGGTTCAGGCACCCTTGATGGTGTCTGGTTTGCATGAATGTAGCTGGCATCTCACTGGTGTGCTTGGCTAAAGAACCCTGGTTTATAACCCACTGTACATGGCATGGTTGTTTTTGTGTTTTGGGAATTGGGAGGAGTGTTGGCAGTTGAATCTGTCAGGGTTCAGTAAAGAGAACAGAAGAGGCCTGAGGTGTTTCAAGCAGGGTGTTTGAATCGGGACGTCAGATGCTTCTGAAGCCGTCGGAAGGGCTGGGCGTCTGAAGCTCAGGGGGAGACCCCACGGCTACCAGCAGCTCCAGGGGTGAAGCCGCCATCATCTGTGGCCTCCGCTGCCTTTAGGGCCTAGGCTGGAACTCACAGAAGTTTCCCTTGAATCTGCCTGGCTCCGCCTGAGGAAGATAATGGCGTCTCTGTCTGCTTTCCCATCTCACCTGACTATCCCTCAACAGTGGACTCTTGCAAGCCTGCTGGCAAGGAAGTCTGGGAGTTGTGGCTTCCAGGGTGGCCCTGGGCCACGCGCACACAGAAGGGACTCGGGAGCTGGGAGGACCCGGGTGTCTGTGGAAAACACCGGCCACAGTAGGGAGCCCCTTCTCTTCCTGCATGAGTTGGCAAAGCATTGGTTCCAGGAAGTCCTTGCTAAGATGTCCCACAGTCCGTCTCAAGGTAAAGCTGTCCTCTGGCCAAAGGGACACATGGAAGGTAAGGCCTCAAATGCAAAATGTTCATCAGTTAATCACCCCTCCCACTTCAGACAAAGTGTGTCCCCAGTGATCCTAAGGGAGGAGGGGGTACCTGTGGTCACCATCATCACCACCCACCTCCTGTGTGCCTGTCTGCTCAGTGTCATCTGGGTGCGTGTGTCATTGATCCCAAAGGGTCACCGGTTGTGGACGACACCCACACCGACTGTGTTTACCAAGCGGTCCATCTGCCCCCCACCGACCCCCCATGTCATGATTAGGATGCTAACAGCCTACAGCTGCGGCTCTTTGCCTTCGGCTTACAGAGGCCACCTCCCAGGAAGCAGATTGTGAGGATGTGATGGCTGCCACCGCCATCACCCTCCGGCTGGTTGGCAAGGCGGACCCTGCTGCCGAGGATGCGGAGAGTCACCGGTCCCCAGTGTGGGGGGCTTTCAGCCGGAAGAGTCTCCACCTCTGGGAACAGGGATCCGGGCAGGTGGAAGGGGAGTCTACACTGGCTCGTGGAATGTCTCCACCCAGGCTGAGCCTGATGGGGTGGGAGTAGGACCCTAGGACTCGGATGGGAGATGGGCCAGATGCAGTTCCCCTCTATTCTTGGGACCCTCAAGTCATCGCTCCCCTTTTAGGAAGATAGAGTGGGGACCTCACCTGAGTAGCTGTTTTACATGTGGGGTTACCAGATGTCCTAAAGAAAGGACGTCCAGTGAAACTTGACTTTCTGATACTCTGCATTACTTACTTAGTGCCAGTGAGTCCCATTTTGGGGTGGTCAGGGTCAGGGTTGGTGGGCTGGCTCCCCTTCCCCAGGCGGCTATCAGGACCATTCCAGAACCCCGTTTAAGGTAACAGATCCTTCTTAAGAAAATAAAAAGGTAAAACTTAGTTCATTGCGATAAGTTATGTATCACCTATATAGTAGGTGTTCGATTACTACTGAAGACTTTATAGGTGTAGGTAAGAATTACCAAAACGTGTATTACATAGACATATAATATGTGTATACACATGTATATATGTAAGAATTACTATACATATATTTTGGTATTATATTTCGTATTTATATCATATATAGTTTTTGGTAATCCTTACTTTTCCTCGTACGAGCTACCAGAGCATTCCTCCTTATTCATACTGCAGTTGGAGTTGTTGTTTTATTTTCTTGTTGGTTGCAAGAGCACTTTATATATTGAGGGCATTAACTCTCATGTATTGTTGTGAATTTGTGCTGCTTCTTTTCCGGATTATGTCTGTTAATGCATTCCGGTATACAAATCTTTTCTGGGAATTTAATCCTTTTTTATCTCCTAGAGATCTGGCTGTGGGATGACAGAAACCATCTCCTGTATTTTGTTCTATTATAAGTTTCATTATTTCGGTTTGCTTCTTCCTGTTAAGCCTTCCAAGCCTCTATGTTTATTTTGGTGTATGTTACGGCAGAGGGGTTGGCTTTGTTGGTGTGGAATTGGCTGCACATCAGATTTTCTTGGCCACTTCGCACGTTGTTCACCTTCCCCCCTTGAAATTCCCCTTCTCTTCATATCTGTTTCTGGAAGTTTTCTTTCTTTCTATGGAAGGCCCCTCTGCCACACCGCTTTAATTGTTTTGAATAATAACTGCCTCCGACTTGACTTGAGAATCTCTTTTCCGTTAATCTCCCTTCTTCCAGTATTCATTGGCTATTCTTAGCTACTTATTTTTCCCCCCGGAAATCTGAGAATCTGTCAAGCTGTACAAATGCTCTAATGGGATTTGGGTGGGAAGTACATCAAATGTGTGACTGAACTTGGGGAGAAGGTACCAGAGCTGGGTCAGGGGGCTTCTCTGTGGTCTGTGGGATTTCTTCCATGCTTGGCTCTGCTACCCGGGTATCTCTGGGGCAGATGGCACCCCCTTCTTTCTACTTCTGGGACCACCAGGGGCCCCTGACATTGGGTGCCTCCGTCCGCGTGAGCCCTGGACCCCGAGGCTACCCTGTGGGCTCCTTCCCCTTGCAGCCTCTGCCCTTGTCCCTGGATGCGGGGCCGGGTGGGTGAGCGGTTGATCTGGGTTCATTTTCTTATGTTTCATGAAAGTGGTGGGGAGCTGGGGAGCGCTAGTTACCAGTTCATCTAGGCGGCCCTCCTGCCAGGGAGCTGGTAACCCGTGGCAACTGAGGAGAAACCAGAGGGGAGAAGGCCTTCCGAGTCCCCAGGTCAGCTGGCTGGCTGGCAGTAAGGTGGCCAGGACCTAGGCCCCGCCTGCTCCCTCTGAGAACGTCCCTTCCTCCACTACAGGCTGTGCCTTGGCTGACACCGTGAGCTGGGCCACGCGGAGTCAAAGCCGCTGCTGTAGAAACCCGGCACTCAGCGCTGCGCGCTCACCTGCGAGATCCGGGCTGGCTGCGCTCCCAGCACTTGACTGCTCTCTTTTCGCAAACTGAGCGAACCGATTTCCCTCGGGCCTTGTGGCTCAGCTGACATCCAGAAAGTGTCCTCGCTCCAGCTGAATTGTCCCACCGGCAAATTAACACCCTGGCAACTTTTTACAGCAGGTGACAGCTGGCCAGGCTCACTCTCGCTGTGCATTCTTGCCCAGCTGTGCCTTGGTTCCCCGCGCGCCCCCCCCACCGCCCACCCCTGCAGCCCGGGACCCGCTGAGGGCTTGCGCCCAGCAATGTACCGTCCTGACCTCTGAGATCTCTGCTTCCCCAGAGAGCAGGCCAGCTGCCCTTTGTGCGCGAAGGCCTCATCGAGTCGCAAGGAATCTCTCCGTCTTCCCGGAAGATACTTATTAGCACGTCTCCAAAACCCAATTTTCATCTTTACACTCACTTGTCCTTTTTCCCTGGGAGACTTTGAAACGCTAGAGCTTTGAAGAAGAAAGCTGCCTGTTTCTCGGGGAGAAAATTCCTTAATCTGAGCCCACGTGCATCTTCCCGGAGACACTCTGACACATTTTTGATCGCCGCGGTGATGCTAAGTATCCAGTGCAGTGATCCTTCTGATTTTTATTGACTTTCCTCCTCGGTTTGAAGGAGGCGTCCGAGTGGGTGTGGGGGTGGAGGTGGGGTGCTTTTCCAGGACGGAAGAACCTGACTTTGAGCCGGCTCCTGCATTGATAAGCTCACAGCTAGAAATTGGCATCCAGTCCCCTGCAGTCGCCAATCATTGCTATGCAAATTTGATAGAAAAGCACCACAGGTGTCCTCAGCAGCTGGAAATCAGTCTGCATTGAAATAGGAATAGATGCCATCACTGGGTATTAGAAAAGCCAGCATCCGGGCCCAGAAGCAGGGAAAAACCCCTTCTCTGTCAAAACTGTCAAATTACTCACCCAAGGGGAGGCGCCAGGCTCCCAGCTCCCCTCTTCCATTATCTGCAGGGGCAGGCGGCCAGTTGTTCTGGATGCGGCCCACCTGTCCGCTGCTCGCTGGGCAGACCCTGCCAGGAACAGGTGCCCAGGCTGGCTGAGGCCCCTTTCAGGGAAGGAGGGGTGCAAGAACAGCGTTCCGCCCTGACGGCCCTGAAAGCTTCCGCTCACTGGCCTCTCCAGTCAAGGCTGATAGAAAGGAGGCTTCCTCTGCTGGGCTCGCCCGATGAATAAACATGAGCCAAAGGATGATTTCATCCCATCAGCTGTGGCTTCTGCAACTTCTGACGAATGTGACTCTGGTTCTGACGGGGGAGTTTTTGCTTTGTTTTTGAATTTCACATCATTAATATTTCTCCCTTCTAAACTTAGTGTCACTGAGTGTCTGGATGTTCAAAGATTTGTCTGCGGATCAATTTCTGGCACATAGAATGCCACCAGAGACTCTGGGGGCTGGGAGACGCATCTGGACTCCCCCAGTCCTCTCCTGCAGCTCACAGGTGGGAAAGCTGAGGCCCAAAGTGAGGATGAGGTCTGCCCAAGGTCGCTTGGTGACCCGACAGGCTAAGTTGCAGCTTTGCAGAAATACTCAAGTAAAAGGCGAGGAAGACTTTCTGATTAATGGTGCTTCCACGAATTCATTCATTCATTCACTCATGCACGCATGCATTCATTCATTCATTCATGTACACGTGCATTCATTCATTCATTCACCCATTCATTCACTCATGCACACATTCATTCATTCATTCATGCACACCTTCCTTCCTTCATTCAGTCATTCGCACGCATTCATTCATTCATGTACACGTGCATTCATTCATTCACCCATTCATTCACTCATGCACACACTCATTCATTCATTCAAGTACACCTTCCTTCATTCATTTGCACACATTCATTCCTTCATGTACACGTGCATTCATTCATTCACCCATTCATTCACTCATGCACACATTCATTCATTCATTCATTCATGTACACCTTCCTTCCTTCATTCACTCATTCGCACGCATTCATTCATTCATGTACACGTGCATTCATTCATTCACCCATTCATTCACTCATGCACACATTCATTCATTCAAGTACACCTTCCTTCATCCATTTGCACACATTCATTCCTTCATGTACACGTGCATTCATTCATTCACCCATTCATTCACTCATGCATGCATTCATTCATGTACACCTTCCCTCATTCATTCATTCATTCAATCGGCAATCAACCTGGGAGAGCTCTGCCGCCCTGTGTTGGATTATAGACCAAAATAAGCACTTAGCCATATTCTCTTCCCTCAGGGTTGCGGGGACTTCAGAGGGAGGGCAGGTGAAGGCCACGGAGCTGGAAACCCTTTGCTTGAAGAGGGAGTGTGAAAAGCAGGGTGGTCCCTGCACTGTGGGCACAGGTCTCACGCAGACGGGACGCAGTTGGAGAAAAATGCCACTTGAGTGAGGAGGTCAGAGGGTGGAGGCTGGTCTGAGAAAGCTGAGGGCAGAGGTGACTTTGAGGTACGGCTTAGAGAGGCCAGGGCCCACAGGGGAGCAAGGGCAGCAGCGGCTGAGAGTGGAGTCCATACCTTGAAAGCTAAAAATGCGGCTCATGCAAATACAAAGTGAGCTCTAGTCCAAGGTGGGCTTACCTGGGTGAACAGGGAGCCAAGACTGAAACTGATTCAAAGGCCAGTCTGAGGAACAGAGGCTTAGCCGCTGAGTTCAGGAAAGGTGCACTGAAATCGGGTCGTTTGTGCCCCCGGGGGTGACGAAGGCCTAACCTGTGGGTTATGCTCTCGGGCAGCCAGAAGACATTTGCCAACCTGCTGGGCAGAAGCATACAGGCTGGCCAGTGGTTCCAGAGTCTGAGCCCTAATCGGTGGTAAAAAACAGGCCCGACAAAGTGCCTCCTTAAAGCTAATTCACACCTGTGTGGCCCTAGGTTGGAGGTTATCCTTTGGCTCTGTATGTTTTCTCTAAACTGAGGCTGACTCCGGAGTCCGACTGCCGTGCTCACGCCCCAGCCTTCCCGCTAACCCCGGGACCGTGGGTGCACGCTGTCGCCCTGTTCTGCAAGTCGGGTTCTTCACTGGAGGGGACGGGGAAGCTATCTGCATGCATCACAGATGCCCCGAAGATTCAGCACATGTACGTAGGAAGCGGTCCCTCAGTACGCATCACTGATACTAAGGACATCATTGGAATATGAACACAGGAAGGTCTGAGCACCTCAAAGGCTCTGAGTAGCCGCTGGGTCGGAGAGAAGCTGGAGGGAGGCACATTGCGGTGTGCATCAGCGGTAGTGGGGGTCTGGCCTGGGGGCGGCTGGATTCCAGCTCGGGGACCTGCACTTGTTTGGGGCAACGGATGCCTTGTGAGGTCTGTGAGCAGGTCCGCGTGGACGGGAATCAGCAGACATCAGGCAGACGCGATAAGGCTGTAATCCAAACAGTGTTGGGGGGCAGGCAGGCTAGACATCAGGAAGAAACTCCAAAGGGACATGTGAGGTTCGGGGGCCTCGCTGCGACCCAGCACGACAGCATGTAGGGCTAGGGCAGCTGAGGGCCAGGGCTACCCTGGTGACCAGAAGGGACCCCTAGGGGATGCTGAGTCTGCCACCAGCACCGGCCCCCAGATGTGCCTCTGAGACGGTCAGACCCCACACTGTGGCCCGGCACGGGGACGCATGAGGACCCAGGTGCTTTCTGAGGGACAAGCATCCTTGAGCACGCCCTGACGCGGACCATTCCCAGTCTCCTGCCAGTGTGCCAGCACCCTGCTCCCTCACCCTTTTGCCAGCCGTGCTCTGCTTTAGGCAACTTTGAGGCTTTATGGGGTGAGTTTCATTTTAGACAAAGGAGAGGACATACCCGCCCCCCCCCCCCCCCCCCCCCCCCGCCAAAGGCCCGCCCCTCCCCTAGAGCCATTCTTTCCAGTAAGAGCAGGTTCTGTGCTGGGCTCGGGGTCTACTGCTGTGTGTGAGCTGTGGCTCTGCTCAGCTGGGGGTGACAGGTGCAGAGACTTCTCCTGTCTCCACCCCCCTCCTGGGCAGGACCCAGCCTGGCTCGGCTGATAAACCACTGAACTTAAATAACCTTCTACTGAACCTGGGAGCTTTCCTCGGCACCCACAATCCCCCATCCCTCGGTTCAAAGCATTTGTGACTGCCCAGCGGACAGGGGCAGGGGACGACCGCTGCACCGCACCCCTCAGTTCTTAGACCCTGTGAGATCCTGGGCGTGCAGGGCAAGGCTGTACCTCCCCTGTTCCAGCCTCAGCTCACCCCGGAGAAGGCTTGTGGTCCCCCAAGGCCACCTGGTCACCAGCTCCCTATCCCTCCTCCCTGAAAGGTCCTTTAGCTGTGAGCAAGTGTTTGCTGATCCTTGAGCCTAGGCTTTTCTGCCAGACACTTCGTAAAGGGGCGAGGGCTTTGGGGTTTGATTATTTTGTTTGTTTCTCTGAAAAAACAAGGCGCTTCCCTCCTGGATTCCCACTCTCCACATGCTGATGGGCTGAGCAGCTTGAGGGCAGGGCCACATCAGCAGGGGGGAGAGGGAGCTTTGCTGAGCAGGTGCCAGGCCCCCGGGGGCCAGGGTGGGCACCCTCTGCCGCCTGAGTCAGCCCTCCCGTGGGCTCTGGGAGGCAGGCACTCAGCCCTGCAGGGAGGGGCACGGATGGGCGTAGATAATGTGTCCAAGACCTCGTGGCTACTCCCAGCCAACTCTAGCCTGGTTCTCTGCCCCTTCGGGGTTTCCCGCGGTGTTGGCAGGGGAGAGGGAGGGGAATGCTGGAACAACCTGGTACCTGATGTGAACAAAACTGGGTTCTCGGGGGGGGGGGGGGGGGATGAAACCGTGCGCAGAATGCTTCTCGGAGTGCTCGCAGGGTCCCGTCCAGCCCAACGTGCTGGCAGACAAGGCAGCAGGAGGAGCTGGGACAGGCTGGAAGCTGGCCCTGAGTGACCGTGACCTCCGAGGCTCACTGGGTCCCTCTGGCTCATTTTCTCTTCTGCAAAATCAGGCGACTGGGTGACGAGGCCTTCAGGGCTTCCGGCTCTAAAGCTCCGTAAGGTGGACCCGCCCAGGCATGGCGCCTGCAGCAGCCCGCAGGCAGGCCCGTGCAAAGCCCCGTGGTGGAGCTCGAAGGGACCAACAGATGACAGTTTTTTCCGAGGGGCTGGGCGTGGCTGCCAAAAGGGGCTCCTGCAAGGGCCTCCAGGGGCCCGTCCCCAGAGTTCAGTGTGGGTCAGGCAGACTCGCTGCTAAGCTACAGCTCTTCGCTGGCAGGTGCTGTGTGCCATAGGCTAGAGGTGCAGGGCGCTTCCAGTTCCCGGGCCAGAGGGTGGAGGCGGAGCTTAGGGTGGAGGCGGGGCCAGAGGATGGAGGCGGGGCTCAGGGTGGAGGTGGGGCCAGAGGATGGAGGCGGGGCTCAGGGTGGAGGAGGGGCCAGAGGATGGAGGCGGGGCTCAGGGTAGAGGTGGGGCCAGAGGGTAGAGGTGGGGCCAGAGGGTGGAGGCGGGACCAGAGGCTGGAGGAGGGGCTCAGGGTGGAGGTGGTGCCACAGGGTGGAGGTGGTGCCACAGGGTGGAGGCGGGGCTCGGGGTGGAGGCAGGGCCAGAGGGTGGAGGCGGGGCTCAGGGTGGAGGCGGGGCCAGAGGGTGGAGGCAGGGCTCAGGGTGGAGGTGGTGCCACAGGGTGGAGGCAGGGCTCAGGGTGGAGGCGGGGCCAGAGGGTGGAGGCGAGTCCAGGGGGTGGAGGCAGGGCTCAGGGTAGAGGTGGGGACAGAGGGTGGAGGCGGGGTCAGAGGGTGGAGGCGGGGCTCCGGGTGGAGGCGGGGCCAGAGGGTGGAGGCAGGGCTCAGGGTGGAGGTGGTGCCACAGGGTGGAGGCAGGGCTCAGGGTGGAGGCGGGGCCAGAGGGTGGAGGCGAGTCCAGGTGGTGGAGGCGGGGCTCAGGGTAGAGGTGGGGGCAGAGGGTGGAGGCGGGGCCAGAGGGTGGAGGCAGGGCTCAGGGTGGAGGCAGGGCCAGAGGGTAGAGGCGATCCAGGGGGTGGAGGTGGGGCTCAGGGTAGAAGTGGGGGCAGAGGGTGGAGGTGGGGCCACAGGGTGGAGGCGGGGCTCAGGGTAGAGGTGGTGCCACAGGGGGGAGGTGGGGCCAGAGGCTGGAGGCGGGGCTCAGGGGGTGGAGGCGGGGCTCAGGGTAGAGGTGGGGTCAGAGGGTGGAGGTCGGGCCAGAGGGTGGAAGCAGGGTTCAGGGTGGAGGCGGGGCCAGAGGGTGGAGGCGGGGCTCAGGGTGGAGGTGGGGCCAGAGGGTGGAGGCGGGGCTCAGGGTGGAGGCGGGGCCACAAGGTGGAGGTGCGGAGAAGCTCCCTCTCCTACCTTTCTGGAGGGATGTGGGGGCCCGTGCCCTCTGTGGACCCCTTGGGATCTTGGATTTATTCACCTGTCTTTACCCAGACCTGCTGCTGCCAGCTGTGTGCTCCAGATTGGACGCCGAGGCTGCCCTGCTCCCGCACCGGGAGTTGGGGTAGAGGGCAGGACCAAGGGACCCGTGGGCAGGTGTCCCCTCTGAGATCAGGCAGATGCTTCTCTGCCCCCTCCCATGTTTCCTTGCGCCCCTCTTAGCAGAGACTTCATGGTCACCCTGTCTTCTTATGAAAGGGATGCTCTTTCTCCGTCTCCAAACTTCAGGAGTGTTCAAGGTATTCTGAGATATTCAGAACCTACCCACCCAGGAACACAGATCCGAAGCCTAGCCTTGCCCTGAACTGGGAAGCCGGGGTCACTTCTTCTAAGGGTTCCACATCCCCCAGGGGAGGGTAAGCGCAAGTGGTCACCTGCGTCTCATCCTTGAGAGACACGAGCAGTCAACCAGGCACCTGCCTCCCAGGGGTGGCCTGTGCCACTTGGGACCCCAGGACGCCTGGGTGTCAGCACCTGCACGGGAACCACTTCTCCACACCTCAGCTGGACGGCTTCCTTCCCAGTAAAGTTTAGATGGTCTTGGAGATGGGTCATAGGGACTCAACTATTTTGAGATAACCATTGCGTGGCTCTTCTGATTGTTTTTCTTCCTCCGTGATGAGGTTTTGAAAGTAAGAAAGAAAGGTGCCCTGAGGAACGAGATAAAGGGATTAAAACGAAGGCAGACACGACAGCCAGGCAATGTTTCCGAGATGCCCCTGACGACCTGCAGGAAAATCCTTCCTTGTAATTGTCACTAAAGGGTTTATACAATTTCCTGCCCAGATTGGCGGTGTTGTGACCAGCAGTGCATAATTAAAGTGCATTCCAAAGGGAAAGATAGTGACTCAGGTAGGCCTGGGAGAGAATCCCATTTGCGCAGTCTGGTGGCATCCTTATCTGCGGGCTGGGAGACCCAGCCGGGGCCTCGGGACCGGTGGTAATTAAAATACCTTTAATTGGAAGATTCCATAATGTCTCTGCACGGTGGCGCATAATTACTAGTCTGCTCCCCCAGCGTCCTATGGGGAGCCACAGAGAACGCTGGAGCTCTCCTCAGTTGGGAGAGGGTTTCCAAGATGGAGGGGACGGTGGCTATGTCTACACTCGAGGTTCCCGAACCTCGAGGCGGGAGTGGAGAGGAGAGGTGGGCCGGAAGGCGGCAGTGGTAGGAAGCTCAGACTGGGCAGTGGGGCCTCTGGCCGTGTTTGGAGATCCCGTTGAGACTGCACTGCTGTTGTGAGAGATCCCCACGACCGAGTGGTTTATCACAGCTCCAGGGACCAACGTCCCCACTGGGCAGGCAGGGCTGCGCTCCTTCCGAGGCCTTGGCACGGGGACTTTGCTGCGTCTTCAAAGCCAGCAGCATGGCATCTGCTGGTGTATCTCAGAGCGTCTCAATTGTGCTTCTGCTGTGACACCTTCTCTGACCTGAAGATCCTCTTTTAAGGGATGCTGCTGATTACCATGGACCCGCCAGACGAGCCGGGATTGTCTCTGACTTCAGAACTTAACCACATCTGCAGAGTCCCTTTGGCCAGGTAAGGTCACACTCACGGGTTTTGGGCATTGGGAATTGGACATCCTTGGGGGGGGGGAGGTCACCATTCTGCCCACCCCAAGCCCCAGGGAAGAGCCGGCAATGAAGAAGTCACAGAATCGTGTTTAAAGGGAGACTCTGGGATGGAGGAGGAAGGAAATGTCACCTCCGGAGCTCAGCCGTGTTCCTTTTTAAAATTTGTGATAAAACGCACGTAATGTAAAATTGACGACACTGACCATTTTGAACTGGCTTAATTTAGTGCCATTAAGTACATTCGTTCACAACGTTGTGCGGCCATCAGCAACATTAATTTCAGAATATTTTCACTTCTCCGAAAAGGAATGCATGTCCATTAAGCCCCCCCTCCCTCCTCTCCTCTCCCCCAGCCCCTGATGGCCGCCCCTCCACTCTCTGTGTCCACAGATTTGTCTGTTCTGGATGTTTCAAATACGTGGAATCACACGATATGTGGCCTTTTGTGCGTGGCCTTCTTTCACTCCGCATGGTGCTTTAATGTTCATCACGTTGTATGTGAGTTGGGCCTTCACTCCTTTTATGGCTAAGTGCTATGCCGTTGTGTGGTTAGACCACGTGGTGTATATCTGTGCATCCGTTGATGGACACCTGGGCTGTTCCCACGTCTTGGCTTCTGTGAACATTCCAAACAAGTGTTTGTCTGAACATCTGTTTTCATTTCTCAGGTTTATCCCCAGGCTGGAATCACCGATCCTACGGTCACCCCACGGTTGACATATTAAGAAAACTTTGTTGTTCTGAGAACAGCCCTGTGAGGTGAGTGTGGTTGTCCCTGATGTTTGGGGGTGCCCCCCCAAAGATGACACGTCCCTTGGAGAACAGCAGGTGGGGCGCTTCTTCCCAAGGACCCAGGTGTTGAAGACGAACAGATCCGAGGTGGGAACAGCAGGACATGGACGGAGCCCAGGCTGACGGGGCGGGAGGGAGGCCCAGGAGTGGGTGTCCCTGCTCTGTCCCCCCACCCCTGAGCCCTGGGGACCCGAGGATTGTGGTGACAAGTCCGCCTTCCTTCCTAGGGACCATGGTGGTTCAGTGGCATCTGTGGAGAGCCCGGGCGGTACCCCAGGTGGCCTGACTGGAGGACCACATTGGAGAGGATAGTGGGGTGGACCGTGCTGACCCCACATGGGGAGTGACAAGGACCATGATGAGGACAAGCGGAGTTAGAATGATAACAATGAGGACATTGCCATTCCTGTCTTGTGTGACAACAGGGACCCTGGACCACATCACACGGAGTCAACACGAGGTGTCCTGTGTCCTGGCAGACTGCTCGCCCCCACAGAGAAAGTGACTCACGGACCACTTGGGTCTTCGGCTTTTAAAATTATGATTCAATTTATCAAAATCCCACTTAAAAATAACTTAAAAAAAATTTTTTTTAACGTTTATTTATTTTTGAGACAGAGAGAGACAGAGCATGAACGGGGGAGGGGCAGAGAGAGAGGGAGACACAGAATCGGAATCAGGCTCCAGGCTCCGGGCCATCAGCCCAGAGCCCGACAAGGGGCTCAAACTCACAGACCGTGAGATTGTGACCTGAGCCGAAGTCGGACGCCCAACCGACTGAGCCACCCAGGCGCCCCTAAAAATAACTTTTTTATCCTTTCAGATTCAACTTTGATTAACGTTTGATCTTATTATAAACTTAGACGATTAAATTCCCTGAAGTATTTTATATGGAATGAATGTATCGAATATATTTGATTTTCTTTCTTTTTTTTTCTTTTTTTTTTTTCCCGCTGTGTTTCAATTGTCTAGCTAGCAAACAAATCTCCCAAGCATTTAAATAACGCGTGTAAATCTATTAAGTTAAACTAACGAATTCGGAGCATCTTTGATTCTCTGTCGCAATACACTTGAACTTGGTAAACATTCTCGCGCTCCTCCTAAGAGAATTATCTTTTTATTATTGGAGACTAATGGTAAACAGTGCCATCTAAAGTGCCGTATACGCTCGTGTTGCCCACACAAAGATAACATGCCCGCCCATGACTCCCCCTGGCCCTCCCCACTGTCCCCCTCCCCAAGTTACTGCTACTGTTACTTCGTTTCTCCCGAAGTTTATATGCACTGCCTGTGCTCCTTGGAGTCTGGCATCATTCAGACACATGTTATGGCAGCAACACTCATCCACGTTGCTGGATGCGCCCATGGCTCCTTCCCTTCCCTGCCAGAGTCTCCGTGGGAACCTAGCATGCATAGTCACCTGTCCTATTGCTGAGGGACACGTGATGGTTGCCAGCCACCAAGTCTTAATTGACTAAGACAATGCTGCCCCCATGATGCCTGTGTCTTGGCACCCGTGTGTGCACGCATTTCTGTGGGGTGCATGCCTCACTGGAGGATGGCGGGGTTGCGCCGTGGGCATGCATCCTTTTCTGGTCGCCAATGTCGAACACCTTCCTGAAGTTCTATACCAATCTCTACTTTCAACAGCACTGTCTGGGAATGTCTGCTGATCTACCTGGTTCAGGCGGTTTTTAAAATTTTACTTGATTACTTGGTGACTAATAAAATAGGCATCTCTTCATTTTTGTTGGCCATCTTGATGTACTATTTTGCGTAGTATCTGTTCAGGTCTTTTCCCCACTTTTTATTACCTGTAATAGTCTTTTTTGTTCTTTTTTGAGCATGAGTGGGGGAGGGGGCGGAGAGAGGGAGAGAGAGAATCCCAAGCAGGCTCCACGCTGTCAGCACAGAGCCCGACGCGGGGCTCGAACTCACGAACCATGAGATCGTGACCTGAGCCGAAGTCGGATGCTCAACTGACTGAGCCCCCCAGGCGCCCCTTGGCTGTCTTACTGTATTAAGAAATTGGTTAGACTCCTTTTTATGTATTGGCCACACAGGTTGCAACACACTGCAAATACCTCCTCCTTGTCTGCAGCTTTATCACTGTTCTCTTTTGAAGTTACTCTTTGATTAAAGAGGCTCTTAGTTTGGTCCTTGAAAGTCTCTAATTTTGGTGAAGCCCCAGTTTGTCTATCTTTACAAGGGTTAGTATTTTTTGTGTCCTGTTTCTCACCCTGCTTCTCATTCATACCAGCTTATCCTCAATCACAGGGAGCTCTCAGGTCTGTCCCCAGCCGTTTCAGGTTGATGGCACAAAATCACATTTTTATACATTGCGCGTCCAAAAGCAGTAATAGATTTCTAGCTCATCACCCTGTTGAATCAGGTAGCAAACCAGGAGTCTCCCTTTCCTGAGACCTTGATTTCTCAGCCCAACTGTCAGGTGCTGCTGATACCCTCCCTTCTCCCGCAGGATTCTGGGAGCTCGGAGGCGAGGCCCCGCTCCGTGTAGCCGCCAACACCATCATTTCCCCACTTTTGAGTGCCTTGAGGGTTCCTGGTGTGCTGTCTTCCCTTGGGCACTTGGAGCGGCTCAGTCCACGGCCGTCGGCCCCTCCCGTCCTCCCTTCTGCTGATCTCCGTCATCACGGGCGATGCCCCACTTTGTCTACGGTAACCGTGTCAGCTCTCTGTGGAGCGGCCTTCGCGTGCTGGATCTTTCCCAGCATTTGTAGTCAACTTCCTCGTGTCTGCGTCTTTAACACGCACCTTTGCTAAGAGGCAGACACGCGAGCGTCCTTCTACCACCGAGCGTGACAATCTTGCCCTTTATTTGGAGGACACGGCCCCGTTACATTCAGTCAACACTACCGCTTCCTTACTCCTTTGCCCGGTTCTTGTTTCCCAGTGTCAGGCTGACGTCCTTTCCGAAACGTGGTCACAGCGCGTTTCATCATGCCTTCCTTCTTGTGCTTCATTGGTTGCACTGTGGCCACTATGTCAGAGAAGCCATCTCAGGTTAGTATCTTCAGGACAGCGTGAGGACCTGACGTGGCTGGGTCTGGCCGACGACAGTGTGGATGACACCGGCTGGCAGTGTGTGTGTGCAAGTGTGTGGATGACTGTGGACCACAGAGTGGACGTCGGTGCGTGTGGGTGCGTGGAGGGTCCAGGGCAGGCTGGCCGTCTCCGCACAGCTTCTCCTCTCCTGTCTGTAGCTGGCAGACGGGGCTTTGCTCACCGGCTTTCCCGCCCGGCCCAGGCCCCCTGGCGCGGAGCTCTTCCCGGAGGGTGTCGTTCACTGCTCGCGCTCCCCCCAGGAGACAGGCTTCGTTATCTTGTTGGAGCAAGGGGGGCACCACTCAGACGAAACGCTGAAGCCGACAGCTGAGTGTACTTCCTGCCGAGTGAGGGTCGCCCTGAACAGAGTGCTCACGGCACTGGGAGATTGGCGGACTCTGGAAGAGGGCGGATTTGGGGACTGGGTGACCGCAGCCATGGATGCCTGGTTAGCGGAATGAGGCTGCCACTGGTGGCCGTCACTCAGATGTGTGCCCGCTGAGGGAAACTGTCCTCGGTTTGGGGACTGGCTTCAACCTTTGGACATTTGGACATTACCTGCTGCAGCAACGGAAGAGCCAGCCGCCTTGTCTTCCTTGAATTTGGAGCATGGGACTCTCGTTCCCGTTTTCGTCACACGCTTGAGGACGCCAAGGCTCAGACAGGTGAGGACTTTCCTAAGGTTGCGTGCCGCCCGGGAGCATGTAAGTCTTGGGCTCAGGTCTACCCGAAGGACGTGCCTCTACTTACACGCCGTTATCTGTTGTGTTTTTGGTTCTCACGCCCCGCTTCTCGGTCCCCTCTCCATCAGCCCCTGTGGCTCCTCTGTCGTCTGATTCTGTTTGCCCTTTGTCCCAGATCCTGAGTCCGATCCCCCAACCCCTCCCACTCGATAGAGTCACTCTTTTCTAACGTACTTTTACCTGTCCTCAAATATTTGTGCAGCTGGGAACATCTAATGTTCAGGACTTACGTGTTTATCTCAAACTCGCATCATTCCGTATCTTTTTTCTCTCAACACTATGCCTTAAAGATGTGCCCACATTTCTGCACGGACCTCTCACCTTTGATTCATAGCAGCCAGTATCTCCTGCCCATTCCCTTCCCCTGGTCACAGACACCCGGGGTGTCCCCCCGGGTCACCCCGCGCCTGCCCCCAAGTGCTGCAACTTCCTCGTGCATGAGCCTCTGTGGTTTCCCTGGGTTTTCACTCTGCCGTCGTTGGGGTGAAACGAGGGGACAGCTGTCGCTGTCCAGGCTGGCGCGGCAGGCTGCGTTCCGGCCAGCGGTGCTCGGGGCTCACCGACACCTCCATACCCTTTGGAAGCTTTGCCAATTGAAGGGATGGGTGCAGGATGTCACATCATCATTGTGTTACCTGCGTCCCTACCAGCCCTAATGGTGTCACCATCTCTTTGTCATGCAGTATCACTGAGCCCCCCCTTCTATGAAGTGCCTGTCAGCACACCACACTCGGTTTTAAAATGTTGTCTTTATCTTGCTGGTTTTCAACAATCCTATTCTATTTTTAACTTTTTGTTTTATTATTTATTTATTAAAATTTTTTTTTCAATGTTTTTTATTTATTTTTGGGACAGAGAGAGACAGAGCATGAACGGGGGAGGGGCAGAGAGAGGGAGACACAGAGTCGGAAACAGGCTCCAGGCTCCAAGCCATCAGCCCAGAGCCTGACGCGGGGCTCGAACTCACGGACCGCGAGATCGTGACCTGGCTGAAGTCGGACGCTTAACTGACTGCGCCACCAGGCGCCCCAATATTTATTTATTTTTGAGTGAAAGAGAGACAGAGAGGCGAGCTGGGGAGGAGCAGAGAGAGGGAGACACAGAATCTGAAGCAGGCTCCAGGCTCTGAGCCGTCAGCCCAGAGCCTGACGCGGGGCTCGAACTCACGAGATCATGACCTGAGCTGAAGTTGGATGTTTACCCAACTGAGCCCCATCCAGGCGCCCCTCAATCCTATTCTAGATGTCAATTTCTTGTTGTTGTTGTTTTTTTAAACTTTTTTTTTTTTTAGGTTTATTTGTTTATTTTGGGACAGAGAGAGAGAGAGCAGGGGAAGGGCAGAGAGAGAGGGAGAGAGAATCCCAAAGAGGCTCTGCTCTGCCAGTGTGGAGCCTGATGTGGGGCCTGAACTCACAAACCGTGAGATCATGACCTGAGCTAAAACCAAGAGCAGGACACTTAACCGGCGGAGCCCCCCAGGAGCTCCTGTTGTGGTTTTTTTAAGAGGTAAACTTTTCCCCCAATCTGTCACCTATCTGTTCTTTCTTTTTTTTTTTTTTTAATTTTTTTAAATGTTTATTTACTTTTGAGACAGAGAGAGACAGAGCATGAACGGGGGAGGGGCAGAGAGAGGGAGACACAGAATCCGAAACAGGCTCCGAGCTGTCAGCACAGAGCCCGATGCAGGGCTCAAACTTACGAACCGAGAGATCATGACCCGAGCTGAAGTCAGATGCTCAACCGATGGAGCCACCCAGGCACCTATCTGTTCTTTCTAATGGTGTCATTCTACCCTGAACCCAAGTCTTTAAGATCGTTACGCTGAAATCCTTTATTTTTGCCCTAGACTTCATACTTTTTGAGTATTGTGTAAGACCCACATAGTCAATTCAAGATAAAGTTTTCTCCCACAATTTATTCTGTTAGCCTTAGCATTACACTTTTTTGCATTTAGATTTTTTAACCAACCTAGACATCATTGTCCTCAGCATGTGAGGAAGAGTGACAATTTTGTTTTACCCCCAAGGGGGGGGGGCAGTCACATTCAGTATCACCTGTCACGAAACTGAGCCCTTTCTCACTGACATGTGATGTCACCTGTCTTACACACATGGGTCTGTTGTTCAACTTTCAGACTTCTTCCCTGTATGCACTTAATATTTCTATACCAATGCCACATTAAAAAAAAAAAAAAAAACTATCATCTTGTCAAATTGTTTCACATCTTGCTAGTCGGGTTCTTTTTCCTTCTTTCTCTTCCCCAAATTGATTTATTTTCTGCACAGACCTTTTTTGTTTCTGTATAAGTGTTAGAAGAAGATTGTTGACATTTACAAAAACCACAAGATTTTATCGGAAGCTCATTAAAAAATGGCTTTTGTGGAGAATTATAGTTGCCATTTCTCCAAATGTTGATCTATCCCATCATTGGAATTGGAATATTTTCCCTTTTTCTAATCTTCCTTTGGATCCTTTCAATAACTTTAAAACTTTCTTTATAAGGGTTTCATAAATTCTTTCTTAGGTTGAGTCTTGGAAACACAGTAGTTTTTCTAGCCGTTGTGTTACATCGTTTGTTTTCCGGTTCGTTTCTGTTAGAGATTACCAGCCTGAAGACACACAGTGCACCTGTCAATTTCGTGGGACTGTTGTTGATTCCAATATTTTGACTACTGTTTCTGATGAGTTTTCTATCCAGGTGGCCATATTGATGAAGTTTTGGGGTGATAGGGGGGTCTGGAGCTGATGGCCAAGGAAAAATTCTTGAAGATGTCTTTGGTGCAAAAAGGTGATTTTATTAAAGCACAGGGACAGGACCTGTGGGCAGAAAGAGGTGCACTGGGGTCGTGATGGGTAACTGATTATCCACCCTCAGGTTGGGAGGCAGTCAGGAATAGAGTAAGTCTCTCTAAGAAACTTTGGAAGCAAGGTTTCCAGGACCTCGAGGGACTAGCTATTGCTAGGGAAACACTGTTTATTACCGTTTAATTAAACCTCAGTCATGAGACCCTTCAGATGTGTATCAGGAGGGACATAAGTAAGATTGCCAGCACATATCTTGGAGGTTGAGATAAAGGAAGTTGACTTACAGGGTCCTCGAGGTTGGATAATGATAAGCCAAGATTCCTTTTCGCCCCCAGCCAAGTGTCGTCATCGGGGCAGCTGAGCTCCTAGAGGGAGGTCACTTTGCCAGTTTCAAGGACTTGTCAGTGGGCTGCAGGCAGTAAGACCATTTTAATGTCTCATTTGCCTTAGTTTCCCACATCTCCGTGGCAAGCACTTAACCCCTGTCCTTGGTTCTTGGGCAGCCAGGAGTGTCCGAGGAATATCACACAGATGCCACCTGAGGGGGGGGGGGGGAGTCCCAGCCTGTGTTTTGCCCTCAGCCCACCCCACGCTCCCTCATCAATATCAGCTGCAAATAAGAGCTTTCACTTTTCTTGATAGATCATTCCACCCCTTGGAGATCTTTCTCTCAACCGTTCCCTCTGCCCAGGGATTGCCAGGAACAGGTGTGTTTCTCTCACTCCTGTCTTCCAGGAAGCACGTTTCAAACTGGTCCACCGAATACCGTGTGTGCTGTAGAGAAAGTCTCTCTTTGTTTCCAGCTTTCTGAGATTTCATTGAAAAATATGTTGGGTATTTCCAAGCACATTTTTTTTCCGCTTCTACTGACCTAGTCCATATGATGTGGGAACAAAGGCAGAGGGAAATGGCAGATAGACCTCAATTTCCTTCTAGGCTGCAGCCCCTTGGC
Organism: Acinonyx jubatus; assembly: GCF_027475565.1. NCBI lineage: Eukaryota > Metazoa > Chordata > Mammalia > Carnivora > Felidae > Acinonyx > Acinonyx jubatus. Next base: position 137,099,122 of record NC_069387.1, read on the forward strand.
AGATACTGGAGCAGCAGAGTAACACGTTTCTGCGGGATTCCCTGCTGTCTCAGCCCTGATGCTTTGCTGGAGGGAAAAACCATCCTGGTTTGACAAGAGCTAGGCCTCCGGTGCCCTGGGAGTCTTTAGCAGGTGAAAACGTCCCTGGAAACTTCCCCCGGACTTTACCTCCCCCGACCCCACAGTATATAACCAGCCTCTCCTCATGGTCTCCGGACAGCTCTTTCTGCCCATGGGTCCTGTCCCCGGGCTTTAATAAAATCGCCTTTTGCAGCAAAAACGTCTTCAAGAATTCCTTCTTGGCCCTCAACTCTGAACCCCACGAAACCCCTTCACCCCCAAAAATCTCATCAAATATATATATATATATATATATATATATATATATATATATTTTTTTTTTATTTAGCTTGGAACCTTGAGGTGGTAAGTTACATTCATGGATTTTCTGATGCTAAAACTTGTTTTCATTCCTTTGATAAACTTCATTAAAAATTTTTTTTTTAATGTTTATTTATTTTTGACACAGAGAGAGACAGAGCATGAGCGGGGGAAGGGCAGAGAGAGAGGGAGACACAGAATCGGAAGCAGGCTCCAGGCTCCCAGCTGTCAGCACAGAGCCCGACCTGGGGCTCGAACTCATCAACTGCGAGATCATGACTTGAGCTGAAGTCGGACGCTCAACTGACTGAGCCACCCAGGCGCCCCTAAACTTCATTTATAATATTATTTTTAACACAATGTTCAAGTCAATTAGCAAATATGTAAATGAGACTATTCATAAGTGAAATGAGCCTATACTTTGGTTTTTGAAGTGGTTTTTGTTTTTTTTTTTGCCAGCTTTGAAAACGCACTAGACATTTAACATTAAAAGAACTGCTCTCTCTCTCTCTGTCTCTCGCTCTCTCTCTCTCGTTATCTGGAACAGCTTGCAGTGTGTGTAGACAGGAATTCTCTCTTCCTTGAACCTTTGCTGTCACTTTCCTGTGGGTTTTTTAGGCCTGATTCTGTTTCTGTTTTGTTTTGTTTCCTTCCCCCTTGGCGAGGTTTAATTACCCTTGCAAATTTTATATTTAAAATTTTCCACTTCTCGGGGCGCCTGGGTGGCTCAGTGGGTGTAGTGTCCAACTTTGGCTTGGGTCATGGTCCCGCCGTTCATGGGTTCAAGCCTCTCGTTCGGCTCTGTGCTGACAGCTCGGAGCCTGTAGCCTGGTTCGGATTCTGTGTCTCCCTCTCCCTCCGTCCCTCCCCTGCTCTCACTCTGTCTCTCTTTCTCAAAAATAAGTAAACATTAAAAAGATTTTTTTTTAATTTTCCACTTCCTGCTCCAATTGGGAATATTCTGCTTTTCCAGAAATGTATCCATTTTGCCTCTATTTTGAAACGTGTGCCTTTATTCTAACAAACAGAATTTGTTCTTTGGGTTCTGTGTTTTGTAACATTGCATCTTCCCCTCATTTTACTGATCAGATTTGCCTGCGGTTTGTCTATCTTCCTAATCTTTTAAAAAGACGGCTTTCGGTTTCGTCAACTTTATTTCACTGATTTCTGTACTCATCTGTGTATTTCCTTTCTTCTTATTTTTTTGAGTTACCTCTCTCTCTCCTTTTGTTTTCTTCTTGCATTCAATGCGTAGCTCACTTCATTCTTTCTAACTTTTCTGGAATCTATTTAAACATATCAGCTGTCACTGCTGTGTGGCCCCCTTGCTTTGTATTTCTCTTACGCTTAGTCTCTATCCTAAATCTTTGTAGCAGAATGATGTTTTTGTTTTGGGACATATGGCATTTTATTTATTTTTAATCATCTTTTGTAACAGATTTCTAATCTGGTTGCATTATGCCCAGAGAATACATTATGCCTGGAGGTATTGTCTTTGCTGCATTGTGGCTTCAGACCTGGTTCCGCCTCTGGGGCCGTGAAAGCCCCTCCACACACATGCACATGCACACGCACACACACGCATGCACACACACACAGGACACACACACACACACACACAGCTACACACAGAAACGCACAGAAGACACACACACGCACAGACACACTCACATTTTTGCTTTTTATTAATCTTGTCATTCAAATTCTATATCTAGTCATGCTTTTCTGTTTTTTACTTTTTACCTTTTTCTTTTTTTGTCCCTCTGATCTACCACTTTCTAAGAGGGCTTTGGTAAGATCTTGGACCATAAATTTTGTTGTCTCTATCTTCCCTCGTAATTCTGTCAGTTGTTACTTTATAGATTGTGATGTGATATTTTAAAGGGTGTATATATTCACAGCCACTGTATCTTCTTGATCTATTATTCTGTTTTGTCAGAATCTCACATCGCTCTTTGTCATTACGATGCTTTTCACCTTAAAATCTATTTAGTCTAATAATGGAAAGTGTTACCTTGTGTTTTTACGAAATTTCTCATTGCAGCAAACTTCGTAGACTCCCCGTGCAACAACCTTTTCATGAATCCATTCATCAGCTCAAGTAGGTCATTCTATCCATTTCTAATTCTCATTATCAATCGATAAATCTGGGCGTCAGCTGTGATGGCGAATGACAACTGGACTTTCCGTGGGACATACACACGTCAACTTATAACGTTGTACAACTGAAACTTACATAATGTCATTTTCCAATTTTACTGCAACTAAAACAAGCAAAAAAAATCAGCATCCTGGATTCGCTCTTGGAAGGGACCGTGTTTCCTTCAGGAAAAGAGCCCCTGTCTTTCTCGCCAGGGACCAGGTGACAGGACCCTTTGGTGGCCTTCCCGCCTTCTCTCCTCCCCTGTTCTTTCTCTCCCACTTCTTACTTGACTTTGCCTTTCCCCCGGAATTACACAACAGATCCACAGTCAAGGGCACAGAGCAGATGCACAGGGTGATGAGTAGGTAGGGAGGGGCTTCCCTAACTCCCGCCTACAGCCCCCCCCACCCCCGGGCTCTGCGCACTGTTAAGGCCCCACTGTGGCGCTGACTCTGATATCGCCAGACTTTATGAAAGGATCCATCACTATGTGCGCAGGTTTATCTATTTATTATTATTTTTTAATTTAAGTCTATTTATTTATTTACGGAGAGACAGAGACACCGTGAGCAGGGGAGGGGCAGAGAGAGAGGGAGACAGAATCCCAAGCAAGCTCAGCACTGTCAGCACAGAGCCCGTCGCCGAGCCGGATGCGGGGCTCGAACTCACCATATGGTGAGACCATGGCCTCAGCTGAAACCGAGAGTCGGACGCTTACCCAACTGAGCCACGCAGGCACCCACGTCTGCAGTTTTAAACCTACTTCTCAATCTAGGGGGCATGTGCTGGCAAGGTTTTATCTTGCATTTTCCCGATTACTAATGAGAGCATTTTTGTGGTGGGTGTGAGCCGTTTTGGTGCTCTATGCTGAGGTTTCTGGTCCTGTCTTTTGCCCCCTTCCTTTTGGGGTGTCTTTCACACTGATGGGTATGGGGTTTTATTTTTAAAATAATACACATTGCATATAAATTCTTATTTTTTTATTTTTTTGGCTACAGGTGCTGCAAAATCTGTTCCTCTCTTGAGTCTTGCTTCCCCCCTTACAGTGGTGACAGGAGCTCCTAATTCCAGTGTGGCCGAATTCATCAGTGTCTCTACATACCTGGGAAAATCGTGTCTTGTCCTAGCACTAAATCTTAGATTAGCTTGACATGACATGTGGGATATAATTTTCCCTTTCATATTTAAAAATTATTACACTACTGCCCGGCTTGAGGTATTGACAGGTGTGGTACCAACTTAACTCATTCATATTGACAGGAATAATTTAAAATTTTTTTTTTTCTGGGGCGCCTGGGTGGTTTGGTCCGTTAAGCGTCTGACTTCGGCTCAGGTCACGATCTCGCAGTTTGTTGAGTTCAAGCCCCGCGTCGGGCTTTATGCTGACAGCTCGGAGCCTGGAACCTGCTTCGGATTCTATGTCTCCCTCCCTCTCTGTCCCTCCCCTGCTCATGCTCTGTCTGTCTGTCTGTCTGTCTCTCTCTCTCAAAAATAGATCAACATAAAAAATTAAAAATAGGGGCGCCTGGGTGGTTCGGTCTGTTAAGTGTCTGACTTCGGCTCGGGTCATGACCTTGCAGTTTGTGGGTTCGAGCCCCACGTCGGGCTCTGTACGACAGCTCAGAGCCTGGAGCTGCTTCGGATTCTGTGTCCCCACCCTCTGCCCCTCCCCTGCTCACGTTCTCTCTCTCTCAAAAAGTAAACGTTAAAAAAAATTGAAAAAATGGTATTTTTTTTTCTGAGAGCCATTAGATTTTTTTGCTTTATCTTCTGTGTTTTAAAATCGACTTTAATTTTGTCTGTTTTTGGTTTCATCCCTATTTGAAAGTTTTGTTCACTTTGGGTTCTTGGAATTCACTGTCTACATGTTTTTCTGTTTCTTATTAACTTTTGCTCATGAATCTTAAAGACTTTCCCCCGCTCCAAGCATCCTCCAGGTCTCTCTGGTGTCCCACCGTGCCTTTGCCCTCTGCCTCCCACGTCTGTCCTGCGTTTGCTCCTGGGCCGACTGCCCCGGGTCCAATTTGCTCCCTCTGTGTCCTTGGTAGTCCCTCCTCCCTGCGGCTTTGCCCTGAAGACTGGGGAGGGGGCAGAGGGCATCCCGTCCGCACTTTCTGAGTCTCAGAAATGACGTCACTGGGGTTTGCACCACCAGGAAAAGCCCGGCTGTTCCAGTTCAACAAACAGTTTTGGCCTCTGCACTCCGGGCCGGGCACGGGGGTAGACGAGGGACAGGACATTGGCCTTGCCTTTGTGGGAGGCCACCGGTTTGCAAATGCCTGTCATTCATTCACTCCTCTGAGGCACTGAAATAGCCAGTGGGCAAGACCCCAGCTTCTAGTTCAGCATCATCCAGGCTCAGGCACGCACACGCACACACACACACACAGACATGCACACACATCACACATGCATGCACACACTCAGGTGCTCACACGTGCACACCCGAACCCGTGTTTAGCCTCACTCTTGCATGAACCAGTACAAGGCTCCCCACGTCCGGATGCTGCAGTCCCTAACCTGACAAATAAAGTCCTTCCCCCTTTGCCCTCTGATGACCTGTTGAAGCCCAGCCTCCTGCCGCCCTCTCTCCCTGCGCTCCAAGAACACCAAGCCACACACAAGTCCCCGAACCCCACGTTCTTCCAGACGCCTGTGTCTCCTCCGAGTTCCCTGCAAACTCTTACTGGGGTCCCAAACCACGCCCACACACAGCCTGCTCGGCAGTGTCCTTGGACGCACAGCGGCGAAGTCCGTTGACTCCCCACCCTGCACCCCTGCAGAAAGCTGCCATTAGGTCCTAGATCCTAACTGATGACTACTCCGGCTTGGTGGGCGGGGGCCTCTCTTGAGAAGCAGGCCCTCTGGTGCTGCGCCTGGTTCCCGAGGCGGCCTGCACAGCGTCCTGTGGTCTGGCCAGGGGTGGGGGCCTGGGGGGAGCACCTGGCTCTCTGATCCCACACCTGGGTCAGTGTTCCTCCATCGGGGGATGGACGGTGGGTCGGGCTGTCTGGGACACCACCGCCAGATCACTGATTCTCAGGATTCAAAAGCACAAACAACACACACGCACACAAACTTCCCCCAACCCAACGTGAGACACAAAAGGGAACTCCTTTCCTGACTTCCTGCCTGGTGGGGGTGAAGCACACCATCCACTGGAGGCCTCCTTACAGCCCCCTCCACCCCAGGGACAGAAATCCCAGCGCCCTGGCCCTGGGTCCCGGCCGGGCTGTGCAGGACCAGTGGCAGGGGACAGGATATGCAGCGGAGGACGGGTCCTTGGCTCCACATAGGCTCTTCCCTGTGTGCCCACCACCTCTGTGCAGACCGCAGAGCAGCCCCAGATTCAGCGTCCCTCCTCCTGGTGCATCCTCCACACAAGGACTAGGACCATCTAAAGGCAGGTGGGATGGGGTCCACCATGCTGACGGCCCTGCCCAGCCCGGCTCCTGCCCACCTCATCCCCCCTCTGCCCCCGGCTCACTCTCTCCCTGGAGCCCCACCTCCCACCAGATGCCACCATTTGTGCCTTTCCCATCGTCTGCGACGCAGAAACAGTCTTTTCCCGTTCATGAAAACTGAAAAATTACGGCAAAGAGAAATCACTTAAAAAAATGGAATCAAAAGGCATACAGAACAGACTCCACGCTTTTGTTATTAATTTCGACAGACATGAAATTACTCTGTCAGTTTGCTACAAACATTTCTAGATGCTCGCTCCCAATCCTTGTTTTGTTCTCCCTGTGGGCTGCGGCTGCCAGTCTGGGACCCGGCCGGTCTGGGGCCACCCCCAGGGAAGCACCACTGGACAGTCGGTTGCACACCCCGCGCTGTCTCTCCAGCCCGGGTTTAAGTTTATTTATTTTGAGAGAGAGACAGAGAGAGAGAGAGAGAGAGAGAGAGAGAGAGAATGAGTGGGGGAGGGACAGAGAGAGGGGGAGACACAGAGTCCAAAGCAGGCTCCAGGCTCCGAGCCGTCAGCACAGAGCCCGACGCGGGGCTCGAACTCACGGACCGCAAGATCATGACCTGAGCCGCAGTCGGACGCTCAACCGACTGAGCCACCCAGGCACCCAAGGGAATCTTTTCCCTTGTGGCCCGGCCACGGATGGCCCCGCTGTGGCCCAGAGAGCCTGATAGGAAGGAAGACACGTGGCACCAAGCGCCTACACTCCAGGAACTGATGTGCTTTTGGTGTCCATTTGTTGACTCTGATGAACATTAATGTGATGGCCCTTAGCATATGGCGCATGTGACATTAAAACAGTTATTATGACTGTGATCCATATGCTGAAAAAGTTACATGGAAGCAGAGAAGATATGGAACAGACACGAATTAAACTTCTGGAGACACTGGAGAGTGCGCTGGACGGCGGGAAGGGCAGAGTAGTCTCCGCGGTATTACCTAGAAGGTGTTTCCACAGAAACGCTCCAGGCGGAAACATCCAGAGGCAAGAGAGAACTCTGACTGGGCTGCACCCACTGCTCAGGGAGATATGGCACTTTCCTTGCCCGTCCAGCAGGTGATGGCGTTGAGCTGTCCCCAAAGCCACGGCCAAACCTTGAGGTGGAGGCTGTGGGTAGGCCTATGCTTTCATTTTGCCTGGGTCAACATTGAGATGTGGGGTCTCTGGGATGCTGGCAGGCGTATGCTTTGTTGTTTGAGAGATTGCCACTTTTTGTAGAATGACGGTACCTTTTACAGTCTTGGCAGTTATGGGTGACCGCCCAGGGTCTCCCTCCTCTCCGGTCCCTGGCAGTGTCTCTCGTACGGATTGTGGCCATGCCCGCCCGCCCCTGTGAAGGGCTCCCACACTTTCCGGTCATCAATTGGCATTTTTAATACCTAATAACGATGCACATCTTTTCACGTGCATTAAACTATGTGCCTATCTTCATGGGTGAAGAGTCTATTCCGATTTGGGCCCATTAAAAAAAAAAAAACGGGTTGTTTGTCTTCTTTCTTTTTTGGGTTGTGAAGGTTCTTTACAAATTCCAGCTATAAGCTCTTCAGCAGGTATGTGATTTGCATATATTTCCCCGACTCTGGTTTGTCTTTTGATTTGCTTAATGGTCTCTTTCAGAGAGCACAAGTTTTCAGTTTTGATAGGACCCGATTTATCAAATCTGCTTTCCTGGAGCATGCCTTTGGTGGCATATTTAAGAAATGTCGCCTCATCAGAGATCACAAAGATCGTCTTCTGTTTTCTTCCTGAAGTTTTAAAGTTATAATGATCACGATCCAGTCTGTGACACATTTGGAGTTACTTCTGCATGTGGAGTGACATGAAGGCCTAGGTTTTCTCCCCCCACTTTCTCTCCTCTTTCTTCCTCCTCCCCGCTCTTCCTCCTCCTCCCCGTCCCCTCCTCCTCCTCCCGCCTCCTCCCCTCTGGTCCTCCCTCCTCCTCCTCTTCTGCATATATCTCATTGTTTCAGCCCTATTTCTTGAAAAAAAATCTGCCCTTTCCTGATTTAAATGTCTTGGCTCCTATTTTGAGAATCAATTGGCCATAAATATTCAGATTCGTTTCTGGACTCTCAATTCTGTTCCAGTTGTCTACGTCTGCCCTAATGCCAATACCACATGCTCTTGATTTCTGTGGGTTTTGAATAAAGTTTGAAACTGGGATGTGTAAGTCCTTCAGCTTTCTTCTTTTACGAGGTCACTTTGCTGTCCCAGGGCAGGTACATTTGTGTCTATGGTTTGGGATCCGTGTCGCGTAATACAGAGAAAAGCCTGAGATTGTTTTATTTGGAATTGCATTGGGCCTGTGAGCCAGTCTGAGGGAGGATTACCATCTTAACATTACTGAGCCTTCCAGTCTATGAACATGGAATATCTTTGCGCTTAGTTAGATCTTTAATCTCTCTCAGCAGCTTTACAGCTTTTTGGTGTACACGTTTAGCACTTTATGCTCAATTTGTTCAAGTATTTTATTCTTTTTGATGCTTTCAGTGTGATTGTTTTCTTAATGTCATTTTCAGCTAGGTCACTACTAAGATGGAGAAATAAAGTTAATTTTTATGTGTGGAAACTGTACCTTGTGACCTTTCTGAATGCATTTATTTTTTCTATGAGGTTCGGGCAACTCCTTAATATTTATCACAAATAGAATCATGTCGTTTATGAATTATATACGTGAGGCAGAAAGTGGCAAAACTAAAGGGAGAAATAGAGCCACAATCATATGTAGAAATTTTAACACGCATATTTCCATATGATTGAACAAATAGACACAAAACCACTAAGGATATGGAAGATTAAAAAAATCAGTAAGCGTGATTTGACATTTAAAAATACTATATTCAATTATATGCTGAATATTGCAGGATACATATTCCTTTCTTCTGTAAAAGTTCACCACAACAGAATGACCACATGCTATGACATAATATAAGTCTCAGTAAATTGTGTAGGATTGAAATAATAAAGAATACATTCTAGGTGCACCTGGGTAGCTCAGTCGGTTAGGTGTTCGACTTCAGCTCAGGTCATGATCTCACGGTTCGTGAGATCGAGCCCCGCATCAGGCTCTGTGCTGACAGCTCAGAGCCTGGAGCCTGCTTCGGATTCTGTGTCTCCCTCTCTCTCTGCCCCTCCCCCGCTCATGCTGTGTCTCTCTCTGTCTTTCTCAAAAATAAACATTAAAAAAAATTAAAAGAAAAAAGAATACTTTCTCTGGTCATAATATAATTAAATAAAGGGAGAAGAAAATACTTTATAAAACATTTTATGATGCTGACATAACCATGGTACCAAAACCTGATTAAGACATTACAGTTAAATTAGCAATTCATAACAGTAAAATACCCAAATACTTGGCAATTAAAGTACACACTTAAAAAATAACCCACAAGTCAAAGAACAAATCACAATGAAAATTAGAAAATATTTTTCAATGAATGAAAATGAAAGTACCACATAACAAAATTTATGAGCCGAGGTTGAAACCATGCTTAGAAAGAAATTTATAAATTTAAATGCATAATTAGAGGGGAAGAAAGTTTTCAAGTTAATGATCTACCTTAAAAAGCTACAAAAACAAGAGAAAATTAATCCCAAAGAAAGAGGTATAATAAAAACGAGAGAAGAGAACAGAATTAAATGAGATAGAAAACCTGCAATTACGAAATTAACAAAGTGAAAAGAAAAAGTTCTTTGCAAAAGTTAACAAAGTTGGTAAAACCTCAGCAACAAGACAGATAGTAAGGGACACACAGGGACACACGCACGCATCGGGGTAGGAGCAGGGAGGCGCTGTGAAGGATTAATATCGAATGAGAGCAAGGACATCACTCAAGGGTCTACAGATGTTCAGTGTGCGATGAGAGAATGTCATGAACGCTCTTAGGCTGTATTCACAACTTAGATACAATGGACAAATCTCTTGGGGAAACAACTTACTAAACAAAGAAGAAATAGAAAATCTGAACAGCCCTACATCTTTAGTAACACCGAATTCATAACTAAATCCTTTTTACAGTGGAAACTCTAGACCAGGATAGTCTGAGTGATGATTTTAACATTAGAGTAAGAGGTATCCGCCATCCCCCACCAGTTCAAAAAAAGAGGAAGAGAGAATATGTTTCAAGTCAACGCATGACAGAGGTGTAACCCTGATACAAACACCTAATGAAGATATTACAAAAAAATTAAATTATGGACAAATATACCTCCTCAACATAGACTCAGAAATCCTAAATGTGACACTCGCTGATAGAATGCAGTAATACGTAAAAGTATGATATGCCATGGCTAAATGGAATTTAACCTAAGAATGTGATGTTTGTTTAATATTCAGACAGCAATCAGTGTGATTCACCACACTAACAGGTGAAGGGCATTTATGAAAGACAGAGCCGACGACATTCAATGGTGAAACGCTGAATGCTTTTACTCAACGTCAGGAATGAGGCGAAAGTGTGTGCTTTTATCACTCCTAACACTATACTGCAAATCCTAGCTAGAGTCAGGACACAAGAAAATATAAATGGGTAAATATTTGAAAGAAAGGAATAAAGCCATCTATGCCCACAAACAGCATTATTGTCTACATGGAAAGTTCTTAAGCAATCTAAAAAACACAAAAATGAAAATAAAAACTAACAGATTATTAAAAACACTTAGCATGGTCACAGGAAACACATTGACACAAAATCCTTTTTTTCCCCCCTATATAATAGCAGTTATCAGTTGGGAATGATTTTGAAAAATCCTTTAATGTATGAAAGCAAATGTAATACTTGAGGTTAACTTTAACAAAAACAAACATCACCTTTTCATGTGAAAAATACAAATATGGCTTATAAGTTAAGGAAGAGCTACATAAATGCAGAGATACACCCATAGATTGGGGGAATCAAAATTATTGATATGACCTTCTTTCTAAACTGATCTATAGATTAAATGCAATTACATTAAAACTCCAGTGTCTCTCTCTCTCTTTCTCTCTCTCCCTTTCTCTCTCTCTCTCTCTTTTGCAAATAGTAATAAATGACTCTAAAATTTATGCAATTTAGCATGTAAAGGAGCTAGAATAATGTGTTTTTAAGAAACCAAGTTGAAAGATTAATAACTGATATCAATACTTACTATAAACTACAATAAATAGGACAGTGGTTGGGTGTTGTTGGCATATATTTAGGTATATAGTCCAGTGGAAAATAATAGAAAGTCCAGGCAGATTCTCTCGTATAAAGTCAATTGCTTTTTGACAAAGATGTCAAGGCAATTCAATGGAGAAAGAAATGCCTGTTTTAAACAAATAGTATTCTAACAATTGGATATCCATATAGGAAAAAAATAAATAAATAAAACACAACTCCTATTTCACACTCTTTCCCCAAATCAAGTGAGATTATAGTCCTACATATAAAATCTATAACTATTATAAAGGTTTAGAAAGCAAAAAACAAAGAATCTAATTGTGATATTAGAGTAGGCAAGGTTTCTTAGCAAGATACAAAAAGCCATAACCATAAAAGAAAATGAATTGGTAACTTGAGCTTCATCAAAATTGAAAGCTTTATCTCATCAAAAGATACTGTTAAGAGGGGGCATCTGGGTATCTCATTGGGTTAAATGTCCAACTTCGCCTCAGATCATGATCTGACCATTTTTGAGTTCAAGCCCCGTGTCAGGCTCTGTGCTGACAGCTCAGAGCCTGGACCCTGCTTCGGATTCTGTGTCTCCCTCTCTCTCTGCCCCTTTCCCACTCATTCTCTGTCTCTCTCTCTCTCTCTCAAGAATAAATAAACATTAAAAAAAAAAAAAGATTCGGTTAAGAAAATGGAAAGGTAAGCCACAGATTGGGGAGAAAATATCGGCAGTACAATATGACAATACAGTACAAACTTTTGTCCCAAAAGTCCCAAAATGGCTTATTTTACAGAATATACAAAGATATCCTTTAAATCATATAAAAATCAAGAAAACGTAGTGCAAAATGATGAATGACTCATAGATATTTCACAAAAGAAGATATACTAATATGTGTGCACAAGGACATGAAAAGGGGTTAAAGCAATAATTAAGAAAATATAAATTAAAAATCACCATGAAATACCACCTCACATTTAATAGGATGTCCATATTAAAGATGGACGCCATCAAATGTTGGCAAGGATGTTGATTTATGAGGATGCCCGTATGTTGCTGGTGGAAGTGAAGAATGAAACCATCATTTTGGAGAGCTATTGTAAATTTCTTGTAAATTTTAATGTATACCTACCCTTTGATTCGGCGATTTCTGCTCCAAGAGGGATAGAAACTTTCTTCAGAAAACTTGCAAATGAGGGCTACCCTAGCTTTATTCATAGTAGCCCGAAAATGCAAACAACCCAAAGTAGCCACCATCTAGAGAATGAACATACAGTTTGAGGAATATTAACACAATCGTGTACTACTTAGACACAAAAATCATAAACCATTGCTCTATGGAACCACACGGGTGAACCTCAAAAACATTATGGTGAATGGAAGAAGCCAGGTGCCGCAAAGAGCACATTCCTACAAAATTCAAGAATGGGCAAAGCTAATCAATGACGATGAAAATTACAATGATTGCCTCCAATGGGGAGTGAGGGGAGGGGTGCACGAAGAAATTCTGAGGGAATGAAAGCAGTCTAAATGTTAATAGGTGTGCAGATGTCAATGTTTCTCCAACTGGGCAGTCAAGACCCGTGCATTTCATTGCATGCAAATTTTGTTTCAAATTTTTGAAAAAATAAAATGTGAATAGACTGATATCACTAACTCATAATGAGCCTCCATTTTTTTTTCAATTTTAATTATACATTTCCCTTTGAAACTATGGCCAATTGTAGACTACCGTCTTGCCTCAACTCCCATGAAGATCTCCATAAAAATAAGGACCTGGCTCTTTTCTTTGATGATCTCTTTGGTCCTCTCTGTCGCAGACCTCTGTGGTATAAGGAGGGCTATTCTTCTGTCCCCATTCTCCAGTGACAACCACAAACCACAGTGGCACTCACTTCATTTCGCCCCAAGTTCTTCCTGCTTTTGGAACCAGTGGAAAAGTCTAATAACAGAGATCTTGTTTTTTCCAGTGCTGGAGGAAGAATCAATAAATTCTCACTTGAATGTGATGCTAATGTCTTAGGAGGAAAGTTTCTCTAAAATGCAAATGCCATTCTTTTCTCCACAGTGAAGAAGCAGGGATCCATGGCTCATTGTCATAAGTCCACCTGAGCTGTTCTGATGATTCATTTGGCCTGGTCTTATCCTTATGGGGGCCAGCTGTATGGGAAACCCTACGTATGTCACCTGCGTTCTCTGGCGTTAGTATTGCAAAACAAGGAGGGGCCAACGATGGGCCAACATGTTCCTTTTGTGAAAAGGCAGACTTTTATATAAAGGTATAAAGATTGCATTTTTAAATAAGATAAATTGAAAAGAAGACATATATTTATGACTCCTTCTTCTCTAAATTCTTTCCACTTTTTGCCAAAGGTTTTTTTTCCTTCCTCTTCCTCTTTTCCTCCATTGTGGCAGTCATGAAAAATGAGCCACTCAGATGTCCTGCTGGGGGGCGGGTGGGCATCACAATTGACTCATGGGCCCAGATGATGCCCCTCTGGATGCACCACCATCCATGACCCCACGCTTTCTCACAGGCTGGTCCTAGTCAGTGGCTGAGACTGCAGAAGTGCTACTTCAGGGCCATGCATGTAAGGCAGGGGACTCATTTGATGGGCACGTTGGCTGGAGGACCCACCATCAGACTGGCCAAAATATTTTCAGAAGCATGCTGCAGTCAGAGACTCTTTCTGTCCAGCCCTCCTTCCTTCCTTTTCTCCTTCACAGATGTTTGAACTACATCATGGTCTGAAGGCTCTCCTCGCCTTCTGCTGCCATCTCCCCTTTGCCCTCCCCAGGTATTTGTGCAATAAATCTTCTGCATGTCAAATCCAGCCTCAGGCTCTAGTTCTTAGTGGCTTCAACCTCACTTCAGGATCCGCCTGATCCTCCCTTCCTTTCTCTCCTCTCCATCTTCCTCACACTCCTCCAATTCCTGCTTCTCTTCCTTTAGTTCTTCTGTTGTCTTCCCCTGGGCTTTTGCTGTGTTTCCCCCACTTGGATATCTGTGGAATTTGCTTTCCAGAGATATTGGAAATCAAACTGTCTATGGGATGGAACATGGTCTGATTACAGGCTAGGGTTGTCAATTTTACCTCTTCCAGCCAGCATCAATAAACACGTGTTTAATTAGAAGCCTAGTAACCATGAAGACACAAAAAACTGGGGAAGGTTAACCAAGAGGTACAAAAAACACTCGGGTGGAGTTTCGAAGAGCAGGGATTTGTTAGAGTGCGCAAAAGCTCCAGAGGAATGGAAGTCATAGAGGAGTATTTTGACTTGAGATAAGAAAAAGTGTCATGAGTTATACATCAACAAAATAGCTGCCTTAGAAAGCTGTCAGTTCCCCATTAGCAAGAGTTTTCACATTTAGCATTGATTAGAGTTTTTAAAATATAAAACATTTTTAGTTGCAAATTTTTAGTTCTAGGAGGAAAATGTGAGCTCTAAAACCTCGAAGCAGGAGCGCTCCTTCCATGTAGGAAATGTAAGTCCACAATCACTGAGGAAACCTAGGTATTTTGTAAACTAGCTTTATTAATCAGCAAGTGGTCATGTCAAATTATTCCTTGGCCAGTTTGCTTTGAGTTAGGAAATAACAAAAATGGCTATGATAACCACAATACACTTTCTAACTTATGTCACCATCTGATATAAGAAATACAATGACTCAACTTGGTTTTCTATAAGAAATCATGGTATGCAACCCACCAAATAATGAAAATTTAGAATCTTTAATGAGGAGTGAGATATACTGTCATTCAGCATTTTTTTTTCTGAATATCTTGTCCAATGCGATAAGACAAGAAAAGAAGTTATACATAATAAAGAAGAAATAAACCATGATTTTTTTCAGATAAGATTTTTTTATCTAGTTAAAAGTACCAGATCAAAGAAAACAGTAGAACACCTGAAATACATTTTCATAATAAAAGAGCTCAGTGAGGGGACTTGATAAAAGATCAGCATTAAAAAAAAAATATTTCCTCACACACAAATCCCCAGATTCTTCTTTGAAATCTAGACTCACGTATACTCAATGCCTGCTCAATAGCACTATTGAAACTTCCTCCTTCCTTCCTGCTTCCTTATTTTACCCCACAGACATTCACCCAGCCACCGCTATGTGCCAGCCCCCCTGTGAGTCACTGGTGAAAGAGTATGACAGAAGAGAGACCCCTGCCCTCTTGGACCTTCTACTATAGTTTGGACCTCCCACAAATGAAGATGAACATTGTATACAGAGCACTAGACAGTAAGAGCTGATAGTGAAGGCATAAAGTAAGAGGAAAGAAAGGGAGTGTTGATAGAGAGGGGCTGAATTTCCAGGTGGGGGGGCCGGAGAAGGCCTTGCCAAGAGGAAGTGGAGCTGTAGGTACCAGCGAGATAGCACTGCAGAACGAAGGCACAGGGCTCTCCAAAGGCTTCCTGTCAAAGTCCTTACTATGGGCTTAAAGGAAGACGAGATATTGTCTCTGTCCCTCTGCCTCCTCCCTCCCTTCTCTTCCCATTCATGCCCAGCACACTGCACTTTGAATCACTGGCTGTCTTGACATCTCTCTTTTTTTAAAATTTTTAAAGTTTATTTATTTATTTTGAGAAAGAGAGAGAGAGAGAGAGAGAGTGCGTGCATGCATGAGCAGGGGAGAGGCAAAGACAGAGGGAGAGAGAGAACATTCCTCTCTTTCAAACCATTACATGTTCTGTTTTCTCTGCATAGAATGTTCTTTCCCATGATTCACGAGCTCACTTAGTTCCAGGCTCACCTCCTGACTGACATTCACAGAGGACGTCCTCTCAGCCATCTGAGTGTCAGGAGCCTCCTCTGTGGTGGCATTTTCTGATGGGCATTCACATGAGACACAAATATCTTCACCGTCTGTTTCATCCTGACAGGTCCATCCACATACCTCTCTGCTGTGGGCAGTCTTGTTCTTTCCCAACCATTAGCACCTGCTCACGAATTAGCATAGGTCTGTACCTCAGGCACCTCTGACTCCAGATACTGTGTGAGCCAGATGTGCTGCGTGGAGTCTGCCCACTGCCGGAGTGTCCCCCCACCTCTGTCCTTCAGGGCCCCCCGAGTGGGCTGCTGTGTTTCAGCATCCACCTTCAGAGGGTGTCGGGATCTTGTGAGGACCCATTTGTAAACGGTCCTCAAGTTCACTCCTCATCTGCTGGCTGGTAGTCAGTGAAACCCTGGGATGGCACAGGCATGGCTTCACTGCAAGGAGGCACCACAACGGGCGTTGGTGCCGGATGGCTCTGTGCACCTGCTCGTGCTGCCCGTGCCGAACACACCTGCCCAAACCCAGTCCTTATATCCATTTCCACTTAACAGTCAGCTGTTGCTGTGCACAGCCAGCCATGCTAGGTCAGCGGATAGCACCGAGCTGACCGTGGAGAGTCTGTAGGTGGGATGGCGGGCATCGGCACGCTGTGCGATCCTTCGGGGTGGTTACGGCCTCACTTCCTCAGGACGTCTGTCCGCTGTTGGTAAACCCAGCATGAACTCGGGCCGGAAGCCACTCCTTCAGATCCTGAAAAGGACCAACAAGAAGTTCTCCCCAGAGCTTCACAAGCAGGTGTCTGAGAACTTGTCCCTGGTGAAAACTCTGCATTACAAAGACTTTTCTTGCTGCTGAAGTATAACCCGTATCACGTCAGACCCGTGTTTCAATGCTGCAGGCACTTCCCAATACCAGCCACGGGGTGTGCAAGCTTCCCGACACGACCTCGGCACCCCAGTCCACACCCCCACTCATGCGTCCCCTCCCCCTGCTATGTGCTGTCCGGCACCATCTTGGAGGGGACAGGTGAAAACATAAGGAATTAGAGTGCCAGGAAGCGAGCGTGTTGTCTCCAAGAGAGGCTCCGAGTGGGGTCCCGGGGAAAGAGGGTCAGCTCCTGGTCGGGGACCGATGGGAGGCCCTGGGCAGTGGTGGCATGAAAGAGAGGGGTGGGACAGTGCAGGGGCTGGTGGAATCAGAGTGGGGCACGCGGAGCTGCAAATTGGGGGATCTGCCAGTGGGATGCCTGGGGGACTCCTGTCTGTGTGAGCCCGGTGCTGGGCAGTCCCCAGAAAATGGTGAATAGGAACGACGTGCCCCCTCCAGCCGGCAAGAGGGCCATGCCTTGTAAAAATCGCCGAGTGCGGGGGTGGAGCCACCTGGGGCGTTTGGAAGTGAACGACTCCGGAGAAGTGGCAGGAATTTGGAAGCAGCGGGATCTGGGTTTGAAATCTGGCTCGGCCACTGACCAGCTCTGCTATCCTGGCAGGTGCTTGCGAGCTCCTCTCCTGGACGCCCTCGGGGTGGCGGGGAGGGCTCGGGGAGCCACTGCGCGTCCTGTGTCTGGCTCGGGCGCTGCGCTGACAATAATGCCTCCGTTCTGCGGCCGTGTGAGAGCCACTCTTACTATTTGTGACAGGATGTGAGCCTGCTCTCTTTGCAGGGAGTCAGATCTGCACATGGGGTGGGGGGGGGAGTTAAAAATAGAAAAAAAATAACTTACCTCTGATGGGAACTCATCAACCTTCTCTGGAATCAGCCCGTGCTTGCGTCAGAGGGCCTGGTAGGTGCCCAGGTGGACGCGGGGTGTGGGAGGTCCCGTGGGCAGGGCGGAGGGGTGGGCGGAGCTCAGCCTGCCCCTCAGAAGATGGGCTGGAGGCTCAGTCTCCAGGGATAAAAGGTCTTTTCCAGGTCGAGATGGGAAACACGTCCCTCACAAAGGGCAGGAGAAAGTCTGTCATCAGTTCGGTCTTTCCTGAGACCTGAGGTCTGGCTGCAAAATTTGGACACTGAGGGCTGGGTGGCAGACAGGCCTGTTAGACCATCCTGATTTGTACCCTTCGATATGAGTGTGATTTGCAGGGACGTGTGGCCGGAGACTCTGTTCCAATCAGTTCGGATACTTTGGCCACCGAGAGGTTGTCCACAGAGGGGCATGTGTGATCGTTAAACTGAAATTTGACGGAAATCTTCTGGGGGGCAGATCAGGGAGAGTCTAGGTGGAGATGGGCAGGTGGGGCCTCGGTTGCCTGGACCCTCCCTCGAGGCCTCTGGTTCTCAGCAGCTCCGTCCGAGAGGGACCGTCCCACCACACTGGCCCGAAGCCGCTGCCTCTACGGGCGGGCCAGCAGGTGCGTTTGTGAGGCGTCGACAGAAAGACGCCCACTCCAGCTTCTTCCTGAAGGAGCCGAGGAAACGGAATCTTCTGTTTCTGCTCAAAGACTTCCAAAGCTGCACGTTCTCATCCTAAATGCCCCTGAGTGATGCCCGCCCGGGAGGAGCGAACGAGGAATCTGCTTTTTTCTGAGCAGGGGCAGAGGAGCGCCCGTTGGTAACGGCACAGCATTGAGGATAACACCCCTTCTCGGGGGCTCCAGTCGCTGGGTGACTGGTTGGAAACAGGTTCTCAGCCTCCTCCCAGAAGGAGTGTGATTTTGCTGGGTTTGTGCCCGTCTAGGCAGGGGCTCCGGCAGGGGGGCGCTAAACCTTGCCCTCCTTCTCTGGGCCCCATCCTGGCGTGGGGACTCAAAGGGAGGAGAGGGAGTCGTCGTCCCTGCAGGGTCAGGACGGGCCCTGAGCTCCAGCAGTTAGCTCTGGGTGAGTCAGGACTTGGGGGGCAAATCCCTATAAGGTGAGCACAGTTAGGTCCTGGCAGGAGTGGCACACATCTGGGCTGCCTTTAGGGGCAAAACCTGGGTGAGGAAACTCGAATTACTTGCTGGACTGCTCGGTGAAGGCAGACGGGGACTCCCAGGGAGGTGGGCTGGGCGCGGGCGGGGCCGGCGGGGCTCCAGGCCGGGGTGAGGGCAGGCTGCCCAGCGAGGGTGTGTGGACCCCAGCCAGGCAGTGTGTGCCCAGTGGACCCAGGAGGTTTTGGGCAGAAGTTCAGGTCACCGTGGCTCCACAATGAGCTTCCCTGGATGCAGGAGGTGAGGGTCATGTTTCCAGATGGTTCCGGGCCCCTTGCTATGTGTTTCCATGTTTGATGGCTCATCTTTGCCACGGTGCTTCAGGGTGGACATTATTAATCTGTCTTTGGAGAGCTTATACGTATAATATATATATATATATATATATATATATATATATATATATATTATAATATATATTAATCCCTCTTTGGAGACAAGGCAACTGAGGGAAATAGGAGGTAACATCAAAGACACCTCTTTGCATACCCCCAGCTGGAATGTTCTTTCTGTGTCTGTGTCTGTGTCTGTCTGTCTCTCTGAACTCCCCAGGCATTTGTACAGACATCGCATTAGAGTCTCTTTCCATTCAGCGGGGCCTGGGTGGCTCAGTCAGTTAGGTGTCCAACTCTTGGTTTCAGCTCATGTCTTGATCTCATGGTTTGCGAGTCTGAGCCCTCCCTGTCGGGCTCTGAGATGACAGTATGAGCCTGCTTGGGATTCTCTCTCCCTCTCTCTCTGTCCCTCCCCAACTTGCACTGTGTCTGTCTCTCTCAAAATAAATAAATAAACTTAAAAAAAGAGACTTTTTCCATGTGGCCCTGAGAAGGACCACAGCTCAGTGGTTCTGGATCCGACTGTGTCCCCCAGACTATTCTGCAGAGCAGGTCACTGGGCTCAGGCACACGCTCCCTCCCCTTTCCCAGTGTTTAGCATGGCAGAAACATACTACCAACCTTTCTTCTAAAGGAATCTCCACCTTTTTTTTTTAATGTTTATTTATTTTTGAGACAGAGAGAGAGACAGAGAGTGAGCAGGGGAGGGGCAGAGAGAGAGAGGGAGACACAGAATCCTAAGCAGCCTCCAGGCTCTGAGCTGTCAGCACAGAGCCCGACATGGGGCTCAAACTCACCAACCACGAGATCATGACCTGAGCCGAAGTCGGACGCTCAACCGACTGAGCCTCCAGACGCCCCAGGAATCTCCACTGCTGAGTTTGTATTGGCCGCTCTCGTCGGCTGTGTTGCCTGGAAGGGGATCACAGCCATGGGGAAGTGTTTCTGGCCACTTCTCTGCACGTCTGGACGAGGCGGAGGGCACATGACCTTGGACCTCAGCCGGGATTCTGGGACAGACAGGTTTCTGCGTGAGCCCAGGTCACATGCAAATGCACACCTTGCACAAACTCCTCGGGGCCGGAGGGCGGCGTTAATTCGTGTGGGTCTTTCTTCCGTGTCCCTGCAGGTGCACACAGAGTGGGCTTTCGGGAAAGGCTACATAGACCTCTGTGGTGTCGGTGTGGGGTCTCCAGAGCAGGTGATGGGCCGAGAGGCGCCCATCACCCTGTCCTCTGAGCCCATGCTTACCGACAACACGGGCACAATTGTTCCACATCACAGTGTGAAAAGTATTTTTAAATGTACTGGGTGAGGAGTACAATTGTCATTCAGAAATAGTCTATTTTTCCCCTTGAAAGACTGCCTTGAACACGGTGAGTTATTTTCCTGATCTTTTTCAGTAAATCAGAGGTTTCACCGTCTTGTAAACCCCTGGGCTACAAAGTCTTGCCCGCTCCCTCGATATTGTTCTCTGTGATTTCGATGCTATCTTGTTACCAGCAGGCCTGACAGAGATGCATCGGGGATGGTTAGCCTCCCAGGTGAGATCAGATTGAACCCTCCTTATCACTTCATTGTCTGCTCATCACTCCCAGGAGCTGCTCTGTTGTGAGACGCTCAGGCTGTTGCTCTTAAAGAGAACGCTCTCTCTGCCCTGGAAATCTGACAGCTGGGGGTGGCTCCCTGGGGGTCACCCACCCTTGACCAGAAGCAGGAGTGACCCCTCGCTCATGGGGGTGCTTGTGCTTTGCTGGAGGCTTGTTTTTCTCCGGCCCTCGGATTCCTAGGTGGGGACAGGACATCTGTGGTGCCCGGGCAGGTGACAGCCAGAGTGGGGGGGAATTGAGGCAATAAATGGGTCCCCTGGGGTGCCCGTCGAATCCTTTAATTTCCTGATGCTGTGGCCTCTTTCTGAGTGAGGGACTCCCAGGCTTTGGAGCTGGTCCGAGGAGGACGCAGACCCTACAGCAAGGCTGTGAGTGTTTTGCCCCCCTTCCGTCTCCCATGTCCTGGGCACCGACCTGCTCTTGTTGGGACGGGGACACAGGAAGGATGTGGGGGTGGCTCGGAGATGTGTCATGGCTGCCTCGTGCTCTGGACACTTTGGGAAACAGCAGAGTCCAGCAGAAACTGCTGACAAGTTGGGGTCTGGCAGATTTCAGTTCAAGTCCCAACTCCACCACCTACGGGGGTCAATGGCCGTCTAGAACTGGACCCTCCCTGAGTCCCAGCTGCCTTATCTAAGAAAGATAAAATGAGAATTAGTGACATTTAGACTCAGGAAGCACTTCTGTGTGCCCACGGGGCCGCCGGGAGGGCTCGGACCACCTAACAGCAATCCTGGGGGTGACGGGCTCCGCTCCATTTGACAGCTGAAGCTCGGGTCTGCGTGGGCATGGCCAGCAGGTGGCCGAATGGGGGAGAAGCCAGGGTCTGTCCTGGGGCCAGCAGCACCTGCCACCCACAGGCCAGGCAGACTGTAACAGGGTGTCGAGTGTGTGTGTGTGTGTAAGCT
The DNA here is from genome assembly GCF_027475565.1 of Acinonyx jubatus. Taxonomy (NCBI): domain Eukaryota; kingdom Metazoa; phylum Chordata; class Mammalia; order Carnivora; family Felidae; genus Acinonyx; species Acinonyx jubatus. The sequence continues at coordinate 137,120,801 of NC_069387.1, forward strand.
CCCTATGTGCCGTGAAGAGCAACGAGGGCAGCCTCTCAAACTCCAGGATGTTCAGTTCACAAACCACCCCCCGGGAATCATGTGCGAACACTGAATGTGGGGCTCCGGCCGGGAGTGTCTGAGGCTCAGCATTTCCAACCCACGTGCAGCGGGAGACGCTGTGAGGGCCACGCTGTGTGGCGCAGATCAAGAGACTTTCTGTGAGCAGGTGTCATCCAGAGCTCACAGAAATCCCTAGGGGGCGGGACCACTGGGAGGAATGGACCATCTGCATGGTTTTGTTCCTCTGTGCCTGGTGCTGAATCCCTGCTAGTTGCTGAGTTCCTTCACTCCTGGGGGGATTGTCACCCTTTGGGAGGGTCCCAGCAGGGCATGGGGCTCGGGGGCGGGGGGGCGGGCAGGAAGTGGGCAGGCTGGACTCCCCAGCTCCCTCCTACTCAGCTGTCATCAGAGTCCCAGAGTTGGGGCTCCCGCTTCTCATGCTCAGGACGCAGTGAGGACCCACAGAGGCTGGAGTGATGTCCCAAACTGCAGAGTCCTGGTCGGATGCCTGAGATGCCACCCGGCCACCCTGCCGCCCTGTGAGGCCGCTGCTTCTGGCCGGGGGGACCTCGAGCAGCCAGGGAGGCTTTCTGTGTGCTGGGAAAATGCCAGGCGGGGAGACAGGCTCTGTCCCCACTTCTGGAAGCTCCTTCTCTCCTGCCCCCCAGCCCCTCTCTGCTGGATCGCTGCTCTGCTTTCTGGCTCTTCCTGAATTGTAAGTCTGGGCATCTCAAGTCCAGCTCAGTCCCCCACAACAGCTTTCCGGGAGTGTGACGCGTTCCAACCACATTGGCCGGGGCTGAGCCCCGCCCCTCCCCGCCACCGTGGCCAGCTCAGCTTCACGTGGCACCCCACCTCCTGCTCCCCCCACCCCTCAGCTTGGTCCCTTCCAGAATGATCTGCCGGTGGTTCCTTGTGCATGCCAGCCTCTGTGGCTTTCTCCCATGACTCCTGTCCTTGCTGTCCCTCACCATTCATCACTGGGCCGTCTCCTGTCCTGCGAGCCGCTCAGGAGCAAGCTTTTCCTGAGCAGTTCTTACAGGCCAGGCCCTGAGCTGACACTTGGGATGCAGTGGGGTCAGTGCCCACTGGCCTCAGGGCTCTGGATCTCCCAGCCCACTGTCCCCACACCAGGCCAGCCGCACCTGCATCCCCCTATGCAGAGACCTAGCCTGTGACTCGGGAGGCCTCCAGGAGAATCCCTGCATTCTGTGCAGGGCCGAGCCATGTGTGTGGCCGGCCCTGGGTTGGGGGGGAGCCTGGGAGAATGGCCAGGACCTGTCCCCCAGGGGAAGGGGACACTTTGCAAGGGGAGCCGTGTGTGTGTGTGTGTGTGTGAATGTGTGTAAACGTGTCTGTGTGTGGGCACATGTGTGCATGTGGGCCCTGTCCCCCCAGCACCTGTGGTGGAGAAGGGGGAAAACGTTCCAGGAACTCACAAGTGTCTTTCTTTGTTTCCTGCTCTGCTGTCTAAGGTTCAGTCACATCCATGCCCAGGTAGAGAGTGCGTCCCGCCTTCCCTCCTTCCTGCCCGCTTGCCCTACTCCCTCCCTCCCGCCTGCCCTCTTTCCTGCCCGCATGCTGTGTTTCGTAGTCTGGCACTTTACGTGTTGCCATTGCTTGTGTATCCAACCAGACGCACTTCCTGTGCTTCCCCCATTCTCCTTAACTGTGATTTATGTGAACTTACGGGTTTCCATCACAGCATTTACACCGGGAAGCCATAAACCTCAGGAAGTAACTTTCTCTCAGGACACACTGCATGCACACACCTACAGACGTGTGCACATGCACAAACACGTAAACACATGCACACAGAAACCCATGCACATGCATGTGCACACACCACACACATGCGCACATGCACACACGTCCACACACATGTGCTCACACACATGCGCACACACGCACATATGCACATATGCATACATGTGCACACATACACATACCTATGCTCACACATACACACATGCATACACACAAACATGCACATATGCACATACATGAACACATGCACAAACACGTACACACATGCACACAGAAACCCATGTACATGCATGTGCACACATGCTCACATGCACACACGTCCACACACATGTGCTCACACATGCACACACGCACACACATGCACATATGCACATATATGCATACACATGCACACACACATACACATACCTATGCACACACATGCACACATGCATACACACAAACATGCACATATGCACATACATGCACACATGCACACACATGCACACACACCATACACACATGTGCACACAGAAACACACATGCACATAAATGCATACGTGTGCACACACACGTGCTCACATATACACACATGCACATACCCCACCCCAGCCCCCCAGGCCCCGTTGGATCCCAGAGCCACTTCTGGGGGGCTGAAGCCTTGCTCCCTGGCCCGGGCAGAGGCAGGGGCAAGGTTGGCCTTGTTTCCCCAACTGAGGGTGAGTCTCTGAGCTGACCTGCAACGGCACCGCGGGGCGGGAGTCTCCCTGCCAGGACCCTGCTGTGTTCTCCGCCCAGACGGGAGGCGGGATCGATGGCTTCCAGCTGACAAAGGGTCCAGCCTTTTCCCTTTCAGTTCCTTGAGCACTGTTCGTGCACCTTCGGGGGAAATAACACTTCTATCCACACAGAAGATTAGAGGGGACGTTAGCGGAGGGACCAGGAGAAGCAGCAGGTCGGCTTCATTGTCCCCCCCCAGCACTGACCACCTCTTTGCAGGGGAAGGAACAGGCCCACAAGGCCTCGTGTTTTCTCGCTCCCACACCGCTGACTGCCCTGTGGCAGCTTAGGGCAGGACCCAGGTCCGTGCTGCTCCGGGGCCCCTGCCCTTCCAGTCTGTGTCTTCGTAGACTCTCGTGCAGGGCCTGGTGTAAGCTTTTCCTTCTGCCTCCCACCTGGCAGGTGCTTCAGAGAGAGCCTGGCTGGGGGGCTGCGGCTGCCGGCTGGTTCCTGCCTCCCTGAGTCCACACTGGGCTGCCTCACTACCAAGAGACTACAGCAACCTGCCAGAAGGGCCTCTCCTCCAAGCACCTGCTCTCTCACCTTTGGGGCACTGGGCACTGTCATGTGTGACCTGCTTTCGTGTGCCTTTATTAGTCCCCACTGTCTATACTGTGAGCTCCCAATGCCTGCAGACCTTGGCGGGGCCACTATGAGCAAATGAGCCAATATATGTGTATCCCTCAGGTTCTCCAGAGAAACAGAGGCACGGGAATGTATATGTGTCCGTACGTATGTGCATACACATATTGAGATTGAGAGGGATTTATTTTAAGCGATTGGTTATGTGATTGCAGGGCTGGAAAGTCTCAGATTCGCAGGGCAGGAGAGCAGGCTGAATGCTAGGTGGGGTTCTGTGTTCAGCCTAGAGGCAGTTAGTTCTTTCTTCAGGGTACTTCCGTCTTTCCTCCTAGCCTTCAGCTGATTAGATGAGGCCCACCCACATTATGGAAGGTCATCAGTTTCACTGAAAGTCTACTGATTATAGATATAAATCACAACTGAAAAACACCATTACAACCGCATCTAGGCAGGTGTGTGACCACACCAATGGGCACCATGGCCCAGGCAAGTTGACACATAAAATGAACCATCACAGTATACACAAAACCCTTACAACAGTGCCTGGCCAACAGGGCACTCAATACTTGGAGTGATTTTTGTTAGCTATCACCAAGCGAGTGCTCATTGCCTACTGAATTGTTTAAGGGATTCAACAGACTCTAAAAGTATTCAAGGAATTCGGTCACTGACACGGAGAACCTAACACAGACTGTATGCACTGTTTCATAGTATTTGAAGGCATTCAAAGTCCTTCCAAGCAGCAGGATTTTTTTCTGGATTAAGCATTCACTAAGGTCCCTCCTGGTTCTGATTTCTATGATGTTATTTTATTAGGCTTTTTAGGTTAAAATGGCTTTTTTTTTTTTTTTTTTTTGGTAATAAGAAAAGTAAAGTCTAGAAACTGATTAGATGATAAGCACACTTGAGAATTTCTAGCTGGAATCACTATATACTGTATGCTTTCATTGGAAAGCGCTGAGTCACCTGGCTGGAGGGTCATCCTCATAACCACTTGGACGCATTCTCTGTGACGGCAAGTGGAGAAAGTTGCCTAGAGAAATCCTCATTGTCTGTGACGCAACACTCATGGAGTTTGTGCTTCCATAAAGATAAAGGAATTACCAGTGAAGTGTGTGGGCAGTTTCATAATCTTCTCTTTTCTGTTTCCAGGCTCTTTAAAATGTTGAGAAAAAATCACCAATATTGATATATTTCATATATATTGTTTCTCTCTTATTTGTTTGGAGAAAACACTTCTTCTTCCCTAAACCGAATATTGCGTGAGTAAATCTCTACACCTGACTTGTACTAAGGAAGTACAATGCTGACATGTTCCAGAATCGTGTTTCTCCGCATGAGCTGTGGACGGCACTGGGAAGCTGGTGTGTTAGAAGGAGACGTTTCTAACCAGTCAGATGGGCCTTCAGAAAACACGAAGCCATTGGAACTACTCATTATTGCTGGGATTGCACTACTTAGAATAAACCAATGCTTGCTAACTTTACCAAAATGTGATCAAATGCTTTTTACGAGTCCTTTGTGCGAAGTTCCCAAATATACCTCACGCATTTGAATAACTTCAAACAATGTGCCTTCGTTCAAGGTGAGGCAGGATGGCATCGCCATGACTCTAAGACTCCCTTTTGTTGGATGGAAATCCACTGTTACATTCTGGAAGGAAGGCGTCTCTGTTTGTGGTAGTTGTGCAGAAATGAGCGGGCTCCTACATCCTTTTGGAACACGGGTCAGAGAGTGAGTAAAACCAGTGAGGAATGTTCCCAGTAAGGCTTGACCTGAAGAGATTTGAAATCCCTAAAAATTACATATTTGTGTTAAGAAATGGTTGAATTTTACACTGTGCACATTGTGCATTTTGCAAATAATTATGTTATGACTGCTGAGGATGTGTGGGATAGGTCTGATCCCCTAAAGCAGGCGCTGTGGTTTTTTATGTGTTAATTTTACCATTTGCTAGTACATGCACACACGAGAAATCTCAAATCATTGTTTGAAAGAGTTGAGACTGCTTAAAAGCAAAGTATAGAAGATATCTATCTGTCATCTAATTATCTGCACTTATATTTCCATAGAAATTCTTTTTTAAATTTCTTTAAATTTATTTTTGAGACAGAGGAGACAGAGGCAGGGGAGGGATGGGCGGAGGGAGCACAGAATCTGAAGCACAGAGCCCGGTGCGGGGCTCGAACTCATGAACCGTGACGTTATGACCTGAGCTGAAGTCGGATGCTCATCTGAGCCGCCCGGGTGCCCCTCCATGAAATTCTGAAGATGAATGCCTGGAAAAGCACTCTCATAGGTGAAGCGAGGGAGTTGCTCCCTCAGGCTCCTGGAGAGGACTGGATGGGAGCCGGGATTAAGCTCTGCTGTTGGGACTCTGCCTCATCACCTGTAACTTTGCTTCTCTCCGGGATTGGGGAGGAAGGTCAACCTGTGTCTCGGGGGTGTTCACTATGCGTGCCCCGGGAGGAAGGCGCCCTGATGACTGACCTGGCACAGGCCCCCAGCACCCATCCATCAGGCACCGGGTGGGCAGGTGACACTCTAATTCAGTCCTGGCAGACTGGCCAAGAATGGGGGAGGCCCAGTCACAAAAGGAAGGCTCCTGTGGTGAAGAGGTGGGCAGGGGTTGTTGGACAAAGCAAACAGCCTGAGTCCCTTTCCCTGTCGTTTCCTGAGCCCACGCAGGTGCTCTATGGCGAGCCGTGGGCTCAAGCCGGACATCTGGAGGCACAGAACGCAGGGCGACACAGCCTCGCTGTTTGGAGTTTTGCCGCCTAAGGGCAGCTGTGATTTTAGCGGGCTCGTGAGCACACACAGGAGTGAGGGAGAGGCCACGAAACACTGGAGGGAGGGAGCTGGGCGGTCTCCTTGAGGAGAGGGTCCTCACTGCTCCGGCCTTCGGGCTGGACGGGGCTCTGGTGGGTGAGGGCACAGGTGTGTCAGGTGGGGAGGCGGCACCATGGTAACAGACAGGTAAAGAAACCTTGAGCAACCGCACAAGGAAAACACAAGCCGCTCCCATTGTAGACCCCAGGTGGCTGGTGGGCAGGGGCCAGGGCACCTTCTCTATGGGGCCCCCAGGGACCTGCCCTCCCTCGGTCACCGGGGACGATGCCGTTCTCCGCGTGTGGGCTCCAAAGGTGCCACGGAAAAGCCTGAGAGAAGAGGAGGGATGTGGAGTTGTTTTGTGAAGCAGGCCATGCAAACCTCACTGTTTGCCCCGTTGGCCAGTGGTACCCCCCGGCCCCACGTGCATACACAGGGGTGTCAGCGAGGCCCCCTGTGGGCCCAGAGGCGGGGATCGAACCTATGGCGAACGTATGGCATCATCTTCAGAAGATAAGGAGGATCACGGCTGTACGCACGGTGCGTTTGGCAGACTTGGAGGACAAATGAGCCGGGGGACGGGTGAACCGCTGTGGGGGGTGGCCTCCTGGCCCCCGTGGGAGGGGGACGGACACACAGGGGCGGGCACACAGGTTCCCTCTGGGCCCCTGAGCACAGAGAACAGAGGGATAGAGGTGAGGAAGGCTGGTGCATGTGGGCCTGGGCGGGGTTGGAAGGGGTGAGGTTAGAAGGTCTCCTAAGGGAACAGGGCCCAGGGCTTGGGGTGTCCACAGAGGCGGAGAAATAGTCCCAGCTTGGGAGGCAGTTTGGGAGCTGGGATCTGCCGGGAAAGAGCAGCCGAAGTAATGTATCCAAGTCCGAAAGCCCCAAGAAGTCACAAAATAATTACAAGGAAGATATTTGGGGGGAGGTTGCTGGCTAGGAGCGACAGCCCTGGGCAGAGACTGGAGAACGTGCTGGATTCCCCAGGCCTCCGGCCGCGTGCGTCGCTGCGTCCGCCTCCTGAGGGCACTTTCTCAGGTGCTCGGTCTTCGCCATGACTCAGACCCCAATCTGTGTCCCACTGACTCCCGCGTGTCCCCGTCAGCCCGAGCTCTCCCTGCGAGCTCCAAACAGGTGTTTGCGGCTGCCTACTGAGAAACTGCACTTGGACATCTCCCAAGCAGCTGCTTTGGCTCAGCCTGTCACCTCAGTCTGTCAGGTAGCTCAGGAACCTCCTTGCAGCCCTGTGCTTTCCTTCCTGAGAGAAGACCCCCACCTACCCAGTCGCTCATGCAAGAAACTTGAGTGTTTTCACAGCAGGCTTCCTTCAAGTCCCAGAATCAGTCACTGAGCTCTGCCGGTCCTTCCTTCGTAACTCTTTCTGGAACCTTCTTTTGTCTCTACCACCACTGGCACTGCCTTGGTCTCAGTCACCATGGTTCCTCACCTGGGCTCCTACTCACCCAGGCTGCTTCTAATCTGGGCTCCTATTCACCTGGGCTTCTACTCTCCTGGGCTCCTACTGACCTGGGCTCCTACTCACTTGGGCTCCTACTGACCTGGGCTCCTACTTATCTGGGCTCCTATTCACCTGGGCTCCTACTCACCGGGCTCCTACGGGCTCCTACTCACCTGGGGGCTCCTACTCACCTGGGCTCCTACTCACCTGGGTTCCTACTCACCTGGGCTCCTACTCACCTGGGCTCCTACTGTCACCTGGGCTCCTACTCACCTGGGCTTCTACTCACTTGGGCTCCTACTCACCTGGGCTCCTATTCACCTGGGCTCCTACTGAACTGGGTTTCTACTCACTTGGGCTCCTACTCACCTGGGCTCCTACTCACCTGGGCTCCTACTGACCTGGGCTCCTACTGACCTGGGCTCCTACTCACCTGGGCTCCTATTCACCTGGGCTCCTACTCACCTGGGCTTCTACTCACCTGGGCTCCTACTCACCTGGGCTCCTACTCACCTGGGCTCCTACTCACCTGGGCTTCTACTCACTTGGGCTCCTACTCACCTGGGCTCCTACTCACCTGGGCTCCTACTCACCTGGGCTCCTATTCACCTGGGCTCCTACTCACCTGGGCTTCTACTCACTTGGGCTCCTACTCACCTGGGCTCCTACTCACTGGCTCTACTCACTGGGCTCCTACTCACCTGGGCTCCTACTCACCTGGGCTCCTACTCACCTGGGCTCCTATTCACCTGGGCTCCTACTCACCTGGGCTCCTACTCACCTGGGCTCCTACCTGGTCACTCCTGGGCTCCTACTCACCTGGGCTCCTACTCACCTGGGCTCTTACTGACCTGGGCTCCTACTCACCTGGGCTCCTACTGACCTGGGCTCCTACTCACCTGGGCTCCTACTCACCTGGGCTCCTACTCACCTGGGCTCCTATTCACCTGGGCTTCTACTCTCCTGGGCTCCTACTCACCTGGGCTCTTACTTACCTGGGCTCCTACTGACCTGGGCTCCTACTGACCTGGGCTCTTACTCACCTGGGCTCCTACTCACCTGGGCTCCTACTGACCTAGGCTCCTACTCACTTGGGCTCCTACTCACCTGGGCTCCTACTCACCTGGGCTCCTACTCACCTGGGCTCCTACTCACCTGGGCTCCTACTGACCTAGGCTCCTACTCACTTGGGCTCCTACTCACCTGGGCTCCTACTCACCTGGGCTCCTACTCACCTGGGCTCCTACTCACCTGGGCTCCTATTCACCTGGGCTCCTACTCACCTGGGCTCCTACTGACCTGGGTTTCTACTCACTTGGGCTCCTACTCACCTGGGCTCCTACTCACCTGGGCTCCTACTCACCTGGGCTTCTACTCACCTGGGCTTCAACTCACCTGGGCTGTTTATTGCCTCAACTCCTGCTCTCCTCCGGTGTAGTTTCCACAAAACAGCTAGAATGATCTTTAAAAACTACCATGGAACAACTCTGAGGGCACTATAATCCCTTCAGGGCTTCTCAATTCCTTATCAGTTAAATTTCAAACTCGTAATCTGGCCCCAACTGAACGCTCCTCTGCTTTGCTCTGGGTTTCTTCCCGACTGACCTTCCCTTCCTCTGACCGAGTGGCTCCTCCCACCCCCCACCCCTACCCCCTAGGCATGCCAGCCACCTGCATGTAAAGGACCCTGCCACTCTTCAGGCCTGTAACAGGACTCAGCTGCAATGTCCCCCCCCCTCCCAGAAAGCTATCTCTGACCTCAGGCCAAGATGGACCCTCTGGTCTGGTCCTTTTTGTCATCAACCTTAGATGATCGCCACTTAAAGCTATGGGTGTAAGTTTTGATAGAAGACTTTCGTTTGCATGGATGGTAAACTCTGTAGGGACAGGGACCTTATGTAACTTTTGTTATCAGTTAACTTTAGAGTTTAAGACCATGATTGTGTGTGAGAGTGTTTAGTGTGCACTGTTATTTCGTATATGAGGTCCTAAAAATAGGACCTTATGGAGATATCACCTGGGCTGGAAAGCCTGTGACTCACCTGCATGGGACCTCCCAGAGTGCCCAAGAGCATATTTCCAAATCCAAATCTCTTCATTGTGTTGTGACGTGTCATCTTTTGGGGCTGTCTGATGACCCGTGGGAGGCAGTGAGCCAGGGGTATCAATGAGGAACTGAAGCCAGATTGCCACAGGCCAGGTCCTTGCTCACAGGTCCTTGCGCACACTACTAGCTGTGTGACCTTAAGGATCCTTCTTAACTTCTCTGGGCCTCGTTTTCTTTACATGTAAAATGGGGGTAACGGCAGTATCTACCCCATAGGTTTGCTGTGAAGAGGAGATTAACTAATTGGCATAAAGTATTTAGAGGGAAACTTGACATGCTAATCGGCTAATAGATGTTAGTTTTACTGCTGTTGTAGTAATTATCATGATTAATATTACTATGATCCCTACCAAACTTACAAATAACTGTGTAAATCAGAATGCCAGTGTATTACATCACAATGAGAGATACACCTACCACGTAAGCTGGAAAAATCAATACCTCTTGTCTGCATGAAGGTAAATCACAGTAGTAAAATTTAATTCGAGGTTTTGATTTTGAAATAGTGTCGTTAAAAATTACTACAAGTCATCGTCACTGTGATAGTGTTTTTTTTTATTTTTTTTATTAAAAAAAATTTTTTTAAGGTTTATTTATTTTTGAGACAGAGAGAGACAGAGTATGAACAGGGGAGGGGCAGAGAGAGAGGGAGACACAGAATCTGAAACGGGCTCCAGGCTCTGAGCCGTCAGCACAGAGCCCGACGTGGGGCTCCAACCCACGAACCGCGAGATCGTGACCTGAGCCGAAGTCGGACGCTCAACCGACTGAGCCACCCAGGCGCCCCTAGTGTTTTTTTTCAAAAAATGGTTTCCATCCTATTTTGGCTGCTACTGAACACCCTTCTGTACAGAGTTCTCTGGACCAGAGCACTTTCTCTTCTCTGATTTCACTGTCACAGACCCGGGGAGCGGGGGAAGAAACCCACCTCCAGCTGCGGTAGAGTCGTGTCCCTTCCACCAAGAAAGCTTGAAAGTATGGATGAAATTGAAAAGAAAAATGTTGGAAAGTGTTGGACAGACAGATCTGAGGGGCTCAGGTCCCAGAGAGAAAGGATGTTTAGACAAACTAACACTTGGGAGGAATTTCCCCCAGGACCTTTGCCCAATGTGAAACCTCGGAGTCGTGACCTCAGAAGGACTGAGGGCTGACTGGAGGTCGCAGCGTGTTGGCATTTAGAACCAGGCGCTGAGGACACTCCCGGAGCGAAAGACCCTGACAGACAGCCCGGGCTGTCGGCTGACCTTGAAGGTCTATCACCTAGCTCAGGAGGCCCCAGGGGTGGCCTTGGTGATAAAAAGCTTGAACTTCACCTCGGATCAGGCCACATGTTCTGCCTCCACTCACATGGCCAGTGAGGCAGGATAAAGTGAAACCTTTCTAGGGGAAGTTAACATGGTACCACATCTGTAAATTTTCACCTGCGTGGCTAAGACCAACTTAAAAACCAGTAGGCATATCAGGACAAAGAAACTAGAGAAAAAACAGACAGTACAATCAGACCCACAGGTGACCCACGTGTTAGAGCTATCAGGTGGATTTAAACTAACCCAGGGTAGAATGAAAGAACACAAGGTGTCAAGAAAATACTTTGCAGGGAGAGTTAGGAACCAGAGTCTTGTTTCAGCCTTGCTTTCCATTAGACTTATGAAGGTGGGCAAGCTAGTTACACTCTAAAAGCTTCAGTTACTTACTAGTAAACGATAGATAACAGCCTTTCACCTTCTTGGGGGGGTGGGGATAAAGGGAGATCATGGGAAGTACACCCTCCGCACAGAAGTTACTGCTGGTGTCGCTACCTGGGGGTCCTCCAGGCATCTTTGGGCTCACGAATGATTCACTAGCACCTGCTTTGAAGTTAAGCCTCACTATCCCGGCTGAACACCTGATACAGTCTTGTCTGGTCTACACTGTGGGCACTTAATAAAAGTTTATAGATGAACCAATTTTGATACGAGAACTCCTACTTTCTTATCTCCAGCTCAGGCTCCCTCTTTTTTGGTTCTACCATTTTATTTATATGTTTACGTACTCGTTTATTTATTTTGATTGGGCATCTTTATCCAAGTGCATATTGGTATTGAACATGAAACATCATTTTGATGATTCTAAAACCTTTTTAAAAATTCCCTCTGTTGAGGGAAAGAGTTACGAAATGCGTGGATGAGAGTATCCTGTGTGTCAAAGCGAACACCTGAGACCCTCAGGTTAAGCTAGACATTCAGAGTCTGACTCTGGCCTCTGGTAGTTGTTTATTCAACACAGATTCCCTATTTTTACGTGTTGTCCAAAGCTTCTGTGATAATTGGTTTTGTTTCTGAAGAGTTAAGCAAGGCGATGTGAATTGATACACTAGTATTTCAACTCATTGGGTCTGAGGAGAAAGCAGAATTGAGTTGCAAATTTTAGAGAATTTGGAGAGGTAATTAAACCTTAAATCCAAATTTTTTTTTCTCCTGTCAAATATCCACTAATTATTTTTGTGCTGGCAAATTGCACATACTTCTATTCTGTTGGGGGTTTGTCTCCAAGTTACTACCACTACTATTTTATTTGCAGATAGAACTTTTGTTTGTACCCGCCTTGAAGGATGCTTGAGTGTGGTGAGTTCAGAGGCCACGTGTATGGCACCAGTGTGGATGCTGTTTAAGTTCTTGATGAAAAGAAGGTCTGTGTGAAGGTCTTAGAACCTCAGATGGGTCTGGGGAGGCACCAACTCCTGAGTGGTTGATCCTTTGGGATGTCTCGCCCAGGGAGGAAAGGAAATGCATACATATGACTAAGAAAGGCAGCTTTACTTTGTGATTGTACTGTTGTTCATAAAGTAGGCACTGTCCTCTTTGTCATGCCCCGGAACAAATACACTCTCCTGCATCATTAATATTAGACTTGGCCATCTGACTTCCTTGGCTTCTGGAATATGGATCAAGATGACATTGAGCCAGTGCCTAACAAAGGTTTTAAGAGACATTACCAACTCTCATGATGGCTTTGTGCTCTGCTCCACCCCCACCATGAGGATATCACAGCCCGGAGAATGTGTGATGTGATCCTCTGGCCCAGGTCCTGAAATTAGACAACATACCTAGAGCATACCTGAACCTCACCTCTGCCTGGAGCCAAGCTGCCAAGATATGAGCTGTTAGTGTTAAATAAATAAGTGCTGTTTCAAGCTGCTGAGATATTGAGGGGTTGTTTGTTAAGCAACATTATTACAAAGGCAACTCCCTAACGCAGGTAGATTAAACAACAAACAGCACAGGTGAGATTGCATGGTTGGAAGGGATAATCCTCACCTAACCGTGTGTACCAAATTTATAGGTGCATTAAATATGCAACATGCTTAAAGTAAACAAAATCATAAATAAAATATGGGTGCAAATGGTCAACTGATATCGGAGCAGATAAGGACCTCATAGGAATAAGCTGATCGAAGAAGTCAAAAATAGATTTGACTTTATACAACAATACTTACACTTCTGTAGATCGTGAAAAAAAATCAGTAAAATTCCAATTTTCAAATTGTGGGGAAAATGTCTATGAAATAAGTTATCATTTAATCCACACTTTGTAGATGGAAAAATGAGGATTGGTGAGGTGAAGTGACTTGCACACATGGGTGCACGGTGTGGATAGACATGAAACTAAAGCCCACATGGGGACACCAGAATTAGCAGGTGATGGCATGGTAAGAAGCCCACTACCTAAAGACTGGTCCTCGCCCCCTGGCCCTTTGGATCGAGCACAGTTTCACACAGATTCCCAACTGGCTAGGCACTTTCTTTTGTCAAGGAGCCTGCGTTATCATGCATTAAATTCCACGTACGCCATTACCTGCCCAGCACAAATCACATCGTTCAGAAATGTTATGCAGCTGAATAGTGAGATACGACTCCCAGGGTGGAAGGTACGAAGATTTGTTGTAGACAAACAGAGACTGAAAAACAAAACCTCGTGGAATTAAGTTTGGGCTTAGATTGCTTAAGCACGGCAAGGACCATTCTGGAAATCTCATTGACTGTCATCCTAAACTCCATTTTCAACGGCGTCTAAACAAGATTCGTTAACAGCAAGTACACTTACGTTACCTCTGACTTGAACTGGATTAAATGTCCTCAACAGTGAAGCCGTGGGAGATATTAGTGGGCTATTTGAGAACCTTTCATACTGTGGTTGATGATTTTGGAAAACATGATGCAGAAAGCGTGGTTTTATTTTGTTTAGAGCTCCCATGGGGATGGAGAACGTGACACTGGCCCCCGGCCATCTGATTGGGGACCTGGTCCGTTTACCCTTCTATCTAAGGCAGACGACACATGGGCCAAGGCATATGGGGTCCATGAGATGAAGGGAAATGAGAAGGGTGGCAGACAGACTGTAGGGTGGCCTGTGATCCCGCCTCCTGCTGTCCATGCCCTTGTACGACACTTTCCCTCCGAGTGTGGGTGGGGTATGTGGGCGCCACCAGCAATGGGGCAAGACAAGGTGATGGGACATTGCTCCCATGATTCTGGCACGTTAACTATGACTCTGATTTACTGGCACATTCTAGACACTCCGTTTGTTGGTGTGATGGTCTTAGTGGCCGTGCCATGTGGGCAGGAGCTGCAGGTATCCTTTGTCAGCTGAGCGTGGTCTCCAGCTTACAGTCAGCAAGAGGCCATGACCCTGAGTCCTGCTGTAATGCAGAAATAAGTCCTCCAACCACCCAAGGGGCTGGAAGCAGACCATTCATTACTTGAGACCCCAGACCTGGCAGATGCATTGACTGCAGCATTTTGAGATGCTCAGCATAACACCCAGCTGGGTCACGCTGGACTCCTGATCTTTGGAGACCCTAGACTGGTAAGTGTGTGCTGCCTTGAGCCACAAAGTGTGTGGTACTTGATTCCACAGCAATGGACCAAAGGGAGAGAAGCAGGACCCTCGGCCAGCAAGGGAGGCAGGGGTGGGCCAGGCGTACCGATGGCATTCCCAGCAACCCTGGGACATGACCAATGTCCGAACACTGGGACACCATGACCAATGAGATGCACAGTAGAACTCATTCTCCAACTGACCCGCCATGACCAACGGGACACACAGTAGGACTCATTCTCCAACTGACCCGCCGTGACCAATGGGACGCACAGTAGGACTCGTTCTCCATTTGACCTGCCATGACCAATGAGATGCACAGTAGGATTCATTCTCTAACTGACCCGCCGTGACCAACGGGATACACAGTAGGACTCATTCTCCACCTGACCCACCATGACCAATGGGATGCACACTAGGACTCATTCTCCAACTGACCCACTGTGACCAACGGGACGCACAGTAGGACTCATTGTCCCACTGACCCGCCGTGACCAATGGGACACACAGTAGGACTCATTCTCCACCTGACCCAACATGACCAACGGGACGCACAGTAGGACTTATTCTCCAACTGACCCACTGTGACCAACGGGACACACAGTAGGACTCATTCTCCCACTGACCCGCCATGAAAAACAGGATGCACAATAGGACTCATTCTCCACCTGACCCAACATGACCAACGGGACGCACGGTAGGACTCATTCTCCAACTGACCTGCCATGACCAATGGGATGCACAGTGGGACTCATTCTCCAACTGACCCACTGTGACCAACGGGACGCACAGTAGGACTCATTCTCCAACTGACCTGCCGTGACCAACGGGACGCACAGTGGGACTCATTGTCCAACGGACCCACTGTGACCAATGAGACACACAGTAGGACTCATTCTCCAACTGACCTGCCATGACCAACAGGATGCACAGTAGGACTCACTCTCCAATTGACCCACCATGACCAACAGGACGCACAGTAGGACTCATTCTCCCACTGACCTGCCATGAACAACAGGACACACAGTAGGACTCATTCTCCAACTGACCCACCATGACCAACAGGACACACAGTAGGACTCATTCTCCAACTAACCCACCATGACCAATGGGACGCACAGTAGGACTCATTCTCCCACTGACCCACTGTGACCAATGAGACACACAGTAGGACTCATTCTCCCACTGACCCACCATGACCAATGGGATGCACAATAGGATAGGAGTCATTCTCCAACTGACCCGCCATGAAAAACAGGATGCACAATAGGACTCATTCTCCCACTGACCCACCATGACCAACAGGACACACAGTAGGACTCATTCTCCCACTGACCCACCATGACCAATGGGATGCACAATAGGATAGGACTCATTCTCCAACTGACCCGCCATGACCAACAGGACGCACAGTAGGACTCATTCTCCAACTGACCTGCCATGAACAACGGGACACACAGTAGGACTCATTCTCCAACTGACCCACCATGACCAACGGGATGCACAATAGGATAGGACTCATTCTCCAACTGACCCATCATGAAAAACAGGATGCACAATAGGACTCATTCTCCAACTGACCCACCATGACCAACAGGACACACAGTAGGACTCATTCTCCAACTGACCCACCATGACCAACAGGACACACAGTAGCACTCATTCTCCAACTGACCCACCATGACCAACGGGATGCACAATAGGATAGGACTCATTCTCCAACTGACCCATCATGAAAAACAGGATGCACAATAGGACTCATTCTCCAACTGACCCACCATGACCAACAGGATGCACAGTAGGACTCACTCTCCAATTGACCCACCATGAACAACGGGACACACAGTAGGACTCATTCTCCAACTGACCCGCCGTGACCAATGGGACGCACAGTGGGACTCATTGTCCAACGGACCCACTGTGACCAATGAGACACACAGTAGGACTCATTCTCCAACTCAACTCTGGTCAGGCATGTTCCACCCTTTCTGAGGTCATTCCAGAAGCTCCAGACTAACTTTCATGCTCACACCCCTGCTTGTATTGTTCTGATTTCATCTTGCCTTCAGAGATCACCTCTACTCTGGGGACATGCATGTCTCCAGCCCAGACCTCCTCCCCAACCCCAGGACTCTGTGACAGTGGGTCCACCCGGCTGTGATCGCCACTGGGACAACATGTGGTCAGTTAGGAGATGTGGTAGCCTGACTGAGGCAGTGGCGGCTGAGTCACAGAGATTAGCATGTGGGTTGGTGGAGGCACAAATCAGAATGCCCTCCCCACCTTGGGAGGGTGTTTTACCCAATCCTTCAGGGGCCTGAACAGAACAAAAAAGGGAAGGAAAGGAGGATTTGCCCTCTTTTCCTCAGCATCTCCTGAGCTATGTATCTCCTGGCCTTCGAGCTGTACCACCAGCCCTCCCTGTTTCCACGAGTGGGTGACAGATCGTGGGGTTTCTCAGCCTCCAAGATTGCTTGAATCCAGTCCTCATAATAAATCCCCCTCTAGATCTCTCTCTCTATCCTACTGGTTCTATTTCAGGTTCTCTGGAGAATGCTGACTCATACAGGGTTTGCTACCAAGAGTGATTCTAGAAGGATGGAATTTTAAGGATGAGCCTTTTTAAATTAATTCTGGGGTTTCTGGAACTGGCTCTGCAATGTGATTAAATATAAAGATGAGAATGACTCCATATCCCACAGAAAAGAGAGTTGTGATGGCCCATGGTGTGGACCAGTGATAGAGATACACCAGATAGCTATACTGGGTGCTCCTAACCCACCACTTACAAGAAGCAAGGGACTGGGTGCCTCCACATACACTTTCAAATACTTTTGGAAAACTAACAGATATAATGACATTGGTCAGTTGCTCCCTAATGCTGTTGCCAGAAAATGTGGGGAAACAAAAGGGAGGGCTCAAGGGTCTGATTTCCCAGCTCAAGCACAGGGTGAACCAATGAAAGCTTCTGTGTGTGTCTTGAAGGAGACCCTTTGCTGTTGCAGGATCCAGGTAGGGTTTTGTGCAGAGGGTGACATGACATGATTTCTCCTTGTTAGAAGGGCTGCTGGTCTACCCAGAAAGGACCATAGGAAACCAGGTCACAGTGTCTAGCCGTGGTTTAGGTAGGAGATGTGGTAGCCTGAGTGAGGCAGTAGCGGTTGAATTACAGGTGGAAGATTCTGGATCCACCATGAAGTGGGATTTCACAGTACTTGCCAATGGTCTTGGGGTGTGAAAGAAGTTACACCCGATTCCAGGGTTTCAATGGGAGCTGCTGGATGGATGGGATAGATTTGCCTTTTACTGCTGTGGTGAAATAGTTTGGGGAAAATGTGTTGAGAGCCCCGTGCTGTCCAGAGTGAGTCTGAGGTGGCCACATGTTGTCCCAGAGGAGATCGCAGCCGGGTGGACCCACTGTCACAGAGTCCTGGGGTTGGGGAGGAGGTCTGAGGTCTGGGCTGGAGACATGCATGTCCCCAGAGTAGAGGTGATCTCTGAAGGCAAGATGAAATCAGAACAATACAAGCAGGGGTGTGAGCATGAAAGTTAGTCTGGAGCTTCTGGAATGACCTCAGAAAGGGTGGAACATGCCTGACCAGAGTTGAGTTGGAGAATGAGTCCTACTGTGTGTCTCATTGGTCACAGTGGGTCCGTTGGACAATGAGTCCCACTGTGCGTCCCATTGGTCACGGCGGGTCAGTTGGAGAATGAGTCCTACTGTGTGTCCCGTTGTTCATGGCAGGTCAGTTGGAGAATGAGTCCTACTGTGTGTCCTGTTGGTCATGGTGGGTCAGTTGGAGAATGAGTCCTACTCTGTGTCCCGTTGTTCATGGCAGGTCAGTTGGAGAATGAGTCCTACTGTGCGTCCTGTTGGTCATGGTGGGTCAGTTGGAGAATGAGTCCTACTGTGTGTCCTGTTGGTCACGGTGGGTCAGTTGGAGAATGAGTCCTACTGTGTGCCCCGTTGTTCATGGCAGGTCAGTTGGAGAATGAGTCCTACTGTGTGTCCTGTTGTCATGGTGGGTCAGTTGGAGAATGAGTCCTATCCTATTGTGCATCCCATTGGTCATGGTGGGTCAGTGGGAGAATGAGTCCTACTGTGTGTCCCGTTGTTCATGGCAGGTCAGTTGGAGAATGAGTCCTACTGTGCGTCCTGTTGGTCATCATGGGTCAGTTGGAGAATGAGTCCTACTGTGTGTCCTGTTGGTCATGGCGGGTCAGTTGGAGAATGAGTCCTATCCTATTGTGCATCCCATTGGTCATGGTGGGTCAGTGGGAGAATGAGTCCTACTGTGTGTCCCGTTGGTCATGGTGGGTCAGTTGGAGAATGAGTCCTATTGTGCATCCTGTTTTTCATGGCGGGTCAGTTGGAGAATGAGTCCTATCCTATTGTGCATCCCATTGGTCATGGTGGGTCAGTTGGAGAATGAGTCCTACTGTGTGTCCCATTGGTCATGGCGGGTCTCTGTCTCCGGGGGCGGGTGGAAGGGTGTGTCTGTGGACTGCCACCTTTGAAAATCTCTAGCCTCGATCTTATGTACCAGACATCACCCCGCCCCCCACAGCGACCTTCTTACCAGGAGGAAGGTTTCGGGGGGCAGTCAGGAGCTCAGAGGTTGTTGATCAAGGGAGGGATAGCATCGTCAGGCAGATGGAGGGGAAGCAAAGAGGAAAGATCCCCTTGGAACCAAGTGCCTCGCACAGCCTTACATCGAGGGCACGTGTGTCTTTAAATCCCCATGCTCAGATCAGTCCCCTGCTGCCTGCGTGCTTCCCTTTTCAGTCAGTTACCGTCAGACGCGTCTGAAAATAGGCCGTGCTGACCAATCATGACTCTTACGTAAGATTTAGGACTGTCTCCGGCCGCACCTGTCAGGTTGAAATGGAGCGGCTCCCGGGTGATGCATTTGCAGCCAAATGAGAGAAGACACCCTGGGAACAGGGAGAACTCACCTCCGTGGGTGGGGACTTGGCGCTCTGGCTGTGCGGCCCCGGGGCTCACACGCGTCACCCCCCAGGAGGCTGTGGTTAGTCGTTATGCCGCGTCTCAGCTGCCAGGCTGCCTTGTGCCCCATCAGCTGCCAGGTCGGCAGCAAGGAGCACGACAGGGCAGACCCCCCCACCCCCCGCCGGGTCCTGCTGGGTGGGCTTGTTGGCCATACAGTGGGTCTCCCAGCCCCGTCCTGTCTGGGGCTCTGCCAGGGTCGTGGGGCACCTCGCTCCTTCCGGCACCGGCTGGGCACCAAGCAGGCAGGTGGGCCAGGACCACCTCTGTCCACACTGGAGTTCAGAGCCACATGATCGGCCCTGCCGGCTCGGCACTGACCTCTGCGCCTGCCCATCCGTGCCCCCCGTGTCTTCCTGCAGCGGCCGCCGGACCCATCTGTCCCAGCGCAGTGCACGTCACGCTCCCACTTCCGGGCAGGGGGCTCTGAATCCCTTGTCTTCTCCATGGCCGGACCCCCTCCATGCCTGCTGGCCCCCACATCCTTAGTGTGCTCATCCTCACCATCCTCTCCCAGCCCGCCTCCCGGCCACCGGGGCTCCCTGAGGGGCCCCGTCTCTGAGCCTTGGTGTTCTTTTCTCACTACTGGGGATGGAGGTGATTACCTTCCAGACTCTGGCGTGGCGCGCATTCGGGATGGTAGCTGTGGATGCTGCTTGGCATAGAGCAGGTGCTCGCTGAGAGCCATGAGAGCCCACCTAGCCTCCCTCTCTGCTGTACCTGGCTGCTTCCTTGTTTGTCCTTCAGGACTCGGCTTAGATGACTCCTCGTACAGGAAGCCCCCTCGGATTTCACGAGGCAGAAACGGGTGCCTCCCACAGCCGCCGTGCGTACTCTCGCACAGTCCTTGTTCCTTTGTTAACACATCTGCCTTCTCGCCGCGGGTAGTTTGGGAGCAGGGGCGATTTCTTCTGACACTGTGTGGAGCACACAGATCAGCTGCAAACTTTGGGCATTGAATGAGTGGAGGAAAGAAACAGGGCGCCTGCACGGCTCAGTCGGTTAGGTGCCCGACTCTTGGTTTCGGCTCAGGTCATGGTCTCACGGTTCGTGAGTTTGAGCCCCTGTCGGGCTCCGTGCTGCTGGTGTGGAGCCTGCCTGGGATTCTCCCTCTCTCTCCCTCTCTCTTGCTCTCTCTCAAAATAAATAAATAAACTTAAAGTATGTTAAGAACCAAACAAAAAAGAAACACAGCTAGCTGTCTCTGGTCTGATAGGTGGCTGGCTGGCTCACCGTCCTCAGCGACACGACTTCCTGAGGGTTTGTCCCCAAGTCTGGAAGTTGAGCACAGTTCCCTGGCCCCAGGTGTACCTGATTCCTACTGTAAGAAATATGCTAATAACTGGTTTATCCACCAGGTGCTGGGGGCTTAACTTACCCAAAGACCTTTTAGAATGAGATAATTTGAGGTGACAGAATGGGGTTTCTGTATCTCGTCTGGGTGTTTCCTGCACTCCTTCGGCAAACATCTATAGAACATAAAATGTGGGTCTGTAGGGCGTGCAGCACAGAGTGGCTTTCCGGCGAATTTTCATGGGGCCCAACTCATTGCTGCGTCTACAGTCGTCCTCTGTTGACTTCCTTTGTCAACAGTACGCCAGTTAGCGGTGGTTGGATAACAAGCCAGCCCCAAACACGGTGACTTAAAAACAGCCGTCGTGATTTCTCACACGTGGCCCTTTGATGTGCACTGTCGTGGCCAATTTTGGCGACGCTCCCTTAGGCACGCACCTGTGCTCGGCTGCGGGTGGCTGGAGGTGGCACGGTTCAGGGTGGATGCGGCTGGCGGTGCAGCTCTGCCCGGCAGGGTCTCGTCCCCAGCAGGGCTAGACCTGTCCTCCAGATCCTAGGACACTCAGGGCAGGTGCGGCTGACCTCTGGAGCCCAGGCAGGACGCCGCACAAGGTCACAGCCGGAGCCTCCGATTCAAGGGACCAGCCAGATCCCAAAGACTCGAGTCCTCGAGGAGACGGTCGGAGGGTCTGCGTGGTCACCCCGGAAGGAGACTAGAGAAGACAAAGAGACGGGCGGAGACCAGGGCCGGGTATCAGTGCTTCTGCCCGCATTGCTGCCGCCATCACGGGTTACTGGCAACCGAGTTCATACCCTGTGTGGACGGGCCTCTCTTTCCGCTTCGCGGATCCTCACCACCCCCCCAGCCCCCCCACCAGCTGCGCTCTCGGCAGGGACAGAGCCTGTGTCTTTCGTGAGAGGCTGAAAAGAGCCGCATGGGACAGATCACGCGGCGAGGTGGGTTCCTCCGTGGGAGCCTGCCCACCCCATCACGGCTTCTGGAATGCCCTGCCCTCGCAAAGGAGCACGGTTGTTAGACTTTTCAGTCCCCATCGAAGGAGGTAAATATGGAGCTCGTGGGTCCACGTGCACTGGCTAAGAGGTCCCTCCTGTGGCGTCCACACACCCATCAGCAGGACTGAGCATCCCTGAGTGAGCTTACCGTGAATCTTCGTCCCTTGCTTCGCCCCAAACGCCAATGACCTTGCCATGCCTCCTGCCTTCCGGCCTCCAGGACTGACCTCCACAGGTTCCGGGCCTGTGAGGCTCTGTCATCCCCTCGGCTGACCCTCTCCCCCTGCTCTGTGTCCCCGAAACACTTTCTCTGGCCCTGGATTCCACTTTAGGGATCAGCACAACCCTCACGCCCTGACCTCCTCTCTGAACGTTGCTCAGAGCTGGCTCCCATCTGTGAGCCCCCCTCCCTGGTTCCCCTTGGTGGCCTGCACAGCCCCTCCGGCCCTGTCTCCTCACTACCCTCCCCTGCATGCTTCTTTCCATCTGTGCTCCTCTGCAAAGCACCAGGTCCATTCCTGCCCCAGTGCCTTTGAACGTGCAAGTCCTCTGCTGGGAGAGACCTTCCTTAGACAACTGCCCTCTTTCTCAGTGAAGACTCCCACCCCTTCTGCCTTTTTTGGCTTTAAAAACACTGATATGTAACTCACCTACCACAGAACTCACCATTTTGAAGTGTGAAATTCGGGATACTCTGGTACATTTGCAAGGTTTTACAGCCATCGGCACGGTCTCCTTCCAGAACATTTCCACCAGCCCAGAAAGTAACCATAGTCATCCGCAGCCACTCCCCACCCTGCCCTCTGCCAGCTCCTGGCATCCATTAATCTGTCCCATCCCTGTGGACACTTCACACACGTGGGATCATTCATTACGCAGCCTTTGCATCCGTCGCTTCGCCCAGCTCGCTGCTCCCGGGGCCTCCCGTGCTGCTGCCCGCGTCAGGGCATCATGCCCTTCTACAGCAGAATGGTGGCCCCTGGAAAGAGACACCACGTTTTCTGCCTCTGTTCGCCAGTCCATGGGCATTCGGGTCGCTCCCACTTTTTGGCTATTATGAGTAATGCTGCTATCAGTGTTTGTGTTTAAGTCGTTATGGGAGCATATGTTTTCAGTTCCCGGGGGTGGAGATATATATACATACATATAGTAGTGTAATTTCTGGGTCACACGGTAGCTCTGTGTTGATCATTTCCAGGAATCCCCACAGATTGCCCCACGAGCAATACACACTCTCGCCAACACGTGCTGTTTCTTGGCGTGTGTGTGTGTGTGTGTGTGTGTGTGCAAGCAGGTGGGGGTGAGAAGTGTCATCTGTGACCTTGGTGACCACCCTGTGATGCATGATGAACTCTCCCTAGCCCCTCTCCCAGATCGATTATTTCTTTTTTTTAACTTTTTAAAAAATATTTATTTATTTCTGAGAGAGAGACAGAGACAAAACACAAGTGAGGGGAAGGGCAGAGAGAGAGGGAGACACAGAATCCGAAGCAGGCTCCAGGCTCCGAGCTGTCAGCACAGAGCCCGACGTGGGGCTCGAGCCCATGAACCATGAGACTGTGACCTGAACCGAAGTTGGACATTTAATGGATGGAGCCCCTCAGGCGCCCCCCAGATGGATGATTTCTTCAGAGCACGAGTTACCCTCTTACTTTGCAGGTCTGCCCACCTGTCTGCCTGCACGTGTGTGTGCTCTTCATGTACGTGTGCACATGTACAACCCACACTACGTATGTTTGCTTTTCCCACCTTGTCCTTCCCACCCCGTTTCCTCCACCTCTCCTTCCATGGTCCAGCCACTGGGAGCCCATCCCTGCCCCCTCCAGCCTGTAAACTCCTTCTTGTCCTTTCCTGCTACAACCCAGCCTCGATGATGTGGGGTCGGAACAGGGGCAGCGGGAGGAGGCTTGACGTTGTTTGTAGATTAACTGCATGTGCCTGACCCGCTGTGGACAAAGCACCGGCCAGCGGAGAGTGGCCTCTAGGATCTTGACGACAAAGGGTGAATATGAGCCCACCTGGTCTAGGCAGGTACCCTGCAGTGGGCAGGTGTACTGGGCCCAAATGGGTGGGTGTGTCTTTAAGGAATTGAGGGGTGCCTGTCTGGGGAACCCCTGAGAAAGGCAGAACAAGCACGGTTGATGCTGCAGAGATGGTTGGAGGGGAGAAGGTGTGGCCCGGCCAGGCTGGGAAGACATAGGACCGCAGGTGAACTCTTCCTACCAAGGCTTTCCATCAAGGCCACGGCCATCAGTCTTCCAGAACGTGGCTCTGAGCTCGGGCTGCCACCTCCTTGGGCCCCGCGTGGGTCCTTGCAGTCACCATCGGACACCATTTCTCATTCCATCCTTGCATGTTATGACAAGGCAGAGACTCCCTCTTCTTCGGGTTTTTTACAAATGAAATTCATCTCTTGTGATTTATCGATTTTCTTAAAAGAAAAGTAAATCCATTTTTTTTTTTGTTTTTCCCAGCTTATTACCAGACACTTGGGTGTGGGACACACAGAGCAAGAATTCTGTTAAAAGTGTTCAGAAATGTTTCCAAATCAAAATCAATACCACGACACGGGTATATTGTTTAATGCTACAAAGGGAAAAATGTAGATAATTTCATCAAGACAAGCTGCCTGGTGACACCAGATGCAGGTGCTCAGCTCTGGTTGCAGCAGGCACCATAAACCACGAGGACTAGATGGAAGAAGCTCACGAAAAGTCTTGTAAACGTCTCTGATGCAAAACCAAGCAGACTCAGCTGTGGATCTGGGTCAGAACATTAGGCACACTCCTCCTGGACTCTCCCACTGGCCACGCTATGGAAAAGGCACAGAATATGTGGGGAAGGGATCTGAAGACCCCAGACGGTCTACTCACCTTCAGCAGATGCTTCCGGAAGGACCTCCAGAATTCCGTGACACCATTGAATGAAGTTCATCGTCTCTCCCACTCTGGTCTTTTCTGGCTCAGTGTTAATGCACTCGAAACCCAGAAATGGGCAGGTGCAGGGACTTCCAGAAGACACTCTAGTTATAGTTATATAGTTTCCAATATGAGCAGGAAGGAGAACCCCTAACACAGAAGAAATTGAGACATCCCCCCATTTTCTTTCCTATTTTTAAATTCTCCATATTCCCAATCCCCTGTCTCTTAAACCAGTGACTTGCAGGCAAGGCCAGCAGGCAGAAGCAAGCGTCCACAGGGGCCACAGCTTCAGGGCAGGGTGGTCATCCCCACTCCCACGCTGCAGACCTGGGGTCCCCGGAGGGGGAGGCCAACACTGCGTGCTGCTTCTCCTTCTGTATTCCCGTGCTGCTTGAGGTGTGTGTGGTTGCAGCTGTGTGCAGCCGAGCAGGTAATTAATGTCTCAGTGTTCTGGCACAGAAACTTGGGAAAGTGACCCCATAGGATTGCTTGTGAATTCTTGGGCTCAGCACCTCCCTGCACACAAGTTGCGCATACATGGATGTCGCCCACTAGAGCATTCCAAACATTCTGAGGACCGAGAGCACAGACCACACCCTAGATCGGCCATGGAGCGACCACGTGTGGGGTAGATATGAACAGAATCACTGTGGCTCGGAAAAGTGAACTGACCGCACACCGCAGCCAGCCCAGAAGGCAAAATGCGAAGTGTGGCCCGAAGAGAAGCAGGTCAACTGTCCGCACAAGCAACAGCATGGCATTCTCCATTGGGTGTAAAAGAGGACCAAGCCTCAGAACGCAATAGTCAAAGTGTCCGGGATGTAATCTAAAATCGCTTAGCACAGGAGGAACCAGGAAAATCTCAACTCCTCTGGGAGGAGACAATCAGCAGACCCATACTGAGATGATGCAGATATTAGAATTGCCTGGCAGAGACTTTAAAGCAGCTACCATTAAAATATCCCTTGTGATGGGATCATCACAAGCCTGATGGAAATCCATCAAAAATTACAAAATGGAAATTTCGGTCCTGACGAAAAGTACATAAAATTAAAAAAAAAAAAAGGCTCACAGAGAGGCTTAGGAGCAGCGTGGGGATGACAGGGAACAGAGTCACTGAACTCAAAGACAGATCAATAGAAATTATCCAATCTGAACAAAAGAGAAAAGGATTTGAAACATGGACTGAGCCTCAGGCTACCTCTGGGACAATAACAAAAAGCTTACCCTTTGTGTAGTCACAATCAAGGAGAGGGGGAAGGGTGCCGCTGAAAGAAAAAGTATTGATTAAAACTTTCTAAATTTAGAAAAGTGCATAAACCAACAGAATCGAGAAGCTCGGCAAACCCCAAAGACAATAAACTCAAAGAAATCCGTGTCCAGATATGTCACAATCAAGTGATGCAGCCTAGACACGCACAAAAATTTGAAAGCAGCCGGAAATGGCTATAGGAGATAAGCAATTTGAAAGGTGTGGTTTTCTCATCTGAAACCCTAGATGCAAAGTGGAGGCTGCAACAGCACTGTTCAAGGGCCAAAA
Organism: Acinonyx jubatus; assembly: GCF_027475565.1. NCBI lineage: Eukaryota > Metazoa > Chordata > Mammalia > Carnivora > Felidae > Acinonyx > Acinonyx jubatus. The sequence goes on from NC_069387.1 coordinate 137,146,982, forward strand.
GGAAAGAACGGTCTGCCGGAAATGTATTTCCAGAGAAAATACCTACAGGAATAAAGACAATACAAAGATGTGCTCAGCTGAAGGAAAACTAAGAAAATGTATTGCCAGCAGAACTCCTATAGGAGAATTCTTTCCAAACAATGTTTAGACAGAAGGGAAAGGATAGCAGAAGGGAGATTAGAACACCAGAAATGAGGAAAATACCAGACGTGGTAAATACGGGGTAAATGTAATGGACTATTTTATGTTCTGAAGTCGTTCAAATCTGCGTGTTAAGTGAAAAGTAAAAGACTGTATCATTGTCTGATGAGGTTTTAATGTATGTACTATAATGTAGAAGATGAGAATCACACGAAGAGAGAGAAGTGATAACAATTATCTAAGTAACAATTTCGAAGTAAACCAGGAAAAATGAGGTATGCACACAGCAATCCCTAGAGCAACCAGTTTGAAAAATTAATCTAGGGGCGCCTGGGTGGCTCAGTCGGTGAAGCGTCCGACTTCGGCTCAGGTCATGATCTCACGGTCTGTGGGTTCGAGCCCCGCGTCGGGCTCTGTGCTGACAGCTCAGAGCCTGGAGCCTGTTTCAGATTCTGTGTCTCCCTCTCTCTGACCCTCCCCCGTTCATGCTCTGTCTCTCTCTGTCTCAAAAATAAATAAATGTTAAAAAAATTTTTAATAAAATAAAAGAAAAATTAAACTATATTAAGAAAAGTAGTAAGAAATAGCGGATAATACTAAAAATGTTTAAATAAAACCCCCTAAGAAAAGGCAGCAATGGAGAAACAGAAACGGAAACTGGAGGAAACAAACAGAAAACAAGTAACAAAATGTTAGAATTAGAAATTAAATCCAAATATGTCAATTCTTACAGTCAGCAAAAATGGTCTACACACACTATTCAATGGCAGGAGGTGGCTAAAACCACAAGAATTACCTATATACTGCTGACAAGAAACTCATTTCCGATAGAATGATTCAAGTAGATTAAGCATTTGGAAGAGTTATCTATGTGGATGCTATTCAGGAAGGTGGATTCCGTATTTAATATCAGACAGAATAGATCTCCAAGCAAACAAATCTACCCAGGATAAAGTAGGACATTATATAATAACAAAACCATTAATCCACCAAGAAGACATAGTGATCCTAAATGTGTATGCATGTAGCTGAAGAGTTTCAAAATGTTGGAAGCAAAAAGTGAGAAAGTTGAAAGGGGAAATAAATCAATCCACATGATAGTTGGACACGTCAACTCTCCTCCGTCAGTAAGACAGAGAACCAGCAGATGGAAACTCAGCAAACATAGAAAAGTGAATTGTCACTAGCCATCCACCGCATCTGCCTGACATGTAAGAGTGCCGGACTGAACAAGACAGAATACACACGCTTTCAAATCCACATGGAACCCTCGCCAAGAACGATTATTGAAATAATATCACGTATGTTGTCTGATCATGATGGAATTAAACTGGAAACCAGTAACAGAAAGATAACAAGGGAAGCTCCAAATACTTAGAAATTACACACTTTTAAATAATCATTAGGTCAAAGAGGAAGCCTCCAGGGAAATTAGAAAATACTCGTAAGTGAACAGCAGTGAAAGTACAACATATCAATATCATCCCCATTTATGAGAAGCAGTTAAAGCAGTACTGAGAAGGAAAGTTAACAATTTTTTAATGTTTATTTTATTTTAGAGAGAGGGAGATGGAGAGGGAGAGGGAGAGAGAGAGAGAGAGAGCCAGAGTGAGAGGGTCAGAGAGAAGGTGGGAGCCAGAGTGGGAGAGTCAGAGCCAGGGGAGGGTCAGAGAGAGAGGGAGACACAGAATCCGAAGCAGGCTCCAGGCTCCGAGCTGACAGCACAGAGGCCAATGTAGGGCTGGAACCCACAAACTGTGAGATCATGATCTGAGCTGAAGTCAGATGCTCAACTGACTGAGCCACCCAGGTGCCCTAGGAAACTTAAAGCATTAAATGTATATGTTAGAAAAAAATGAAGGTCTCAAATGAACAATCTAAGCTTTACCTTAAGAAACTAAATATGAAGAGCAAAGTAAACCCACAGCAAGGAAATTATAAAGACATGAGCAGAAATTAATCAAATTGGAAACAAAAACAGTAGAGAAAATCAAAAGCTGGTTCTTTGTACATATTAATAAAATTGATGAGCCTCTAGCAAAACTGACAAAAAATAGGAGAGAAGTTAAAACTACCAATTCAGAAATGAAAGAGAGTTTGATTTTTGTTTTTTGCTTTTTTTTTTTTTTATAAAAAACTAGACCCTTGCAGAAACCAAAAGGACAAGAAGGGCATATTACAACCAACTTTTGCACACATAAATTCAACAAGTTATATGAAATAGACAAAATCCTTGAGAAACACAAACTACCAAAACCCACCAAGATGAAATTGATGGCCTAAATAGTCCTATCATTGTTAAATAAATCAGATTTGTAGTTAAAGATTTCTAAGACATAAATATCCAAGCCCAGATTATTTCGCTGGTAACTTCTACCAAATTTTTAAAAAGAAATAACGCTAACTCTATTTAATCTCTTGAAGAGACAGTAATACTTTCTACTTCATTTTATGAGGCAAGCATCATCCTGATACCTAAACTTGATAGACAACGATGGACCAGTATCGTTCATGAACATATATGCAAATATTCCCAACAAACTATTAGCAGATCAACTCTGGAAATATAGAAAAAGATTAAAACACGACCATCAACTGGGGTTTATTTCAGGAATTCAAACCTGGGTCAAGATTTAAAAATCTATCAATGTAATCTACTATATGAACTGTATGAAAAGCAATACTGCATGGCTGTATTGATTGGTACAAAATAGGCATTTGACAAAACCCAGAATCCATTCACAATGAGAAACAAACCATTCAAAACAAATTTCTGTAAGTCAAATTCCTCAACTTGATGAAGGGCATTTACAAAAAGTTACAGCTGACATCTGCATTGTCAAAGACACACTGATGTCCCTCTAAAGTTAGAGACAAAGCTATGAATTCCCTTCTGTCAGTCCTATTCAGTATGACAATGAAAGTCCTAGCCTTTATAATAAAGCAGGAAAAAAAATAAAAAAAAAACAGATTGAAAGGAAAAGAGAAAACGGTGAAAGGAAAAGAGAAAAGACAAACGATTGTCTGTATACATAATTTCAAATAATATGCAAAAAGACTTCGGGAACCAAGAAGTGAATTTATCAAGTTTGCAGGATAAAAAGTCAATACACACATATGTGTACACGTGTGCACACACACACACACACCTCAATAGATTTCTCCATATTAGTAGTAAATAATTTGAAAATCAAAATTAAAAAAATATGTATCATTTGAAATAGTTCAAGAAAGTGAAATGTGTAAGTACAAATCTTTCAAGACATGTACAGAATTCGAATGCTGGAAAGTATAACATATGGATGAGAGCTTTCAATAAAAACCTACATGAAAAAGGGGTAAACGACCCTCATGGCACTGACATGGGGAAGAAGTCAGTCGTTCCCAAATTGACTGATGGATTCAAAATACATCTGATTAAAATCACAGCAGGATGTTGGTAGCTATAGACAAGATGCTCCCAGAGTGTGTATGGGATGTCAAAGGAATTAGAAAAGACACAAATACTGTTGAAGAAGCAGAGTTGAGAATTATACCATCCCATTTTAAGACGTACCCTAACGGTGCTGTAATGAAGACAACGTGGTATTGGCCAAGGGACAGACACATGAAACTAGCAACATTACGGGGGCCAGAAACAGACCCTCACACACACGGTCATTGTGTGAAGTTACATTTCTGCTGTTTCAACCACTGCGTGTTCCTTTCTTACAGCAGCCCCAGGACACTTACACAGCCAGCCACGGACGGGGATAAAACATTTATTACTTGCGAACCACATAGTTAACAAAATACTTGTATCCAGAATATATTTTTAATAAACTTCCAAAACTCAACAGTGAGAAAATAAATAGCCCAATTAAAAAAAAAAAAAAGAAGCAAAAGACTTACACAGACATGTCGACCAAAGAGAACATATGGATGGGAAGAAGTTCTAGATCATGAGTCATTAATAAAGTACAAACTAAAACCACAACGAGCTACCCCATACACACCTATCGGAAAGGTTGAAATGAAAGGTAGTGACAATCACAAGTCCTGGATAGACTGTAGGGTGACTGGGTCTCTCATCAATCCCATGGGCATGCAAAGTGACACGGCTGCCCTGTGTGACAGCTTCCTGTATGATTAAACAGCCAGCCACCTACTGTTTGACCCAATTGTCCTCCTCCCAGAGAACAGGAATGTCTATCTGCACACGTGTGGGGTTTCCACTGACACTTATCAGTAACCATCTGTGCGACAAGTAACCCAATCTCCTCTGCAGGTGTGTGGACAGACAAGCTGATGTCCCCTTGTCTCCTACTCACTGGGATCCTACGCACTGCAAAGGGGGGTGAACCACAGACATATGTAACAACGTGGTATATGTCAAAGACGTTATGTCCAAAGAAGGAAGTCGATCTTGAAACCTCATACACGCGATGCGTCCGCTTATATGAGCCTCTCAAAATGTTTTGTTTATATCAGTCATTACGAGGGCATGTTGTGGGTGACTGATCTGTTCTGTATCGTGATGGTCACACGGTCACGGTGGTTACATTATCACTACAGGTGTTAAAGTTCATAGAACAAAGCTATTTGTACTACGTGATGATTTAAAAAATGAAATGATACGAAGTAGCCATCAGAAGCGAGACACCAGTAGGCCCCTACCGGAACAGCCCAAATCTGAACACCGACAACGCGCAGTGCTGGGGGGATGCAGAAGACCAGAACGCTGGTCCACTGGTGGGGGCGTAGAATGGTGCAGCCGCCAGGAAGGACAGTTTCCTACAAAACTGGATATACTCTTACCACAGGATCCATCAGTTCCGATTTCTGGCATTTAGCCAAAGGAGTTGAAAACTCACGTCCACACAAAAACCTGCACATGAATGTTAACAGTGGCTTCATTCAGGATCTTCAAACCTGGAAGCAACCAAAATGTCCTTCAGTGGGCATGGTGCATCCAGACAATGCAATATTATCAGTAATAAAAAGAAATGAACTGTCAACCCACAAAGACAAGGAGGAACCTTAAATGCGCATCAGTGAGTGGAAGATGCCCGCGAAAAGGCCATACGCCGTCTGATTCCTGCTCCACGTCACGTTCCGGAAAAGGCACGACCGTGGAGACAGTGAAAAAACCAGTAGTCGATGGGTTTGGAGGAGGGAGGGGTGAACGGGGAGCACAGAGGATGTTCAGGGCAGCGAGACTTCTCTGTGTGACATTAACAGCGGTGGACACGTGTCACTGTTTGTTCGTCCAAACCCATGGGACGTACAACACCCAGCGTGAACCCTCATGTGGGACTGCGGACTCTGGGTGGCCGTGATGTGTGGCTGTGGGGCCATCGGTTATGACAGACGCAGCATCTGGTGGGAGAACCTGATAATGGGGGAGGCTGTTGGGGGGGCAGGGGGTAGGTGGGAAGTCTCTGTACTTTCGGCTCAATTTTGCTATAAAGCTACAACTGCACTAAAATATAAAGTCTGTTTTGTTTTTTTTTTTTTTAAAAGCAAAGAATGAAGCTTCTCTTCAGTGGTGCCGGGGACTTGGGGGCAGTATTTAAGGTGTGCGCCCCGAGCCCAGTGGAAGCCCAGAGGAAGGATGGGCTCCAGGTGTGACAGTGTCTGGCCTGGAACATCCCCCGTGCAGAGCACGTGGTCGTCCTGGAGGCAGTCCTCCCGAGCAGGTGTTTGGACAGCGTCGCCGCCTCCCTGTGGGCCCCCGTCCTCGTCACCTGCACTGCCCTTGGCTGCCTGCCCCCAGCTCTCCCTCCCTAGCCCACCTCCGTTGCTGTAACCGACGTGGCTGTTCTTAACGGTACCTCTGAGCCCATCACACCCCGAGTTAAATGTCTCCCGGGTCTTCTCCTCTGAAGTCGGGTCCAGATCTCATTTGTTGAACACGCAAAGCCCTCGCGGTCCACCACGCCGGCAAAGCTTCCCCCAAACCACATGCCGGGCCTAGGACACCAGGAGAGGCCATGGATCCAGTCAAGGCTGTTCAAACCCCCCACTTAACTGCCTTGTGACCGTGTGCCTGCTGCCGGCCAGCCCAGCCTCGCTCAGTCTCACTGTCCCCCGATGTAAAATGGGACAAGCAGAGGAACCTCATCCCAGAGTTATCCTCAAGGGGGAAATCTCTCAGTGCTTCACAGAAAGCGAAGGTTCCTCGCTCTTTTCTCAGGCAGCATTGTTCTGGATCTGCTATTGTTGTTACAACAGGTGCAGACCTCAAACACAGCCTCTGTCATTGTCGCTGTGTGGAGGAGAAGGCAGGGCCCAGGACTCATCATCCGGCTGCCAGCCTGCAGCCCCACTGACCTGGGGCGGACAGTGATAAGCGTGGGGACGTGGGGACGCGGGGACGGCAGGAGCCCTGGGAGGACGAGGGCGCGTGAGGAGTTTCTCAGGAGCCTGTGCCTGATGAGGACCAGGCAGCTTCGCGTCTGTAGTGTTATTATAGAGCGATGGCTTTCGCACTGCCTCGCCAGCTCCTCGGTCACGGTGAGAGCTGAATGAGTCAGTCCCAAGGATGTTCCAAGGGCTTTCAGAAGCCAGTGTGTTCATATATTCGTCCCTTCTGGCGGTTGGTGGGGGGGGGGGTGGTCCTGCCCAGCCGCAAACGAACACCCGTGTGCTGGCAGTGACAGCGTCTTCCTGCCCCTCGGTCGGCGGCACACTCACGAGTGTGGTCAGCACACAGCTGTCTTCTGACAAGTCGGAAACGCGCGGTCCGTGCATCCTCCCTGTCGGCATTGTGGGGTCTGCTGAGCTTGCCTGGTTGGCTCCAAGGCCCCAGAGGGTCAGACCCAGGGCTCATCCATCGCTGGGTCTCGAGAGCTTGGGGCACCATGGAGGCTTCCAGCAAAGCCCCCCATGAATCCGATGGTGAGATAACTCCCAGGACAGGAGCAGGTGCATGGGGCCCACAGTGGGGACAGTCACCTCTCTGGTTCCACCTGGGGTCCCGCAGCCATCATCATGGCCTCGAGTCCATAGACGGCTCCCTTGTTCATCCCAGTGACCCCGAGCGCCTCAGGACCGCTGAGCAGTGGACTGGTCGGGACAGGGGCATCAGCACAGGGCCAGGCGGGGCAGGGGGGGGCAGTGTCAGCAGCTCAGGAAGGGGGGTGGCCGAGGCCCCTTCAGGATGCTTCACGAGGAAAATCCTTCAAAGTCAATTATTGTCTGTTTTTGCCCCTTCTGGCCACTGCAGTGTGGGGATCAGACTGCTCTGTGGTTTTTGCGCAAACATGTCTGGGCTCCGGAGAGAGACAAGTCTCACTTTGGATCAGGAATGCTGTGTGGCTTCTCTGAGCCTCTGTCTCTCATCGATCACACACAGGTGACCCGACTGCCTAGCGGGGTTTTGTGAGGATTAAATACAGCGAAAGGAGAAAGATGCATATAAACTTGATTTCACGTTCCCCGGAATACAAATGCTACCTGAAGATTTCAGTGATGATTTTTTAATTCTGCAAAGGGAGAATACTTTCTCCTGCCCTGCACAGCTCCTAGGATGACAGGTGAAACTCACGTACAGTCAGGAAAGACAGACACGAAGGGACTGTATCACAGCAGCTCAGCCAATGTGTCCCTTGCTTGAGCCCGATGGACGCTGGCACTCAGTGGCAGATCCGTAACTGTCTCTGCCAGGCCACGCTGTGTCCACGCCGCAATGAGGCGGTCCTTGGAGACACACGGCTGACTGTCCGGCCTTAGTTGAAACCTTTGGGTGGCTCCCCACGGCCATGGTGCTCATGCCATTGTCCCCTTAGGACACACAGCTTTCTGGGATCTGGTCCCAGTCACTGCTTCTGCCTTGCAGTATTTTCCCCTTCCTCAAAGAAAAAAAAAAAGATACTAAATGAAGCACGTTTTCCCACCACTGTTGGCAAGAACGGACAGAAGGACGGAAGGCCCGCTCATCTCAATTATGCAGGAAAACCATGCCCCCCAGAGACCATGGGGACCCCATCCCCCGAGCCCAAGGCGCAGGGACGGCGAGCAGGGAAATCTGCCCTGGGGATCTCGTGACTCGAACGTGCGTCGGGTTTTCTGTCCCCGGGAAGGAGCTGCACTTGGACGAGCAGTCTGAGGGGGAGAAGGGAGGGTGCCGTCCCCTGCGGAGAAGCTGCAAGAGCCCCTGCGGATCCAGAGAGGCAAGGACCTTATTGTGGATGCTCGGCGTTTGATCAAGTTGCCGTCTGTGGGATTTGCTGACTTTGAGTGGGACTTGGGGATATCTCTGCGCCACAGCCCGGCCCTGCTTTATCTGATCCTCTGGGAAATCGTTTTCAGAGTCAGCCGAGCCCTGATGGCTTCTAAGAGCTGCCAGCTCCCGCGGTGGGAAGGTCAGTGCATCTTCCTCCAGGCGGGAGCGACTGCGGGAGGAACTTGGCAGTTCCACAAGGTGTGCACAAAATCACACGGAACGACGGGAGGAGGCGGCGGGTGGGGCCCGGTTCCCCGCGGGAGCTATCTCGGGGCACACAAGCTCGTCGGGGCTGGGCTGTGCCCCCCACCCCATCCCCAGGACGGAGCCTACACCGTGCCGAGCTCTGTGAGTGGTGGTTTCATGGTGGGAGCCATGCTGCTCGCCGGGCGTCACGGTCTCAGTGACCGGCGGCAGGTGCCGGGGGCTCCGACCCAGTCAGTCATGGAGGGACAGGTCACGAGAGGTAAGGCGGTAACGACCTCCAGTGCAGCCGTTGCCCACCCACCGGGCTGGAAGCCTTTCCACGCCCTCTAGTGAGAGAGGTCTCGGCTGGCGACTTACGTTCCCTGGGCTTCCACCTGGTTCCTTCCTTCGGAAACCACATCCGCTCTTCCTGAAACCCTGGTGAGCCTCTCCCGATTCCAGGCGCCGCCCAGCCTTGCCCTGCTGACCATCCGCCCCTGGCTTGTTCGTGTGGGGTGCCTCCCGAGGAGGGACTGTATCTCTTCACCAGCTGGGCGAGTTTCTGGCTCTGGACTGTCCCTGCGTGGGGCTGAGCACGGCCCGGACATCGGAAGACGCACCCCTTCCCCAGCAAAGATAAATGGGCCTCCCCGTCTGTGAGTTAGAACCGGGCCCGCAGTGGGGACACCGCGACTGTGGGCGGCGCAGTGAGGGGCCTCTGGACCCACCGAGTTTCCTGGTTTCCTACCCGGTGGCAGCCCCCATGCTTCCCCCTGACGCCAGCCTGTGTGGGCAGGTCCCAGGGGCCTCGTTAGTGCCTCTGGGGACAGGAACTCGTGGCCATCGCGTCCAGGCTACGTGACCACTGTGGTTTGTTGGACATAAGCAGTGAGTGGCGAACGGGGTGCGGTGCTGACCGCTCCCGTCCGGCCCCCGTTTTGTGCCAGGTGCTGCCCAGGGTACCACAAACACCCGGAGGAACGGAGAGATGACAGACAGCTGCGGGCCCGCGGTGGTCCCGGGGCTCTGAGAGAGGACTCAGGACACAGGGGTCACAGGGAGACAGACGCGGTCCGGGCCGCGCCTCCAGACGTCTTCCCTGGCAAAGGCTGAGCGGTGTTTCTGGCTTTGTCGCCGTGCCAGCCCTTAGCGCCATTTCTCGGTGTGGCGTCGGAGCCGGTGCGAGAGTACCCTCCCCCCCGCGTCCTGACGCGGACCAGAGCTGGGGACAGCGGCGCCCACAGGGACACACGGGGAAAGGTTCCTTTACTTGTGCGTTTAATGGTGATGCCCGAAGTGGGGGTCCTCCGCTCCTGGCCAGGCTGGGCTCCGGGCGTGTCTCACCCCCACAAGGTCTCGACAAATCCGAGGGTGGGACGCGTGCTGTGAAGGGCAGGGCAGTGCCTGTCACACAACAGGTGAAGCAGACAGGGGCTGAATGAACGAAGCCCGAGTGAACAGATGCACGAATGATACGTGTTCCTGACTGATCCGTGACTCCAGGATGGGTGGGGTCACAGTGCTGCCCCAGCGGAGGCGACATCGGCCTGGGCTGTCCACACTGAGGACAGCTGTGCATGTGCTCCTGGCCCGTGAGGACTGTGCGCAGCAGGGGCTGCGCCCTCCCTGTGGGCCAGGAGGCACCCCGAACATTTTCGTGAACGACTCTTCCTGTCCCACAGCACCCCGCACCTCGGTCATCACTGTGGCCGTTTTATGCACCAGGAGCTGACACAGAAAATGTGGGGTCACATAGGTGCAGCCGCTATGCGTGTTGTCCAAGCCGAGGCGGGCCGGGCAGGCCTCTACGGGAGCGAGGTGTTTCCGAGTGGCTGGAGCAGGCGGGAGGCTGGTCAGGGACACTGGCGAGGATCCCACGCCTGTGCGGTCAGTGGCAGCAGGAATGGAAAGCAGGGCAGGTAGGCGGGGAGTCAGGAGGTGGGGACGGGGACCCGGACAGGAAGGGACGCTGGGTGGAGATGCTGAGTGAGCAGCGAGGTACGCACAGAACTGCTGGAGTTCTTGCTCGGGGGTCGCTGGGGGCCACGGGGAGGGAAGCTTCCCCAGGTGCGTGCAGCTGGAAGAGACAGGCCCTTGGACAGATCCCGAGGAACACCACCGGCTCCGCCCCCAGGAGGACAGACAGCTGTAGAAAGAACCTTCCAGGAGAAGGTGAGGAGTGACCGCATGGTCCCGGGCTGAGACACTCGCTTTGGACAGAAAGGAAATAGTCCGTGCACGCTTGGGTGGCCAGTGTGAGTGACCACCTCAGAGAAGGTGGGGACGTGGGGACGGTCGCGGGAAGCTTGGCTGGACGGCGAGGAGGAGAAAGAGGGACTGGGGACGGGGTCCTGGCTGTGAAAGGCTTTTTCTTAGACCCCTTCTGAGAGGAGACGGTGTTAGCACCTGTGTGGACCCCCTGGGGCGGGGCAGCAGCAGGCACAGTGGGCGAAGGGCCTGGAAACCAGGGCCCCAGGGAGCCGGGCACCGTCCACGTGGTGGCCACCATCGGGGTGAGGGTCCCAGGGGGGTCTCCGCACTGCGATGGCTGCTGGGAAGTCGTCACAGGGTGGGGAGGGTCTGGCTCCCCCAGGGCGCACCCCCACCCCTCCTGCAGGTGCTCCCGGAGTCCACAGCGGCCCCTCCCCACTCACCTGAGCGGCAGGGCCCTTGTCCCTGTCTGACCCTGTGTACTTGGGCTCCGTGGCAACGTGTGTCCATGGCACAGTGGGTCCCACAAACCAGGGGACGTTCTCTGCCCAGGAAGGACAGAGAGGGGCGCTCTCTCGATATCCTTATTCCACATGCTTTATGGATGTCTGTTCTCATCTGAAATAGAAAAGGAGAGCGTGCTCACTGGAGTCATTTGAACCTGCCCCTCTGGCCGTCTTCTGGGAAGTTCCGTGAGGTCCATTCATCCTACAGAATGAGTGTGGGAGGCCACATTCCCCAGGGTCTACACGGGGTGATTGTCCAGGCACAGGGAGGTGGTCAGGAGGCGTCCTTTCCCCACGCAGCTGCCCCTGGCTCGGACTGGGCTCGCTAGGACCTCACCCCTGCGACCCCAGCAAAGCTCAGTTTGGCTCACCAGGGAGGGGGTGCCTCAGCCACGGGGTCTGCTGGACGCTGGGCATTTCTCCTCAAACTCCCACTCTCCCTCAGGCATTCTGGGTTCCCGGATGCTTCTGTTTGCTGCTGGGGCCTCAGTGTCTTTCAGTTGGCTCCAACCAAGTTCAGTAAACCCTCAAGAGGATTCTGTGGCCATGCCCTGGGGGCCAAGGGCAACAAGACACAGTCCCTTCCTCTCCAAAGTGCCCGGTGTCCAGCGAGGACACAGGCCTGGGCATAGCACGGGCAGAAGTGCCCTGGGCAGGCAGCCCCCTCTGAGAGCACTGAGCTTTCTGGGAAGCCCCTGGCCCAGGCTGCTCCCCACACCCGCCCCATGTGGCTGGGCCAGACCCCCCAAGAGTGTCCCCGCACAGGGCCTGCCCCGGGTGCTCACCGGACCCCTCTTATCCCCCTCAGCATGGTGAAGGGGCCTCGGGACCAGTGGGGAGATCCCAGGGCAGAGCAAACACCTCCCTTGGGGCAGGGGTGGGACAAGCCCGGTATGATTGTGCTGGGGTTTCCCTGGACCCCAGGGCAGGGGACACAGGTGGACTGTAGTTCCCTGTAGCTGCAGCCCGGCCTCAAGCTGTTTGAAGAGAAGGTCTGGGGCCCAGAGACCTGATGCTGTGGGGTGGGCACTATGTGACCCCAAGGACCACCCTCTTCCCCAGCTCCAGACTGGGATTGCCCCAGGCTTGAAGAGACAGGTCACCCTGTGGTCCCCACATGGCCCCGGGGTCTGGTCACTCTCCAGGAGAGGGATGCTGGGGTCTGCGTCCTCTCCCAGGAGAGCCAGCTGGGCACCTTTGCACGGAGTGGGGGGTCCTTGTTGATGACCCTCAGTAGTGTATCTCTGTGCCAGGGCAACCATGCTACAAATGAGGAAACCGAGGCTCACGTTGGGTCCGTATTCTAGATCAAGCTTCTGGTGTGTGGTAAGGGGAACTGAAGCCAGGTTCTGTATGCCTCCTGAAGCTGAAGGACAGATGGGTGCCCCACTGAGCTAAGCAGAGCTACAGAGGGACAGGAGTGATCCTGGGACACCTCCCCAGGCTCTAAGGCTGAGCACAGGACACAGGGCACCAAGGAAGCCCCGAAAGCCAGCAGTGAGAGCAAGCAGTGGCAGAGGGCCGTCTGCCCCACGCACTGTCCAGGGTGGAAATGGTCTCCACGGGAGACTCGGCTTGTCAATGAACAGAGCCGGGATTCTGCCTTCTTGACCACCTTAGCCCCCCTCCGGTGCTGCCCCCACAGCCTGGGGAACCCTTGCTTCCGGGGTAAGCGCCCCAGAAAGAATGGGCAAACTGCAAAGACTTCCACCAAGGTCAACTTGCCCAGCGGTGCCCCCGCTAACCGGCAGAGAACTTTGGCACTCACGCAGGATCATTGTCCATCACACAAGATGAGGTGGCCCACCTAGTGAAGGCCCTGTCCTCTGGGGGAGCCAGTGTCTCAGAAACTAAGGGACCCAGAGCACTTTGGGGACCATCACGGCCTCATCACGTGAATGGAAACCGTTACAACTCCTGCCAAGGTCATGATGGACACTTTGTTCTCAGAGTGTGAGTGGCCAGTTCAACCCCCAAAGAGTTCTACCAGGCCTCTGCCTGAGTGTCCCCTCCATGTCCCTTCGATACCTCGTTGGCTTGGATTCTCCTCCATTGGGAGGCAGCCACTGGACCCTTGGAGGTGTGGGTGGGGCTGGTTCCTGCTGAGGCCGCTCTCCCGGGCCTGCACATGGCTGACCTCACCCCGTGTCCTCATGTGGTCGCCCCTGGGTGGGGCTGAGTCCTGGTCTCCTCTTCTTATAAGGACACCAGTCAGACTGGCTCAGGGCCTACTCAGTGACCCCTCAGGAGACCCTGTGTCCCACCCAGTCCAGTCACATTCTCAGGAGGTGGGCGTTAGGATTTCAATCGGGGGGGAGGGGCAGGCACTGCCTCCTTCAGTTTGCCCCCTTCCTTCCTGACTGTCCCCGGCCATCGGCATCAGCGTGGGCCTACCAGAAGGTCCCAGGCGGACACAGAGCTGTGGTGGGAAGGTCACACCCCCTTCCTTGTCCCCTCTGCATAGAAACACACATGACACAGCGAGCTTTGGCTGAAAGATGAGCGTCTCCTGGAAGGGTGCCCATTGGGAGCTCTGTTCACAGGCTCTTTCCCAACCACGTTCCCTAAATCCCTGATGCACGGCGGTGAGGGAGTGCAGCCTGGGGGAGGGACTGCTGAGCAGAAGCAGAGACACTCAGAGGCGAGTCTGTGAGCCACGGGAGATAGTCTGGGTTTTCAATCTTTAATTTGCTTTATTAGCGGGCTTCAGTGATCTAACGAGATACACATGTTTTCTTGCACAAGAGGATAATTCTCCCTCCAGTCCCAGGAGGGAAACACATCCCTGGTCCTGAGACAGACAGTATTTTTATTTTTTTTTTATACTTTTGAGATTAAACTTTTATAGTGTTTTTAAAAATTCAAGAAGGAACTTGAGAATTCCGTACATCCTGTGGCCTTCAGTGAGGTGGAGCTCTGGGTGGGAGAGACGCGGGGAGTGTGGGATCCATGGTCTTGGGTTCGAGTCCAGCCGGACCTCTGACCAGTTCTCTCGCTCTCTGAGCCTCCGATTCCACGCCAAAAAAGTGGGGAGAGTCGTGAGGCTCTTCGCAAGGATTGTGTCTGTGTGGCTCACGGAGGGCACTCACTTTACAATCTCGTGGAAACAGCTCGTTGATGCGCCCGTGATGGGTGGGTCAATGGACCCACGTCAGAGGCCGTGTGCCTCCCGGCACCTGTCGCCCTCACCCTCGCACGTCCGCAGTCAGCAGTTCTGAGGTCAGACGGGACTCCGCGGTGGCGGTGGCGGTGGCGGTGGGGGTGGGGGTCCCAGCCCATCAGCCTCGGAGTGGAAACACACCCGTGGGGTTGCCTTCGGGGCCACGCACACTGCACTGAGGCAGTAACGGGCTGCTGTTCTTTCTCTGGCATTTCCTGGGGTCAAGAGGGAAACACACCATCATCTTTGTACAAATGGCTCTCCTGCCGGCCGACGGAAGCAGCTTTGCACAGCTGAGAAATAGCAGTGATGGGGAAGTCCAGTCCTGGGCCATGGGGCTGCAGCCTTCAGGGTGGGGACTGAGCCTCACGGAAGGGACCTTCCGGAACCCCGGGGTGCCAGGACATCTGGGCCCAGAGGGGCGGGAGCAGAGCTGGGAGGGATCGTTTTCACCCCGAGGGCGGTTTCAGAAAGACGCTAGTCAACAACAGCAACACAGTAAGGCGGTTGGGCCGGCGGCTCTCGGGCTCACCTTGTGCCCAGGAGAGGCGCAGGCTAATCAGGTCTGGAGGATTCGACTGGGGAAGGACTGGCAGCGGAGGGAGGGGTGTGTGCAGACATTCAGGAGATACTCTGTGCCGCTGGGTGGCAGCGGGCTGTGGCGAACGGGGCAAGAGGAGGCCGGTCCAGTCCTACAGGGTCCCCGGTGCCGGATCAGAGAGCTCAGGCCAGATACCGTCACCAACAAGGAACTTGCAGGGCCCCCAGAGTGACTTCATTGGCCCAGAGCGGTCCACCAAGCACCACAATCACTCGACCTTCCCCAGGAAAGGCCATAAAAATGACAACGGGAGGGAGCAGACGAGAATAAGGACACGAGAGCAGGGACATCTCTTCCTGAAGAGATGTCACCAGAGCAGCAGTGTGGTGGGGTTTCTGTTTGTAGTGGACAGATTGATGGAGAAGCCACGGCAACCGTCCATGAAAAGGAGCAGGAAAACGCCCCCGCAGAGATCAGAGCACCCCCTGCCCCCTCGGAGCCCTGATCCCAGCAGAGCAGGGAGCATGGGGACCACCTCCGGGGCGACCTGGATGAATGGGCTCAGGGAAGGTCATCTGAAACTCCTTTCTGAGCAAAGCAGGGGGCTGGCAGGTCTGTGCGGCATCCCAGTGGGGTCCGCCCTGAATCGGCTTTGCAATCTGAATGCCGGCTCAGCCCAAGGTTCCTACAAAGCGGGAATCCTCAGAGTACCCGGGTCCAGGTGTAGTTCAGCTCAGACGATGTTAGTG
Organism: Acinonyx jubatus; assembly: GCF_027475565.1. Classification (NCBI taxonomy): domain Eukaryota; kingdom Metazoa; phylum Chordata; class Mammalia; order Carnivora; family Felidae; genus Acinonyx; species Acinonyx jubatus. Next base: position 137,162,682 of record NC_069387.1, read on the forward strand.
TTTATCAGACTTGCTCTGGAGGAGAACAGTAACCCCGCGGCTCCGTGACTCTGTGAAGTCACAGAGGGAAGCGGAGCAGGGCCCCACGGACGCTGGAAAAGCTCTGCTTAAGCAGGTGCCCTCCAGCTAAGGCTTTCGGAAGCTGGCAACCCTGGGATTCTATTCGGGGGAGATTCCCAGATTGCGCCCTAGGAAAAAAGAAGAAGAAAAACATCAATAAAAATTCACAGAGCGCTCGCACATTTGATTAAAAACCAAAAACCTCAAAAGATGGCCAAGTAGCAGAATGGCTATGGACGAATACCAAATTGTTCATCCAGATGATTGGGTTAGGAGGTTTTACAAGAAAAGGCTGGAAAGGGGGAAAGCTGGCTTTAATGGGAGAGGAAATGCTCACAGATGAAAAGAAAAATTTGTGCTGAGAAAAGCCATGAGTTTTGTTTGTTTTTTTTAAATTAAGTTTATTTATTTATTTTGAGAGAGAGCACAAGCTGGGGAGACGCAGAGAGAAGGAGAGACAGAATCCCAATCAGGCTCCCCACTGTCAGCTCAGAGCCCGATGCAGGGCTCGAACTCACAAACTGCGAGATCATGACCTGAGCTGAGATCAAGAATCAGACACTTAACCATCTGAGCCCCCAGCTGCCTCCATGAGTTTTTAGATTCCAAAGAATCAACTGTGGGATAAAATAGTAAGAAAAAAAAAGTAAGCACTTGGATACATTCTGAATAAATGCCAGAACTCCCCAAATTAGGAACCTGTCCAGAAATGGTTAGTGCCTCCCACCCACAAAGGCAGACTCCTGGGATAGGACACGAATCTTCATGGTGGCAAGATTTTAACAGCGACACCAAAACCAGTGAGAAAATGTCTTTAAAGATCAGAAAAGCATTTCAGTTCTATAATTCTATCCCAGAAAAACTATTACTCGAGTAGAAAACCAAAATGAAACGATTTTCGTGCATGAGAAAACTCAGAAAATTAAATTTACTTTCTGTGGTCTCTTTTTGAAAAGAAACTTGGGGCGCCTGGGTGGCTCAGTCGGTTAATTGTCCAACTTCGGCTCAGGTCATGATCTCACTGTTGGTGAGTTCAAGCCCCACATCTGGCTCTGTGCGGACAGCTCGGAGCCTGGAGCCTGCTTCGGATTCTGTGTCTCCCCATCTCTCTGCCCCTCCCCCACTCGTGCTCTGTCTCTCTCCCTCAAAAATAAATGAATATTAAAAAAGTGTAAAAAGAAAAGTAATTGCAGCTATAAACATTGGTTTATATACACAATGGAATACTATTTGGCAATGAGAAAGAATGAAATACGGTCTTTGGCCACAACGTGGATGGAACTGGAGAGTGTTATGCTAAGTGAAATAAGTTATACAGAGAAAGACAGATACCATATGTTTTCACTCTTACGTGGATCCTGAGACACTTAACAGAAGACCGTGGGGGAGGGGAAGGAAAAAACAAAGTTAGGGAGGGAGTCAAACCATAAAAGACTCTTAAAAACTGAGAATAAACTGAGGGTTGATGGGGGGCGGGAGGGAGGGGAAAGTTGGTGATGGGCATTGAGTAGGGCACCTGTTGGGATGAGCACTGGATGTTGTATGGAAACCAATTTGACAATACATTTCATTAAAAAAATTAAAAAAAAAAAAGAGAAGTAATTGAATACACACCTAAACAAAAGGAATATGAATGAAAACCAGGAATCCAATAAGAAGGACATGGGATCAAGAATAATGATAAGGAAGAAAGAGGTAAATCTTTTAGCTAATTTTAAATTGACTTTTAGGTATCGTACTTGAAAAATGAGAAGGTCATATTTTATTTATTCTATTTGTTGGTAATAATTGTATATATTTAAGATGTACCTGATGATTTGATATGCATGCACATAGTGAAATAATTACTACAGTCCAGCTGATTAATATATCATCTACCCACAGAGTTACTACTTTTTGTGATGAGCGTACCCAAAATCTACTCTTTTAGCAAATTTCCAGCAATCAATACAACACTGTTAACTAGAGTCCTCATGCCATTCGTTACTGCCCTAGATGAATTCATCTTGCATAACCACAACTTTGTACCCTTTGACCAACATCGCCCCATTCACGTATTTGCTTCTTTAGCCATTCTGAACATCCATGGATGGATACTTGGGTTGTCTCCATGTTCTGGCTATTGGGAAGATGCTGCACTCAACATGAACCTCTTTGAGGTGGTGTTTTTAACTCCTCAGGATAGAAACCCAGAAGAGGGATACTGATTGATATGGTTGCTGTGGTTTTAAGTTTTTGAGGAACCTCCATTCTGTGTTCCAGAGCAGCTGCACCAGTGTGCTTTCCCACCAACAGTGCACGAGTGTTCCCCTTTCTCCGCATCGTCGCCAGCACCTTTTTTTCTCATATTTTTGGTAACAGCCATTCTAACAGATGTGGTTTTATTGGCATTTCTCTGATGAGTAGTGATGTTGAGCACCTTTCGCCACAGCTGTTGGCCAACTGTATGTCTTCTCCGGGAAAATGTCTATTCATGTCCTTTGCCCATTTTTTTTTTAACCAGGTTGTTTAATTTCTGCTATTGAGTTTCAGGAGTTTCTCATATATTTTGGATATTAACCCCTTATTGGCTATGTGGTTTACAAGTATTTTCTTCCAATTCCTAGTTACCTTTTTATTATACTGATGGTTTCTTTTGCTGTGCACAAGCTTTTTAGTTTGATGTCATCTCACTTTATTTTTATTTTCGTTGCCATATCCAAAAAATTCATTGCCAAAATACAAAGACACAAAAAAATCCCCCCAAACCCCAAAAATTCATTGCCAAGACCAGTGCCAAGGAACTTTTTGCCTATGCTTTCTTCTAGTGATTGTATGGTTTCAGATTTTATGTTTAAGTCTTTAAACCACTTTGAGTTGATTTTTGTGTATGGCATAAGACAAAGGCCTAAATTTCGTTCTTTTGCACGTGGTTGTCCAGTTTTCCCAGCACAATTTATTGAGGAGACTGTGCTTTTCCCTTTGGGCAATCTTGGAATCTCTGTCAAAAATTAGTTGACTATTTATGCTTGGACTTACTTCTGGGATCTACTGTGTTCCGTGGGTCTATGTGTCTGTTACTATGCCAATGCCATTCTGATTTGACTACCCTAGCTTGAGAATATAATTTGAAACCAGAAATTGTGGTGTCTTTAACTCTGCTGCTTCTCAAGATTGCTTTGGCCATTTGGAGTGTTTTGTGGTTCCATATGAATTTTCAGATCGTCTTTCCTATGTCTGTGAACAAATGCCATTGGAATTTTGATAGGGAGAGTATGGACCACTCTGGAGAGTATGGACATTCTAACAATATTAATTCCTCCAGTCCATGAATATGGATTATCTTTTTATTTATTTATGCATTCTATAATTTCTTTCATCAGTGCCTTACTGTTTTCAGTGTATAGAAATGTCCCCTTCTTGGTCATATTTATTCCTAAGTATTATACTCTTTTTGAAGCTATCATAAATGGGATGGTTTTCTTGATTTCAGACAGATCACTGTTAGTGTAAAGAAATACAACTGATTTGTATATGTTGAGTCTGTATTTTACAACTTTCCTGAATTTGTTTATTCATTTCAACATCTTTTGTGGAGTCTTTAGGCTTTTCTATGTGTATGATCAAAACAAATTCAACAATATATCAAAGATTATACACCATGACCAAGTGGGATCTGTCCCCGGGATGCCAGGTTAGCTTACATATAGAAATCAATTGGGGTGATACACCACGTTAACAGCATGAAGGATAAAAACCACATGACTCTTTCACTAAGGGAGAAAACGTATCTGACAGAATTCAACATTCATTCTTGATAAAGACTCTCAGCAAAATAAGTGTCAAAGAAAGTTTCCTCAACATAATAAGAACATTTATGAAGAGCTTATGTTAGCATCATAATCACTGGGGAGTTGGGAAAATCTTTCTCAAAGATCTGGAAAAGGGTGTCCACTCTCACCATTTGTATTCAGCATAGTACTGAAGGATTAGTGATAGCAATCAGACAAGAAAAAGAAATAAAAGTCCTGTAAATTAGAAATGAAGAAGTGAATAATCTCTGTTTGCAGATGATGGGATCCTTTACTGAGAACACAAGAATTGAAATATTCAAATATATGTGGCTGTATTGAGAACCCATCCAAAGAGGGAGAACAGCAGAGACAGTAGGAGTGAGCTGAGGCTCTGATTTTCTTCAACAGAAGGATAGAATGATTTTGTACGACTTTTAGCAACACATTGGCTAAACACACGTGCAAAAAAATTAATGGTTTTGGACTGGCTCTTAGTCAATTGGATGTCCACATTAAAAAAAATTTAAGAACTACTTTACACCATATTCAAAAATCAATTCTAGTTAGATTGTAGATATAAAGCTTAGAGTTAAAAATAGAGGGGCGCCTGGGTGACTCCGTCAGTTAGGCGTCTGACTCTTGACCTTGGCTCAGGTCATGATCTCATGGTTCATGGGATGAAGCCCTGTGTCAGGCTCTGAGCTGACAGTGTGGAGCCTGCTTGAGATTCTCTCTCTCTCTCTCTCTCTCTCTCTCTTTCTCTCCTCCCCTACTCTCTCTTTCCCCCTCAAAATAAATGGATAAACTTTAAAAAAAGCTTTTTATTAAAAAATAAAGTTAAAAATATAAATCTTTTACAAGAAGCATAGGAAAATATCCTCATAAACTTTGAGTAGGCAGAGTTAAGAGTAATCATTTTGGTAGTATAAAGAATATTTAAAGAGGCATATTTAAAACAAAATGAAACAGACTGAAAATATTCAAAGGGATGAATATATTCAGGTAAATGCATATATTTTTAAAATATAAAGCAGGTGTGTTAATATTAATGCTGCACAATGGAAAACTGAAGCCAAAGGTCATAAAACACTAGCTTATTAGTCATGGTTTAGTTTTTTGTTAAAAATAGGAAAGTGAAAAATGTCATGGACATTTAACTCAATAAGTTGGCAGGATAAACGTTAGTCACTTACACCCCTCCAAACAAAACAAAACAAAATCTGGAAGACAAAATTACAAAGTTAAAAGCAGGAATTAATAAAATATTTATGAAAAATTAAAAAAAAACAAAACCAAAAGATGTTTGCTTATAAACATGGAAGAAATAAACAAAACTTTGGCTAGTAAAACATAGAAGGTAATCACAAATGGAAATGTTACAAATAAAATATCTCATAGCTACAGCAGGGTTTAAAAATATAAGGGAATACTGACTTAGAGCCAATTTTGTGCCCGTAAATTTAATATCTATGATGAAATGGAAATTTTATAGAAAACTATAAAATACCAAAATTTACTAGAGGAGATAAACATTCCAGAAAGATCTATATCCATTTCATACATTGAACCATTACTCAGAAATCTTTCCATTACTTTTCTCTATCATCCCAAGTTCCATCAAGGCACCAGGAAGGGGGATTTTGAAGCAAGTTTCCCAAGACCTTAAGGGAAGAAACAGGCACTTTCCAATACAGGAAAAGATGGGAAAACTTCCCACTTCTTTTTATAAAACTGAAATGCTCTTGACACAAAGAATGGACAAAGACTCCACAAAGAATAAAATTATAGGTTAATTACTGTTGTGAAAACAGATGCAAAAGTCCTAAGTAAAATATGGTAAATTGAATTTACCAGATATAAAAAAAATAGCACATAAGGCTAGGTAGTATTTACCCCAAGTTTATTTCAAGAATGCACTGGTTTTTATAACATTAGAAAAAAATCCATTAAAGTAATTTATCGTTATTAAGAAATGTAGGGGTGCCTGGGTGGCTCAGTCGGTTAAGCGACTGACTCTTGACTTTGGCTCAGTCATGATCTCATGGATCGTGGGATCAAGTCCCATGTCGGGCTCTGCGCTGGCATCTCAGAGCTTGCTTGGGATTCTCTCTCCTTCTCTTTGCCCCTCTCCACACCTCACAAATACACAAATAAAACTTGAAGAAAAATTGGAAAGAAAAATACATAGACAGTTCACAAAGAAAAGATATTTAATACAATTGCAACACTCTAATATTTAAAACCAGCTCATTAACCAATACATAAGAACACCAACACCCTAATGTGTTAGCAGATTGGGAATAAAAGTGAAAACACTGAATCCAAAAACACGTATTTATCTAATCATCCAAATACCGCATCCCTGGTAAAACTATACACCAGTTAGTTCCCTTTGGAGACAGGAGTAGGATAAGAATTTTCCCTTCAACACTGTCCTGAGGGTTGGGGAGGGGGCATGGGTAGGGCCAGGAAGATGAGTTCTCCAAACTGGAGAGGAGGAACTCAAGTGGTCATCATGTGCAGAGTCCATAAGTGTTTACACAGAACAGGTCACTGATACAATGGACAGAACAGACTCAGAGAAGTGGTAAGAAAAGTCATCAAGATGGTGAGACTATGCATAAGTCACTCATCATAACCTCACTAAGCAATTGGTGTGATGGTCAATTTGTGTGTCCCCTTGATGAGGCTCAGGGAGGCCCAGATGGCTGGTGAACATTATTTCTGGGTGTGTGTTTAATGCGTTTCCACAAGAGATCAGCATCTGAATCGAGTAGAGAAGGTTCGCCTTCCCCAGTGCCGGCTACCATCACCCAAGCCTCGGAGGGCTGGCCAACCAACAGGTGGAGGGGGGGCGAACTCTCTCTTTGTCTCTGCAGTGGGGACATCAACATCCTCCTTCAGACCACGACTGGGTCGTACCATGACTGTCCTGTTCTCTAGCTGGTGGACCCCAGGGGCTGGATCCCAGGGGCTTCCACAACCGCCACATGGGCCAGCTCCTATACTAAATCTCCTGCACTCGTCTCCATGTAGAACTCTGGCTAATACAATCAGACATTGCCACAATCATGAAGCAATAAAAACTATGTTACTTAGTAACCAACATACCAACATTAACAAGGTGTTCTTTTTCAGGAAAATAATAAACTTCCATTGAAGAACTTAAGAGAGGACTTAAATAAATTCTAGATGTGCACTGTGATTTTAGGTGGTCGATCTCAATGTCTTAAAGATGACAGTTGTCCCCAAATAGAAGGTATCGATTCAGTGATGTCCAATCACTCTTGTAACAAAACTATTTTTTTTAAAGATTAAAAAAATTTTTTTTTTACATTTATTTATTTTTGATAGGCGGAGAGAGACCGAGCACGAGCGGGGGAGGGGCAGAGAGAGAGGGAGACACAGAGTCTGAAACAGGTTCCAGGCTCCGAGCTGTCAGCACAGAGCCCGATGTGGGGCTTGAACCCACGAACTGTGAGATCATGACCTGAGCCAAAGTCGGACACTTAACTGACTGAACCACCCTGGCGCCCCTTTAACAAAACTATTCACGTCAGAGGACAAGTTCGTCCTAAAATCTGAACCGAAAGTAAATGACTAAAAATATCTAGGCAATATTAAGACATAAAAAGAAGAAAGAGGGGCACTTATCGTACGATAATCAATATTTACTAGAAAACCTATAGCAAGCCAGCCGCATGGTGTTTGTGCAGAGTGAACACGTGGGCCAGGGGTCTCGTCTCAGAGCCACTCACGGAAGGAAACACGGCATTTGACGAGTGTCGTACGACTGATTGGCTTTCCATATGGAAAACAAAGAAATTCCTGTGGCAGGAAAAGCCGCTGTGCAATACCGTGAATAAATAGCCTTTATCGGCCCATGTGTTTTGTGGACGTCGCTGCAGGGGTGGACGTGCTGCTGGGGGAGAGCTCACCCAGACCCAGCCGAGGACCTCACCCCGCACAGGGCAAATGCACCCTGTTCCCTTCCTAGCGGATTCTGGCTCTGGAATGCACCTGCTCTGAGGGTTCAGGTAGGACACTGGGGACCTGTGTGAGGGCTCGAACACTGGTGGCTCGAAGGCCCATTCTCCGTGCCGTGCATCCGGGGACAAAGAGTGGGACCAGCTTGCTTGTTTTCTGTTTTGAAAAACGAGCCTGCCGAAAGCCCTCTGTTTGCAAGATGGCAGAGAACCAGCACTGAGGTTGGGTTTCCCTGCAAGAAAGATGCAAGGTGCATTTCAGACTTAACCAGGAGGAGGAGGAGGGCTGAAGGACCCGGTGACTCTCCCCGCCCCACTCCTGCACACCCAGGCTGAGGAGGGAGGCTCCATGCCCAGAGGGAGAGGTGGCATGACAGCCTCCTCCCCCCTGCTCCCTAGGAGGCTGCCACTGGCAGCCGCCGCCTCCGTGGGTCCCTCCAGCTAAGGCCAGATTTAGCACATGCATCAAAGCTTCTTCGTGGGAGCCCCCATCTGCAGGGGTGGGACGAAGCCCCCAGAGGGACATGTTGAGGCTGCACCTGGGCCGCCACTTTCTCCAGGGATATTCTCCCAGAAAAGGAGAAGCCACAGTCTTGGACAGGAACCAAGCAGGTGGAGAGAGCCTGCCAGTGACAGTCCCATCCTGCACGGCCCCCGCACCTCCATCAGCTCTGGGGCAGCGCTCTCCTGTCTCCCACCTGCTGCCCTAGCCACACTCCCCTTCCCTCCTCCCTCAGCAGCCTGGGTCCTTCATTCCTGACACTGGGGTCTGGGCTCGGACTGGACCACCAGGACGAAATGGCAGGGGGCCCGTGAGGCCTACTTGTGGATGTCCTCTGGCTCCTGAGGGACATGACGTATCTAACGCACCCTCTTTCAGACCACGGAGCTGCAAAGGACAGATCAAACCCCCAGAGACTCCCTGGAGGAAGCATACTCCTGGTGGGAGACTCTTCATCGGTGGGGACAGAGGATGTCGTGGAGGAGGGACCCATCCTTTTGAAAAATAATGCCCGCACGGAAGCAAAAAGTGGCCCAGGACATCGGCTGTCTGCACAGAAGAGCAGTCCCCATAATGGGGGGTCTGGTCCCGCACCATCTCCCGTGACAACGAGGGGCAGGGACCCCCGTGGACGGAGCCCATCACTCGTCCCTGCAAACGGCCCGGGCTCTGAGACATTACTGTTCATTACTGTTCCGGCCGGTGACGCTCTGTTCCGCCGTCGGCTTCGCGGGGAGGCGCATGGCCAGGATCACACCGAGCTCAGCTCCCAGGACACAGGATATTAAATCCATCAAACTCAATTAAAAGCTTTGGCCATCTCTTGAACTCAGGGTTGAGAGGCAGCCCTTTTCTTCTTATTCCAACTGCTTCCCGGAAGGACGCCCAGCCTGCGGGGATCTGCAAGGACTCCGTGTTTGAATTATTTAAAGACGGACCAGGGCCGGGGTACGGGAAGCCACGGAAACGCTGTGACAGCTTCCCTGCAGAACCCTGGGGATGCCCCGCTGGTGGGGACAGCAGAGAGTGTGTGTGGAGGATGGCGGATGGACTCGCCTGGCCCATGTCGTGTCGGGGGCCCAGCTCAGGAGACCACAGTCAGCAACAAAGGGGCTTCTGTCTCTTGCCCCCAGGACTCAGGCAGCCCTTCCCCTGGGGCCCAGGGGCAGCCCGGCTCTGGTCAGGGCTGTGGGTTCACCTCCTAGCCCCACTCCTTGGAGCTGGGTGACACTGGGGAAGCAGGTTCGACTCTCTGAGGACGTCCCCCACCGCGAGTGACCCTGCACTGCTCAAGGCTCTGTTCCTGCTCCTTTCACCCCAAACACAAAAGCAGAGGGACTGCTGTGTCCTTGGCCCCGAGCATTACAGCAGGAGAAGAAACAGACCACATGCCCACTCTCTGGGAAACTGCAACCCAGTAACAGACCCATTGCAATGGTGGTGCTCCACCAAAGGTCACAATCAGGGTGTGCAATGGAAAGTGCAATGAGGTCACTCGGTGGGGCTGCTTGGACGAGGGGAGCTGAGGCCCGTGGGACAAGGAGCTGATCAGGCCTCGAGCTGGGAGAATTGCGTCCCAGACCCCGAGGTAAGCCTCAGCCACAGGTCAGGGGAGAGAGGGCTGGCCAGGTAGTTGGCGCTCAGGGAAGGAGGGCAGGGGTCAGGAGAGAAGGGCTGGAGGTACTCAGGGTGGACCCCGTGGGCCTCGGATGGCTTGTTCTAGAGTCACTGCAAAGCCAGGAGCAGGCTTCCAGGCGGTGGGGACAGGACCCAGTCTGCCCTGTAATGGGTCCCTTGGCTGCAACAGCCACAGGCGACCGTCAGCCTTCACCCATGCTGTCAGCACCACCAACAGGTGTGCAGGCGGGTCCTCCCTCGCTCTCACACCTGTTTGGTCAACTTCCTGGAAGGCCATCTCTAACCACCTCCGTTGAAACTGAAGCACCTTGTTGCACGATGATAAAGAGGTCAGCGCCCCAGAGGTCGTAACAGTCCTTGACGTGTGCGCCCCTAACAGCAGAGGGTCATGCTACGAGAGGCAAGACCCGCAAGAAGGAACAGAGCTGTGCACTATTAGAGCTGGAAGCTTCAGCGCCAGGAATGGGAGGGTCCAGCAGGTGAGCTCAACGGCACCACCAACTGGGTGTAGTCCGCATGTGTAGACCTCTTCAGCAGCAGCGGAACACATGTCCTTCTCAGGCTCTTACGGAGCCTCCGCTGAGATAAACCACTCCGGGCCACGGAAGACACCTCCACAACTGTTTACAGATAAGAATCAAATGTCTGCGTTCAGACAACAATGTAGTGAAATGAGAAATTAAGATCAGAAGGACAGTGAGAAAATTCCAAAAGCACTTAGAGATTAAACAACACACTTCTAAATGACTCTTGAGTCAAAGAAGATTTCTCAAGAGAAATTTAAAACTATTTTCAATTAGGAGCCGGTGGCTCAGTCGGTTAAGCCTCGGACTCCGGCTCAGGTCATGATCTCATGGTTCATGGGTTCGAGCCCCACATCAGGTTCTGCACTGACAGTTTGGAGCCTGCTTGGGATTCTCTTTCTCCTTCTCTCTCTGCTCCTCCTCCACTTCTCTCTAAATAAATAAAGAAAAGAAAAAAAAGAAATACCAAAACACTGATTCTTGCAGATCAATTGATACACTTTTAGCCAGACTAAGAGAAAAAAGATGATTACAAATATAAGAAATGAAAGAGGGGACATCAAAATACGTCCCGTGAATGTTAAAAGGCTAAGGACGGAATACAATGAGCTCTGCACAAATACTGGATAGTTCGGATGAAACGGACCAGTTCCTCGAGAGACACAACCTGCCCAAACTCACACAGGAAGAAATGGATGGATCTGAATAGGCCTCTAGTGACCAGAGAATTGAATCAATAATTAATAGCCTTCCAAAGCAAAAAGCTCCAGGCCCAGGCGGGTTCACTGGTGAATTCTGCCGAATATCACAGGCAGCCTGCGCTAGATGAAAACCAGAACCGGACAAAGACACTTCAGAAACAGAAACTATAGCCCAGTGTCTCTCATAGACACAGATGCAAAGATCCTCAGCCAACTATTAGCAAGTCAAGTCCAAAAGCGTACGAAGGGATTCCTACATCGTGCCAAGTGGGATTTCCCTGAGGCTTGCGAGGCTGGCTCCACACTCGCTCAGTGTGCACCCAGGGTTACTGATTGTAACAGATGTCCCACTCCCGGGCGGCGCCTACAGGGAGGGTGTGTGCACACGCACATGTGTGTGTACTGGGAGTATATGGGAAATGTCTCTACTTTCTTTAAAATTTTTTTAATATGAAATGTGTTGTCAAATTGGTTTCAATACAACACCCAGTGCTCATCTCAACAGATGCCCTCCTCAATGCCCAACACCCACCCTCCCCTCCCTCCGGCCCCCCATCAACCCTCAGTTTATTCTCAGTTTTTGAGTCTCTTATGATTTGGCTCCCTCGCTCTCTAACTTTGTTTTCTCCTTCTCCTCCCCCATGGTCTTCTGTAAGTTTCTCAGGATCCACATAAGAGTGAAAACATATGGTATCTGTCTTTCTCTGTATGACTTATTTCACGTAGCATAACACTCTCCAGTTTTTTAATGTTTTATTTATTTGTTTATTTATTTTTGAGAAAGAAAGAGAGAGAGAGAGAGAGACAGAGCTTGAGCAGGAGGGGCAGAGAGAGAGGGAGGCACAGAATCTGAAGCAGGCTCCAGGCTCTGAGCTGTCAGCATAGAGCCTGATGTGGGACTTGAACCCATGAGCTGTGAGATCATGACCTGAGCTGAAGTCGGATGCTCAACCTACTGAGCTACCCAGGCGCCCCGAGGAAATGTCTTTACTTTCCACTCAATTCTGCTGTGAAGCTAAAACTGGTCTAAAACTTGAAGTCCTTTTAAAGGGAAGAACACCCCCCACCCCCACCCTGAAGCCCCTTCTCTTCCTTCCCTGCTCACCGTGGCGCTCACCGCCTCTTGCCCTGCCCGTGCGTATGTGTCTGCCTGTCATTTGCTTCCATCACTGCAGTCAGTACGTGTCCTTAGGTCACAGAGAGTTTCCCTGTTTGCTCACGTCCGTATCACCGGTGCCTGGAATGGTGTTCGTCACGTGGTAGGCACTGGGTACGCGCCAAGCGCCCGGAAGGGTGGATGGACAGAGGGCTCAGTGTTTTCCACAACCGCGCGCGGGATGAGGGTTGGGAACCCGCGTTTCCTGAACGCAGACTGCTGTGTGTGCCTACCCTCCCGTGCAGGCCTGAGGGTCAGGTGAGCACCGTGTGAAGGGCCACCTGGCGATGTGAAGTGGGTAGGCCGCCCTGCTCCATCCCGGGGGGCCTGAGCCAGGAGGATGTGCTGGGGTCCAGGTGGGCATTCTGGGCCCAGCCCCCAAACAGGGATCAAAGAGGTACAATCAGTCACCTGGGTAGGTTTCTTCTTTTCTTAGTGAGCGTCTCCATGTCTGCCATCACAGGCGCAGCTGGGGAGGGCGGCTAAGTGGTAGGGGGTCTAAACCGGAGGCTAAGGGAGAGGAAGGGTCTTCTCTGAGGCCAAAGCCTCCAGCATGTACCGCCATCGTGCTCCTGACCCGCCGGCCCTGCCATGCCCAGCGCTCCCTGCTGTCCACACCTGGACACAGTCCTGTCCTGTCTTGGAGCCCGTGTGACGGAATCGGGGTGCATGTGGGCACCCCGCACCGACCGAGGTCACCCTCAGCCCCAGGCCCCCAATTCTGGGCTCTCCTATCGGTGTCTCTTGTCTCCTCCTTCCAATCTGACCTGGGCCTTGGTGCGGGGCCCGCGTCCCTCTTCCAAGGGCCTCCCTCCGACCTTTCATCCTGGCCTCTGCTCCCGGGCCTGACCCACGGCCCTGCAGGGTGCTTGTACCAGGAAAGGCTGTGCTTGGCCATGACGAGGCTGCGCACCCCTGACCTGGCCCCTAGGTCGCATCTTCCCCTGGCTCTGCTTTTGGCGGGAGTCCGTGTGACCGCCCTCCTGTCTTCAGCCACATGGGCCGTTAATCAAAAGCAGGCCAGGCTCCCCCCTATTTTCCTCCCGTGATGTCTCCCGATGAGCAGCGCCAGCCTCCTGGGACCGGCTCAGCCGGGCCCCAGCCCAGAGGGAGGCTGATCCAGGAGTCACTCGCGTCCTCAGACTCCTCTAGGTGGTGGGACGTGGACATAGCCTCCCCCCCTCCCCAATCCCTAAGTCCCCACCAGCACAGACTGCACACAGCGCCAGCTTTCCTACGGCATCCTGGTGCCCGGTGTGGCCACCTTCTCCAGGGAGCCCTCCTCGCCTGCCCTGCCCTCCAGATGAGCTCAGCCCTTCCGGGAAAACTCGACCCTGCCCGAGGGGTTCGGGCCAATGAGTGTCCTTTTCCAACCTCTCGGATACCCGTCGGCCCGCGGCCACTCGGGCCCTGCATGCTCTGCCCTCCGTGGAAGCTGTGAGCTCGAAGGAGCCCCTTACAAGAAACCAGTGGGTTTCCCTCTTCCCTCGATGGCCAGAGCCACACAGTCCAACATCCCTCAAGAACAGGAAGGAGCATACACCAGGATGAACAAAGGCCTGCCTCCAGGGGGCAGAGACAGCACTGAGTGCTGAGAGAGGGAACTTTGTCCTTAGGAGTGACCTTGAGCGAGAGAACCAGCTTCTCGAGGGGTGGGGTCTGAGCTGGGCCCTCCCCATGGCATAGCATCTGTGATTCGCTGGGGGGCTTTTTGCTGGTTTACCTCTGGGCTGGACATTGGACGCAGGGACCCCTCCCTGCCCTTGGGGGATGGCCAGGAGCCTTGGGGGACAGAGGGACCCCTGGTCCACACCAGGCCCTTCCCTCCTGTAGATGCTTTTCCCAGGCTTTCCGGTGCTGGCAGCAGGGGGAACAGCACCTGGGTCGTCCCAGCCTGAGAGGCAGCCAGGCCCTGGGCCGGGAGCCTCTGTGCTCAAAGCTCTGCTCTGCCATTTCCAAGCCTGTAATGGCGCAGCTGTCTTAAAAACCCTGATCGCCCCGTTTTCTCTCGTGTATAAAATCGGGACGATTCTAATTCCGTGTAGAACCACTGGACATTCGAGATAATGCCTCGTGCGTATTAGATGCCCCCTAAACAGCCATTGTAACAAGAGCAGACATTATTATTATTGTTTGTTGGACACTTGCTGGCTGATTTTTATTCCAAGAAATGTGAACTGCTAACTATTTTTACATTAAAAAAGCAGAACAGAAACCACAATATATGGAAACAGCAGGGTTACGCAGACTTTCCTGTGTACGTGCTCTGACTAGAGACAATAGACACATTTTCTAGCCTTTAAAAGGAATCGTGTGCCTTAATTAAGAAAAAAAGAAAGTTTTCTGCAAGCATATTAATTATCTCGCTTGTCACATGAGGTATTTGTTCCAGATGACAGGTTGTAATTAGTGCACAGAACAGACTGAGGTGCCCCAGGAGGAGACGCGTGTCTGGGGGCGCCTGGACGGACGTGGTCGCTGGCCTTGTACCAGGTGTGGGGGCGCTGAGAGGCAGGGGTCCCTCTGAGTCCAGGTGTGGGAAGGAGAAGCAGTTTGTCACCGCCTCCCTGAAGGCCCCCGGGATGTTGGATCTTTTCCTTGTCCCTCCCTCTGGGGACAGAGTTATTTTCTCCCACAGCCCTCAGCTCAGCCGTGGAAAGAACAGCTCTATTCCCAAATTGACCAGTAACCAGAAGGATGACCTTGTGAGGTCACCCGTGGTGGCTGAGTCTCTCCTGCCATCTGCAGGGTGCTGGCACAGTGTCATAGGCAGGGACGTGGCGACGGCCCAGCCTCACTTCTGTCCCTGATGGTTGCACTGCCGTTGATGAATGCACACGCTCAAAGCTTCACGAATCCCGTGTTGGGTGGCCTCCTTGGCTGGGGCATGGGAGGGGGGGTGGCAGAGCCGTGAGCAGGACCATTCCTGCCCTGGCCGGGACCTGCTTGTGGAGACCGACCCAGGCACCACCACAGCGGCAGAGGGGACGCTTAGGTCCGCAGAGTGCCCTTCATTCCCCCCGGGTGCGCACACCCCACGCTCTGTCCTCCAGCAGAAAGGGGCCTGCCCCTCCCAGACCTGCCCCCACAAAGCCCCATTTGCAGACTGGATGCAGAGGGAGGCGTGGGGGTCCCCGGGGCAGAACGTGAGCCCGAGGGACAGTCACTGTATGGAGCACAGCAGCCCCCAGTGGCAGCCAGAGTGGGGCTTCTGGGTGGAGCTGAGATTTGGGACTTACTTGTTACACAGCCATGATATGTTCTGACTGATACAGTCAGCACGCACCAGGCCCAGCCTTCAGAGCCCAGCCACCCGGGAGAGGCGGGAGGCACAGTCGTCTTCCAGGACACACTGGGCCACCTCTGCGGCCTCAAGCACACGCGACTTTCAGAAGCTGGCGTGACCCAAGGGCTCAGGCCTGGCCCCCACACTCAGCACTGAGCACGGCAGCCTCTCAGAAGCGGGGAGAAGACCAGGGACAGCAGTCATGGAAAGCGTCCTTCCTTCCTTCCTTCCCACCGCAGGATTCGCTTCAAGCCCCTGAGGGGCAAGCGAGGCCATGGGCTGAGGTGGCCTCCCCACCTGAGTTACCGCTAAGGCTGTCGCTTGATCTTCCGGTCACAACTGGCACGTTCCAGCCCTTCTAGGCACCTGCGCTAGACAAACGTTAAATACACGACGGAGTTTAAGTGTTATTATGGTAATTGGTGCCTCCATTTCATTGTGGTTCCCCCGAAAAGGTTTCCATGCTGGAGAATAGTTCTTTCAAGGTTAATTAAAAGGCAGGCATGCTGATTCGCCTTGGGGAGGTCTACGCACACCCAGCCCACGGTGAGTGTCAATCTTTATTACGGACAGACCTCATCGCCAACACGCCCTCCCCTTGGGTCCTCCCATCTCGATCACATTCAAGCAAAGCCGTGTTATAAACATTGATGCTTTTAAGGAATTTTGACAAGACACGGGTTCCAATAAATTTTATACAATTCATAATGTAGGAGCACTGGGGTGTCAGAAAACATGTCTTAAATATTAAAGTACTGAGGAATGTTTCCAATATGTACCAGGACACATAAAATAATGGTCCCCTCCAGGTAATATTATCACTAGATGGGGTAAAAGTTGTACCAATGAGAAAACACCAGCCTCTTCTCGGCTACGTGACCCTGGATGACCAGCGTCTGCTCCGGCGAGGGCACGTTTCTCTCCAGGTCAGAACTTTCTTCTGAACCACAGAATATTGGTTCTACCATCTTGACTAATAGGTTACTGACCAATTAAACCCAGACTGAAGCAAAGAGCTTCTAGAGTTTAATTTTTCTTGGTAGGAATTCAATGCGGGGCAGGCGTTGTAGGCAAAGTCGATTATCTTCGGGCATCAACGTCATGGGTGTAGCAGCCACAGCCTGTCAATGAACTAATTCACCCGCTAAAACATTTAATGGCCATCCACTTAGGCCGGCTACTTGTACAAAGATCAATCAGACCCAAACCCGCTCTTGGAGTCAGGAAGCAGCCCATAGGGGCTGAGACAGTGGCACACCATTGGAGCCTTCAGGAGGATGCCTCGTTTTTTGGATGGAATCTCTTCTAGTCCCCAAAGAGAGACATCTGCTGATAACCTCTTTGCATGGATGTGAGCAAACCTCCACAACTTTGGGTCTTGAGAACAGGAGATTCTGTGCCTGGTTCCCTGCCAGACCCCACTCTGCTCGGCCTGCCGCATACAACGCACATTTGACTCCCCACCACCACCACCGCTGAGTGGCAGGGACATTTCCCAGGCACCTGCCCTGGCCAGGTCCCTTCTGGGAGCAGTTGGTGCAATAGCTAATTCCTCCATAGGGCACTGGTGAGCAGAAGGACAGAAGTTGCTGTTGTGACAAAGTGAGGCAGTTCATGGACATCTCCTGCTCTGGAGGAGGAAGGAGGGGGAGGAGGGGAGAGGAGGGAGAAGAAGTAGGGGGGAGGGGGAGGGGGAGGAGAAGAGGTGGGGGGTGGGGAGGAGGGAGAAGGAGGAGGGGAGAATGGGAAGGGGAGGAGGATGGTGAGGAGGGGGGAGGGTGAGGGAGGGGGGAAAAGAGAAAGGGGAAGAAGGAGGATGGAAAGGAGGATGGTGAGAAAGTAGGGGGAGGAGGGAGGATGGGGAGGTGGAAGCAGAATGGGGAGGCGGAGGGAGGATGGGGGAAGTAGGGGGAGGATGTGGGAGGGGGAGGATAGGGGAGAAGGAGGGTGGGGGTAAGTGGGGGGGATAGGGGGAAGATGGGGAGGAAGTAGGGGAAGGGGGATGGGAGGGAGGGGAGGTGGAGGGAAGGTGGGAGGGTGAGGATGGCAAGGAGGAGGGTGGGAGGAAGCAGGGAGAAGGGAAGGGGGAGGATGGGAGAGGAGGAGGGTGGAGGAAAGCAGGAGGAGGGCAGATGGGAGGGGGGAATATGGGGGAAGAAGGTGTGGGGAAGCAAGGGAAGGGGGATGGGAGGGAGGGGAGGTGGACAGAGGGTGGGAGGAGGGAGGATGAGGGAAGGATGGGGAGGAAGTAGGGGGGATGGGAGGGGAGAGGATGGGGGAGCGAGGATGGGAGGGAGGAGGATGGAGAGGAGGAGGGTGGAGGGAAGCAGGGGGAGGGCGGATGGGAGGGGGGAGGATGGGGGAGGAGGGTGGGGAGGAAGTAGGGGAAGAGGGACCCGAAAGGAAGGGAGGCATTTGGCAGACAGGGGTGCTCAGGCCCAGCACACAGGCTCCCAGGGAGGGGTGTGGGCGTCGGGGGAGGGTCTTCTAGGGCTGCAGGGAGGGGGCGGGCTGAGACTGCCGGGTTACTCAGTAGGGCTGCGGGGAGGGGTGTTACTGTGCAGAAATGATTGCTCTCTCACAGGTGCTGCCTTTGAACATTGCCGCTGCGTTAGCATAACATTACATTAAACGTGCTTTTTGTGTGTCTTTTGAAATAAAGCCCCTGAAGGATTAGGTCGTGGGTTTTTTCCAGAGTGACTCTCAGGGAGCTGCGGTCCCGTTTGGGTGGCTCACAGGGCTCCCAGCCTGGGCTTGTTGACGGGAGGGGTCATTCATTCATTCGTTCCCTCCTTGGTTCATTCCTGCCTCTGTCCCTGGTGGTGACTGGGTCGGCCTGGAAGCGACCTCCGAGTGCGAGCCCTCCTGGCCTTGTCGGAGGGCTGCACCTCCTGAGCTGGGCAGAGCTCACCTCTTTCCGGATGTGCTCTCCACCGCGGGGACGTGCACTGGCTGGTGTGCGGGGAGCACGGGCGGGGGCCGGGGGACCGCCCTGCGTGGAACAGTCTGTCTCCATGTTGCTGCCCACGGGGACGGGCCTCCTGGAGGGCAGGGATGGAGTGGAGTTCAACTTTGTCCCCAGACATGTTTGAGGAGGTCATCAGTGACTGACAGGGTGAATCATCGGGCCACACCCCTGCAAATGTGCAGCTTTCTCCGTCTCAGAGCGTTAGGCCGCCCTGGGGCCTGGTGTCAGGATAGGGGGGAAGGAGAGTCAGGCTCCGGGCCTCCCCTGAGGGACAGATGTCCTTTGCTCTCCCTCGTAGCCACGGATGCCGCTGACAACAGACCACAGATGCCTCACTGCAGCCACGGGCCGGAGGCTCGCCTCCTCTCTACCGGCCCGGATGGGACTTTGGACACTAAGAGCTGCATCCTGGCTCCTCTCCCGGGCTCCAGCCACTTGCCGGGATCTCAGACAGGCCCCTGGGGACAGCCATGAGCACCCTCGGGTTGGTGGAGAGCCCAGGCTTCTCTCCTCTGGGGCCCCTGTTGGTCAGGCCGGGGGTGGCTGTGCTGCAATGACAAGCAAAACCCACCCTCCAGACTCCTCACTGGGGTGAGTCCCCTCCACGTGGTGGCTCAGGGATCCAGAGGCTCCCTTGGGGATCTCCATCCCACAGGTCACTGCCTCTCCCCCCAAGGGACGTCACTCTCTTCACAGCTCACAGGTCACACGTGGTCACTGGGCTCCAACCAGCCAACCGGGCATCCGGGAAGTCTCTGCGTGAATCCAGGAGGGGACAGAACTGGAGTTCTGCCCGAGGGCTCCCAGCCGTACCCTGGTGTCCCAGGGCGGGGGCGGGGCGGGAGGAAGTGGGCTTGCTCCCGGCTTGTGCCACCGCCTTCAGGAGTGAGTCCCAGAGCAGGGCCCCCCTCTGCACACAGCGGCCACTCTCCCGAACAGACACAAGTCAGGGTCTGAGCCTGGCTGTTTTGGAAGATGCTAGGCCAGCCCGAGCCCCTGTTTGCAAGGCTGCCTTTTCCTGCAGAGCCCGGCCTGGTTGGGAACAGGAACCAGAACAGAGAGGAGACAGGACTTCCCAGCACTCGTCACTGGGCCCCACGTGGCTGCAGATCCGTGGTGAGCAGCCGCTAAGAGGGCACCTGTCCAGCTTCCTCAAGGCTCAGGACGCCCAGTGCCACAGACAGGGGAGTAGGCCGTGTGCCTCGCCTGCCCAGAACGCAGGGTTGTGGGGGTGGGGGGGGCCCGGGCAGAAGTTAGGGGGTGCGGGCCCATGTGGTATTGTGTGGGTCTCGTAGTCCCGGAGAGCCTGGAGCCGGCCCCTGGGTGTGCGAGAGGAGCCAGTGTCGCTGTGTGGCTGCCCGGCGGCTGTGTGGAGGGAAGACCTCCACCGGGAGCCCCGGCACACCAGGAGAGAGCCCCAAGTGGTCCCTGTGGACATGCCCCAGGAAATGGGGTGGAGTGAGGGTGGGAACCCCTAAGGCCCTGGGGCCGCCTGGGTGAGGGACTCACAGGAGCAGGTAACGGGTGGCCAGGTGGGCAGGAGCTCGGTGTAGCTGTGGCACAGACAACGTGGAGGGGGTGGCTGCCCGTGACACGGGTCATGGCCGCCCTGAAGGGCCGGCGGAGACCATGGGCGAGGGCGTCTCGTCCCCTGGAGGCGCTTGTCCACGTTGGTTTCCTCTGCTTGGGACAGAAACAGCAGACAGGGTAAAGAGTGGGGTGATGCCCGCAGAGGGGCCACGTCCCCCAAAGGCTGTGCCCAGGCCACCCCGGGCGGTGTTCTGCTTTGCCAGCCGTCTCCCGGAGCACACCGCTCTGTGCAGGCCGTACTTCTGATGTTTCTATGGCAATGGGTCTTGCTTACATGAAGTGTCTGGACGGCAGTATCACGGGAACACAGGCCAGCAGCCGCTTCACGACACTTGGCAAACACCGTGGGTTCTGGATGTTTCTTCCCTCCCACACGCCCACCAGAACCTCCTGTCACCCTCATTTTGCAGGCACCGACTGCCCACTGCCCTTCCAGCCTCAGGTCCAGGGCCCAGGAGCCCGAGTCCCACCCGTCTTTCAACGTCAGCACCCACTCTGTGTTCCCCAGCAACCAGCCTGAGCGGAGAGAACCAGTGTCCTCGTGGCACAGGGGTGCTGTCCCCACCTGCTCCCGTCAGCACGCCCCCACCCACCAGGCCGCTGTGTTGAGAGGTGCTCCCGTGTTGTGCCTTCTTGGCCCTCAGCCGGGAGGTCCTGGGGTCCTGGCCGTGTAACAACTCCTTCAAGGGATGTCATTTATTCCCCTGGACCCTGCCATGTTCTCTGTGTTGACCCTCGGCGTGCCTGGGCCTGGTGGGACGCACAGCGATTGTTGGATATGGACACACAAAGATAATCAGTGGACGTGTGCCCTGCAGAGAGGTATGTAACCTTTCTGTGCCTCAGTTTCCCTGTCTGTGAAATGGTGCCATTGACATTCTCTACACTACTGTGAGGGTTACACGGGAGACATCGCATGCTCAGCAATACACCATCATCGTCACCAGCACCTAGATGGTGCCCACTGAACACAGGTGCCTCTCGCTGAAGGTCCCACCAAGGGACCCAGAGGACAGATGGCCCTTGTTCCCACTTCATTCGTCTCTGCCAGGGGCCACACTCGTGCCCGCCTTCGACTTTTCCCTTTGCTTTGTTTTCTACACACGGCTTATTAGCTAGGACGCCTCACTCTCAGAACCATCTTTTTCATACCAACCATTTGTATAAAGGTGCAAAAAATAATCATAGAGACAGTTGCAAAAATCACCTGAATTTATAGACACCGTCCCGCTGTCTCATGCAGTTGGTTGGAGAGTGAGTTTGCGTAGAGAGAGTCTGGGGGGCTGTGACTCCCACAGCTCATCAGCTTCCAAGAGGGAAGTGCACAGAAAGATGTGAGGGGAGCTGTGCGTGTCCTCAGGGACGGGAGTGGAGGGGTGCGTGGGGTCGCTTGATGCAGGCTGGGTAGAAATGTGGGTGGATTCTGGGAGACTTTGCTACGGAAACCCGTAGCACCCGGGGAGTCGCCGGAGTGAGAATCTGAACATGACTCGGTGTGTCCCTGGTGAGTCGTCCATGGGGAGGAGCCCAACACTGGTCTACACCAGCCTCATGACCACAGGGGTGAGTCCCGAGGTCTACTCCTTGAGTACAGATGTTGAACATGACTCACACTTCGCCTGAGAAACTTGGAGTTTTCTCCCCCATGCAGATGGCCCTTTGGTCATAGTTCCATTGGGATCAATGCGGTTAATCCATAGGAGTCCAATGATGAATTTCCCCTTGATTCCAGATCTGTCCCTTGCACCTGCCGGCCGTCTGCTGGGATGGGCTGCAGTGGCCTCTGTGTGTTAAGTCTACGGTGTTAAAGATACCGCCTTATCCCCAAATTCTCACCAGTTGCTCAGGGCTTCCAGAAGCCAGCGCGATGCACAGGGGGAGCTCCCCAAACACCCAGCTGCGTGATGGGCACTAAGTCCCTGTAGGGCACACCCCCACAGCCCACGTCTGGCTCCCAAACCCGACCAGTCCCCCCAGAACCTGTCCCTTCCAGCAGCAGAGGCCCCCCCACCTGGCCCGTGTCCTCTGTGCAGTCCCAGGGCCCACCAGTCCCGGCTGAGCCACGGCCTAACCGTGCTATAGGTGTATCATTTCTCCCCCAGGCCTAAGTCTAATTGCTGCCCTGATAAATAGGGTGAAAATAAGCCTGAGAGCATGTTGTGGAGATTCGGTAAAATAGCGCCCATCAGCTTCACGGCACAGATGTTCCTCGTGAAGTTGTCCCCTCTGTGGATGCAGCCCTGGCTGGGCGGGTAGTTGAGCAGCTCCGTGAGCCTGTCCCTTTGTCCCCATCCCCTCTGCACCCCCAGTGCCTGCACTCCGGCCCGTGGTAGTTGCCTCAAGAAAGATTTGTTGACTGAGTGAGTGAATGAATGAATGAACAAACGGATGATGTGAAAGACAGCCCGCTCGGCAGGAACATAACGAAGGAGGAGAGAAGAGCCAGCGGGAAGGGGGCAGGGCCGGTGACCCGCACTGAGGTCCAGCAGAGGGCTCCGGAAAGGGTTTGTCAGGGTCTGATTTGTGGTTCGAAAATATCAGACGGGTCCTGGAGTCGACATCTATTGGGGAGGACGAGAGAACAGAGCAGCACATCTGAATACCTATTACCAGACTCCAGGTGACGAAGAGAAGGAAATCACGGCCTCCTGAGGTTCAGGAAGGGAGTCCCTGGTGCTGTTGTAAAGGGTGCGTGTGCGTGTGTGCGTGCGTGCATGCATGTGCGCACGTGTGAAGGTGCCAGAAAAAACATGGGGTGCCTGTTAAATGCACGTCTCAGATGAACAAATATTTTGCAATGAACACCATGCAACACGGGGCCACACTTTTGCTGATAAAGGTTTAGTGTCACGGGGTTTGTATTTTTATTTGCGAACTCTGACCACCCGTGTGTGTGTGTGTGTGTGTGTGTGTGTGTGCATGTGCACGTAACATTTAATTTAATTTTCCAAACAGCCTGACACGATAGGTTCTACTACTGTTTGCATTTTGCATAGGAAGACACAGCTTACCCAGGGGGAATCTGACCACAGTGGGAGCATGGCAGAGCCCGGGGTTCCTCCTGGGGGTCGAGATGTGTTCTATGGGAGGCTGGGGGGGCCTCAGCGGGCCGGCATGGGGGTGGGAGAGTAGGGGACTGGGAAGGCGCTCTGTCCACAGCCCCCCACTGCCTTCCCGGCCCCTCCTGCTTCCCACTGGCGTGGCCAAGGTGACAGACTCAAGTTCAGCCTCCACCCATCTCAGGAGCGCTGGCCTGGAATGTTCTTGGACAATTAGCAGAGGTGATGCAGAGAAGAACCAGGTCGGGATCTGCAGGGCTGGAGGCCAAAGTCAGCACCCGTCAAGCTGCAGTGACCCTGCCCTTGTCCGTCATCCCCCTGTCATGTCAGCCAGGCATCCCCTAGGGGTCACCGACCTTGGGAGCCCTTAGCCGACCCTTCCTTTGCAAACCCTGCTCCTTCCATCTCACGAATCACCCCTCTACCCTGAAGTTCCCCAGAGCGGCCTCCAGCCGCAGACCTGGAGTGTTGTCCCTTCTCCTCCCAGCTGTCAGGTGACAGCTCTCTCAGTGACCCACGTGAGTCCTGGTCGGCCTTGATTTATAGGGATTCACGTGTGTGTCTGTCACCAGGAAGGCTGTGTGCTCCCTGAGGGCAGGGACTTGGCCTGATCCCTGCTGCCCCTTCTGAGTGGAGCGTTGATTGGCATGAATCATCTCGGATGTTTTCCATATGCAAATCACCCAAATAGCCCGGCATCTCCACACCCCATGTTGAGACCAACTTTTCCTGACACAGCGCCTCTAACGTCTATTTGCACTTAGCACGTGGCAGTGTCGCGAACTAGGCTCTGGAAGCTGTGGAAATTCAGAGGAGAGTTTTGTCCTTGTCCCTGACTATAAGGAACACGGTGGGTTGAATCATGTGCCCTCAAAAGGGAACGTCTAAGTCCTGGGCCCTACGTACCCACGAATGGGACCCTATTCGGAAAAGGGATCTTTGCAGGTGTGATTCAATTAAGTCCCTCGATAAGATCACCATGGGTTAGGGTGGCCCCGAATTCAGTGACAAATGCTTGTAAAAGAGCAGGGAAATACTCAGGCACACAGAGGGGGCGACCGTGAGGCCCTGGCTGCACAGCCCGGGGTGATGTGGCCACAAGCCGGGGATCGCGGGAGCCATGGGAGCTGGGACAGTGAGTCGGGCCCTTGCCATCTTGATGTCAGATGTTGGTTGTTTCAAGGCCGCCCGCCCCCCCCCCCAGTCTGTGCAGATTTCTTGCGGCGGCCCCAGGAAACAGACACACGGAACACACAAGCTTGAGAGAGAAAAATACTGCATGCCCTTGAGTGTATCTTTGTCATCCACGCATGGATTGTGACTTCTCCAGCATCTGCTGTGTTAGTCCCAGGAAATGCAAGTGCTAGGGACCCCACGTCTGCGTGAACCTGCAGCTGGCCTCGTAAGTTTGGGGCCCAGAGACCAGCCCGCCGGGCAGGAGGGGGCCTGTGGCTCGGAGTGCATGCCCGCGCTGTGCACCGGGTGCAGAAGGCACTGACAGCATCTTTACAGGAGCAAAGTGAGCTGAGGAGACATCAAAAGACCACAAACCTATCACAGTTTGAGTAAGGAACGCTGGCCCCAGATTTGGGGGACAGAGGAGCCCTCTAGGGTTAAGTGGCTCTTGACCTGAATCGTGGTGAATAAGTGGACAGCAGCCAGACTCTGGGGTGAGGACAGGCCGTGCGGGTGCAGGACCAGTGAGGACAGGCAGGGCTGCCTGGTGCACCTGCGGGCCAGGCAGCGGGGTGGGAAACGGAGGCCGGGCAGTGCATGTGGGCAGGTGCTGAGCTGGGAGAGGGGATGGAGCGGGAGGAAGGGGGGCTTCTCCGGGGCTCCCTCCTGGAGCCGGCAGAGCGACGGCCCCAAGTGGGGTCTGGGTGTAAAGGGCACTTTCCCCGGGACGCCACGTGGATATTAACTTGCCACGCGCACCACCTGGGGATGGCCGTGCACTCTCGGACACGTGCTGGGGGACAGACAGGCTGCAGGCTGGGGTTTGTCCGCCCGGCTCCAGATAATCGGGTTGATTAATCCAGATACTCTGCTGCCGCTTAATCTCGATGACTGTTAGACAACAGCTCATTATGTGCTCATGTCTTCAACGTGATGGGCAAGGAATGAAATCAAGCCATAAAATCAATTATTTCTGCAGAAATTGTCATAGAAGACAAAACATCATCAGGAGACAAAAGCAGTTACGATTATGGCTTAATTTGCCTGGTGCTGGTTGTGGAACGAGGCCCGCGCTCTGCTAAACTCACCTGCTCTTCCTGCCCTGCGTCCCCGGCTGGGCGCGAGGTGGGCCGAGGGTCGTTCTCAGAGACACCTGTCTCCATGGGTCTCTATCTCTCTGTCTCTCTCTCTCTGTCTCTTTGTCTCTGTCTCTCTATCTCTGTCTCTCTCTGTCTCTGCCACTGGGTCTCTGCCTCTCTCTCCATCTCTGTCTCTCTGTCTCTGTTTCTGCCTCTCTTTATCTCTTTGTCTCTGTCTCTCTATCTCTGTCTCTCTCTGTCTCTGCCACTGGGTCTCTGCCTCTCTCTCTATCTCTGTCTCTCTGTCCTCCTCCCCGTCCTCGTCTTCTCTCTCCCCCTGCTCCCGACCTCTCTCCATCCGTCCATCTGCTCTGTTACATGTAAACAGAGGGACTGAGCCAAACGCAGCTACGTGGTTGTGTATTTTCTGAGGAGACGGGAGGAGTTCGGGGGACTCAGGAGACTGTGCCTGTCTTCACTCCACCTCCTGAGTCCTCGGGGGTTTTGTCAGAACCTCAGTTTCCTCGTCTGCTGAATGGGGGATTGTGGGAAGGGGTTTGTCCAGCTTGGTGTGGCCTCAGTAGCCACGAGGCCAGAAGAGCCCCCGGGAGCAGGACAGCAGCACGCTGTCACCACGCGGCGGCCCCGCGGAGGCGCTCAGTGGAACAGGAGACATGGCAGCCGGCTCGGATTCCTCCTCCAGCTTTTGAGGTCACAGAGTCGTGCTCCAGAGCCGCCCATCCTGACACAAGGGCGTCTGAGGGATGTCGCTCTGGCCCCTGTCACCAGAACCACTGGCTATGAGAATTCCTTTCTTTTTTGCGTCTGAAATTCCACAGTATTGGAAACCAGGCCGTCTGCGGCCAGGTATTTGACGACCGGCACGGGTGACATGAGCGAGGGCTGGGACGGGGGACCATGGGTGCTGGCAGTCGAGGGACGTGGACCCTGCAGTCCCACTGGGTCACGGGGTCGGGCACCCCCAATATCGTGTCTTGTCTTCCCGCCTCCACTTGCCCGACAGGGACTGCTCGGTCTTCCCACAGTGGAACCATCCCAAGACGGGGGCTGGCGACAGGCTTTTCCAGGGCCCGCAGGTGGGCCCAGAGGAGCCGATGTGCTGACCCAGGGCGGGGCGGCCTCTCAAGCCAAGAGTTTCCTGTCTCTCCAGCCTCTGCAGTGCGCATAGGAGCCGGGTCACTTCTGTCCCCCGAACCCGGATGTGGGGGCAGGAGGCCGGGCTGCAGAGACCTCCAGGGGCCCAGCCTGGTCTGCCCGCACAGAGGTCTGTACAGTGCGCACTGGGTGGGGGGTAAGTGGAGTGGAACTCAGCACGGGACACCCCGAGGCCTCCTGACCCCACTCCCCTGCCCGCCAGGCCGGGGCCAGGTCACCCCTGGAACCTCGACAGTCAGGCTGGCCTCCCCACCTCCCCAGCCCCACCCCCTCCTCCTGTCCCTTCCTGCCAGAGGCCAGGCCCCCCCTCAGGGCTGAGAAGGAGCTCTCCAGCCCCACAGAGCCACAGTAGCTGCCATTTCAGGGTCTGTGCAGATGCAGGAGGGGTCACAGCCGCCCTCTGCATGAGCAGGGACACCCCAGTGCAGAGTCGAGGGAACTCATTATCCAAACACAGGCCGACCACAAGTTCTAGCCAGCGCAGAGCTAGAAAGACACCCTTTCCTGCTGACAGAGCCCAGCCCGCCCCCGCCCCTCGCCCTCTCAGAGACAGAGGGCGCGTCTGCAGGGGTCTGTCCACGGTCCCTGCCCCTCTCTCAGCGCGAGCCTGCTGGGAGCCGCCGCACACGAGGGAGATCCAGAAATGGGTAAGAATCCCCACTGGGCACCACAGGAGGCGAAGCCTGCCCTGGTCTCGTTCCAATCAGTGCCTCGGTGACCATGACAGGTGTGGGCCACATGACACCATCTGCCCAGTGAGTTCCCATCCACGAAGGGAAGGTTTTTGGGGAGCAGGAGAGTCAAATATGCACACAGCCTGCGCACTGCCCACGGAGGGTGTGGGAGCGTCTGGCGGGAAGGGCGAGGAGTCCAGGCCACGTGCAGCTGGACAGACTGATGGGAAGCCTGGCCGACGGACACTGAGGGGCTCACATGGACAGGACGGTCACTCAGGGCCCTGAGGACACAGCCCAGCACAGTCAGAGACTGTAGCCTGAAGTAAAGTGTGTACGGGAACAGGCTATTTATCAACTCAGTTTTGCATTTAAACACTTATTGAGTGCCTACTGTGTGCCAGGACTGTGTCCTTCCAACGGAGGAGGGGTAAGGATGTGCAGAAGGATGGAGAACGTGGTACTCGGCCCGCAGCCCTCACTGCAGTGACAAAGGTTTGCACCGAGTGTCAGGGGCCACTCAGCGTGCACCTGGGCGGTCGGGGCTCAGCATCAATATTGTTTAATGTCTGCTATGATTACTCGCTTTTAAAATCTGCCTGCAGGTGTCGGAGAACGTTTTCTAAAGCAGAGGACATCTGAACTGGAGCCTGCTGGGTGGGCAGAGTTTCAGGCCAGCAGTCACGGACGAGGAATCCAGGGCCCATGGGGAGAAAGGGCCAGGGGGCACCCGAGATCATGCACACCTGGCCATGGGAGCGCTGGGTGGGCAGGGGCCGAGGCCTTCCCTGGAGAACCCTGCTTGCTCCGTTGAGTAGTGCACAATGAGGGGTTGCTAAGGGGCCTCAGTGGCACCAAGTTGCAGGTTTCGGCCACCAGCCAGACTGCCACATGCCACGGGGGGTGGGAGACCGCCAGCAGGTGGGACAGATGCTGTGCTGGCCGGGGCAGGGCCAGCATGCGGGGAGGGCGGCAGAAGCCCTGGAGGGGTGGGTGGGCAGCGCTGTGGGCACACGAGGGTGTGGGGCATGGTGGGTGACCACCACTCCCGAGGGGAGAGCTGTTGCTTCCCATGCCATCCCTTCCTCTGAGGACAAGGGCTCTGGACCAGGGTCAGCACCATGGTCAGCACCCCATGCAGGATTGACCGGGTCCGGGGAGGGGCCTCAAGACCTTCCTCCAACCTCCCTCTCCCTGACTCTTGGGCCCATGCCAGAGAATTCCTTCTTCCATGTTCTCCCCCACCTGCGAAGCCCCCTCCCCACCCAGACGCCACAGTCAGACCCAAGACAATCAAAGTGATGGGCACTGACTGGGGGTCTGCCTGCGCTGGGCACACTGCCTTGGGGGGGCGGGCAGGGCTCTATCATATTTAGCCTCATCTCACACAGTTCACTGCCCAGTGAACTTCCAATCTTTCTGCTTGAAAACAAACATCGACGTGGAGTTTGGAGGAGCATGAATTTCAGGAATTTGGGCTACACGATACTATCTAGAGCTCCCGTGCCCTAAACGCCTTCTTTAGAGCATGGGGTCTCAGATCCCTCTCCCCACATCCTGCCTGTTTACTGTTCTTTGACCGGAGTCCTTGCAGGGGTGGATCTAAGAGAATAAGTGTCGGGGGAGCCATGGCACATATGCCTGGAGAGGTGGGTGGGATCACGCTGCCCAGGAGGGGAGAGTGGCCTCAGATGCCACTGGAGGTGTCCGTCAGGGAAGGGAGCCTCGGAGGAGCCTGGCCCGGTGGGGCTGAACCTTCGGAAACGGCAGGTGGGGTACGTCGTGCCCTCGTCTCCTCGGAACAGAGCAGAAAACGCCCTGCTGTCCTCCCCTCAGCAGCCCACCGCCATGCGCACTGGTGGGTTTACCTTCTCCGGTGTTTTTCCTGCAGAAGAAAGGTTCTCTTTCATTGTATCCATTCCGTTGGGCACAGGGTGAAGCGAATCAGAGCACAGCACAGCGTCCGGTGACAGCTCTGGGGAGAGAAGAGACAAGTTCACACTATAGACAAATGGGCGACTCAGAATCAGCTGTCAGGTGCTAATTCAGTCTGACCTCCTTGAACCCTGTGCAACGAAGGGGGGAGGTTCCTGCTTGGAGCAGAAGAGGTCAGAGGAGGAAAATAGAGGGAAAACCAGGAGTGAGTCACAGTGCTAGACTCACTCAGGAAATGATTAGCTGGTCCCTGGAGGGAATTGGATGTTAAGGTCAAACACGTTCTCATGGGCTAAGTGGCCTCTTTGCTTATTCTCTCCACCATCTGATATTTTTATGTTTCCAGGTTGTGTAAGCTCTGGGTCGCTCACACTGGGGACAGTGCAGTGTCTGCAGACTTTTAAAGGATGGTGGGGCTTCTCACAGTTCACAGGTAATCTGGGAGTCCAGCTGCTTCAATGGGAGCTGAGTGTGTGACCTGGACTCTGTCTAGTGTTGAGCACTGTGCAAATGGCCGTGAAGGTCAGCAGCAGACCAGGAGGCCAGGAGGGATTTCCTCCAAGGCTCTTTAGACCTTTGCTAAGTGACCGTAGCAGCCGACTGGAATCTGGGATGAGGAAGAAGGTTGTAGAGACACCTTCTGAAGTGCAAAGAGTTGGGGGTGTGGACGTAGAGACCAGAGAAGCCCCAGAATCCCAAACGCTGGCAGACTGGCTGAAATGCAGGAAAAGAGATGTGTGTGGTTTGGAACGCCCATGTGTGGTCTCTAAAGCACAAAGAGATCTCTGGATTCCGCCCAGTGCTCAGGTCACAGGTGGTGCCAATACCACCCTCAAGATACTCCAATCCAGTGGTGGACGGAACCGGGTTAATGCTCAGACACAGCTCGATGCTGAGAAGATCCGTTCACCCCGCACCAACCCCACACACCGATGATCCGGCAGGAGAGGGAACACGCTTTCTTCTGGAGGGAGGTGTCGTTTAAACATTATTAACTTTGGTCTCTGCCTTTTTTGAAAAAACAATGTCCAGGATAAAATAAAGAATTACATGATGCGCAAGGAAGAAGGAAAGCAGACCCTTGGTCATGAGTAGAAACGTGCCAGTAGAAGCTGGCGGAGATGATGTAAATGGTGGAATTCTCAGCCAGGAGCCTTTAATGCCAGCTGCCCAGGACCTCGCAGAGAGGCGGGAACCACCTGGGAATTCTGTCAGATAGAAAGAAGCTATGTAAAGGTCCAAATGGAAATGCTAGAAATGAAAAATGAGGTATCTAAGGTGAAGATTAATTAGGTGGGGTTTCCAACGGATGGGGCGCACTGGGTTCCTCTGTGTCTTCTCCACTGTGGCCATTCCCCTCGGACTCCCTGGGATAGTGACGACGTGTCCCACGAGTGGGAAGTGGATGAGGCGTGATGGGAAGAGTGGAAAGCACCTGCTGCCTGGCAAGGTGTTGTGTTGTGTGGTCCACTCTGACCCCCGTACCTTCCCCAATATGTCACATGGCCCAGCTGAGTATTGTGGCTCTGGGACATATACTCCTCCCCTCGAGTGGGAGGAGCGACAAAGTCACACGGTACGTGGCATGAATTATAATCCGACTGCAGGGAGGGATTGAAGATTTAGTAAAGAGTTGAGGCGAAAGAAAGGAGGCAGCCTGGTGACGCTGTGAGGCCTTGTCCAGGAGGTAGTAGGACTACTAATTTCAGGCCGTTTGTGATGTATCAGAGATGCCTATTACAATCTCCATTTCAGTCACTGAGATAAGAAAAGGTTGTATAACAAGCTAATAGCAAAGAAAATGGGGAAATAAAACATCCTAGATTAATATAAATAATTCAAGAAGAGAAGGAAAAGGGGGAAATATGAGACAAATAGAAAGCTAATGGTAAGATTAGAGATTTAAACCAAATCCGTGGTAATTGCGTTGCTGAATCATACGAGATTGTCTTTTTGTTGGTTAAAATCATCAAATAGTGGCAATTCCGTGTGATTCAATTGAGTACATTAAATGAAAATTAACTGCATGTTCCAAATAGGAGACAAAGATTAGCAGAGTGGATTAAAAAAAACCCCACTCCAACAAAAACGGCACGATCACACTGAAAAGAGGAGTGGAAGCAGGTGGATAGTTAAACGGCCGGAGGAGGAAGGGTCCCACGCGGATACCAATGGGAGAGAGCGCGACTGGCTAAACCAACATCTAACGCGGCGGACTGCACACCCCAAGGGCCATCGCAGAGCGCTCAGAGTTCAGCTTACTGGGGAGTTAATGCCAGATGACCTGGCCGGCCGCCTCAGGGAGCCTCAAAATTGGCCAGTCACAGAACTAAAAGAAGAGAGCGAGGCACCCACAGGCGCACACCCAGGCACACCCGGAACCGATTCTGCCGCCCAGCCGAAATGGGGACACAAAGAAGGGCAGACGTGCTCCCAACGGCCACAGCTGTAAAAGCAGTGGAAACAAGGCAAATGTGTGTGAGCAATAGAATGTATAAATGGGTTTCGATCTGTTCATGCAACGAAACAAGCAGCAACCGAGGGGCCACCATGCTGCTGACCACAGCAACACGGACGGATCTTATCGCTACGAGGCGGGAGATGGGCTCGTCCCATTAACACAAAGTCCAGTGGTGGGTGCTGGGGGTGGGGAGAGGGTCACAGGAAAGGCTCTGGGGTGCCAGCGGTATCCTGTTTTTAAATCTGGCTTTGCATATTTCCCTTTATAAAAGAGTAGTGAGCTAAGAAGATATGCAAACGTTACTTCACTTATATTCTAATTCAATAAAAAAGCCGACAAAGAAATTGCACCTGAGGATTTTCGAATCCCCGTGTCGGACATCATGATCTGACTGTTTGAAAGACTACGGATGGCACGAACTTCAGGTCACATCCACGGGAGCCTATCCTAGATTCGGTGTCACAAAAATTCCTTAGCAGTCCCTGTCTCTAAGGGATTGAGTAAGAATCAGAGAGGATATTTATAATCCCAAGGCAGAAATCCCGTTCCGCACTCCTTACTTGAAATGAAGTG
The DNA here is from genome assembly GCF_027475565.1 of Acinonyx jubatus. Lineage (NCBI taxonomy): Eukaryota > Metazoa > Chordata > Mammalia > Carnivora > Felidae > Acinonyx > Acinonyx jubatus. The sequence continues at coordinate 137,194,999 of NC_069387.1, forward strand.
GCTGGTTACATTTTCCAATCCAGTGGCGACAGCGTTCAGGAGAATTCGGAACTCATCGCGGTTCCTTCTGGTCTCTTCCATCACCTCCAGCGGTTCTCATAAACCCAAGTGGGGCGTCATTTTCTCCCCATCCGCACACCTCAGTGGGACACCAGGCTGGTCCAGCCTCACTTGGCCCATGGAATGTGGGCAGGACACCCTCACTCCACCTCCCAGCAGAAGCTGGAAAGGCCACTGTGTGGTTGTGCCATGGTTCCCCACCTGCCCTGGGCTCACTGGTGGCCCATACGGGCTCCTCCTTCTCCTCGAGCCCCAGATCAAGGAAGATGCACAGAGCAGTGAACCCACAGCTGATGTGGAATGTTGGTAAGAAACAAATCTTTCCTGCCTCAACCCGTTGGTGCTCTGCTTGGTACTGAGACGCAACTCCCCTGAGCTGGCTGTATGATGGCTTCCTCCACCAGGAGAGATGGGGTGCTGGGGTCACTTGGCTGGCTTCCCAGGAAAGAGCTCTGTGACCCCCAGAACAGGCCCTCCTCACCCACTCAAGGTTAAACTACACCAAGTGACCATACCAGGAACCCACTTGTGGAACAAATCACTGGCAGGGGAAGTGCTTTCCAAAATTACCCCAGATTAGGTGATGCGACGGACAATCTTGAGGCCAAAGGGAGCGTTCTTCTCTACAAACCCGTAGTTTAACACAACGCTTTTTTTCAAAAGGAGCTTATCTTGCTTGGATAAACAAAGCATCAGTATCCCCTAGAGTTATTGCAAGAGGCCAAGAGTTTGATGGACTTGGTGGTTATTCAAATCAGGAGGTGGGGAATGACGGATTGGCACCCCTAGGCCTGGGAGGGGGGCAAAGGGACCCGACATTGTGTTACAGTGTCAGGGTTTTTACTGTTAGTCTGCGCTGGGCGTGTTTTGAGGTGTTTCCTCACTCCCATAATGGAGAGATGCTAAAAGGCTTGTGTTTTGGAAGAGTCTCTGTGGGTCGAGCCGGCTGGTCTTCACCTGTACTTGAGGTTGTCACTGTGAGGGACACTGGAGTCCCCTGGAAGGGATTGTATCACCTCTGTCCTTGAATGTGATTCTCCTTATTCTTTATTAATGAATAGTCCCATGATCCACCTAGGTTCCCAAAATGAAATCTAAGGGTCACCATGCTCCAGGGGCACCCAGGTGGCTCAGTCGGTTGAGCGTCTGACTCTTGATTTTGGCTCAGGTCAAGATCCCAGGGTTGTGGGACTGAGCCCCACGTCGGGCTCTGCAATGAACATGGACGTGGAACCTGCTTGGGATTCTCTCTCGCCCCCTCTGGCCCTCCCCCTGCTTGTGCTGTCTCTCTCTAAAATTAAAGACAAGCCAAAAAAAGTCACCCTATTCCTATCATAGCCAATGGTGTCGTATCCTGTGGCTGGTGTGACCAATCAGCAAACTTATTATCTTACAGTTCTGGAGGTCAGAGGTTTGATTTGGGTGTTGCTGGTAAAATCAGGTGCTGGCAGGGAGGCGCTTGTTTCTGGAGCTTGAAGGAGAGTCTGTCTCCTTGCCTCCCAAGTGTCTAGAGGCCACGTGCATTTGTGGGCTCAGGACTTCTTCTGCCATCTGCAAAGCCAACAGTGAAGGGTCCAGTCCTGCTGATCGGGCAGCACCCAGACCTCACTGCCACAGACAAACCCCCTTCTCTGACTCTCCTCCTTTGCCCCCAACGTCCACTTTAGGGCCTTTGTGATTACACTGGGCTGCTCTGGATGATTCATCTCAGAGCCAGCCCATCAGCAACTCACTCATTGCCCATGTGCCATCTTAGCTCCCCGTGGCCACGTAACCTAATGTATTCCCAGTTTCTGGGGAGCAGGGACATGGGTGTCTCCAGCGGGGAGCGTTCATTATTCTGCCAAATCATGCCGATGAAAAAACCAACACCCTGCAGATTCGTTTTCTTCACAGCGGGGTCCTGCCCTGATCCCTGCAAAATTCTCTGGTTTCATTTTCCATCATTCCCTACATCGAGCCACGACTTCAGGGAAACTGTATCTCCTGTCTCGCCCGAGATGGTCCCAGAGTTACTGCTTTGAGTCTCAAGCAGGTCCTGATTTGGAGGAACAATTACACCGTTCCTCCGCCCTGTTCCATCCACGCCCGACCACTGCTCTGCGGTGCCACGGAACTACCTCTGGGTTGTTTGGCCCTTCCATGCCAGCTGGGCGCTCTGTCCACATCCGTCTTGAAGCTCAGCTCATCCTTCAAATGCAAACATCCGTGTCCCGTCTTTTGTTGGATTGTCTGGTTCCACGGAGGCAAATTTGATCCTATCTGCTCTTTTGTCACTGCTGCTTCTCACACAGGACTCTCTCACTAAATGTAGAGCATAAGGGACTGTATACATCATCTCTCTTTCCCTGGGAGTATGCTCCTTGAAGGCGTCTCAGCTCTCCTCTCCAAAGAGCCCTGTGCAGAGTCAACTCTAAGTAAACACGGACAGGGTTGAAATAACTCCGCACCCACCCTCTTCTACAGAAGTGCGGGGCTGGACACGATCAGCCCCCCTTCCACTGCACATGAAAATAAATTTACATACACAGATGCCACTGAGTGCGTGTTCCTTGAGTTTATTCATTAAACAATCTAAGTTGGTAAATACAGAAGGAAGCAGAGAATTTTAGAAATCTCTGTTTTGCAGCCTCTGTGGAATTAATTGTCAATGCCCATCTGTGGACGAATCCGGTAGCTGAATGGTGGCCGGGGAAGCTGGCATTGGGGAGATCAAGAAGCCAGCACCCAGAAGCGCTGGTGGATCTTAGCATCTCTAAGGGGGGACGGTCACAAGGTGTGTCTCCTGATGTGATGCAGTGGGGGTCACACGGTTCCAGCTCTGAAATACTCCTGCCAGAAACGTTCTATCTGAGACTAGCCAATCCTCTGCCTTCCATTTCTAAAAAAAAAAAATAAAAAAAAAAATAAGGAACAGAAGATCAACTTAATGGCGCCACAAGGATCAAGCATGCGTGTCCTGTGTGGTTGGCATCCTGCAGGAGGACGGCTCTGATTTCTAGAACAAGCCAACACATCAAATTAAAGGGAGTGAGCATCTTATGAGCAAGAAAGGGGCTTAAGAGATTCAACCAAGAAACTGGTGCCTTGGCCTTGTTGGGATTCTGGTTCAAGCCCACCGACTCTCCAACCACATTCATCAGCGCTCATAATGGGGTATTTGACCTCGGACTGGGTGTTGGATCAACATCACAGATCATTGTCGGTTGCCAGATGTGATCATGGCATTTGGTTATAAACGGACATGCCCATTTTTCAGCGATCCACCCTGGAAACGTTTAGGAGCGAAATGACAATGGTATCTGTCACCTGCAAAAAAAAATAGATTAAAAAAGAAAACATTATAGACGAAGCATATGTGAGAAACGATACCTCCTTGCATTGAGGTATGTTTGAGATTCCACAGAAGTTAAAAAAAAAAGTTGACATCATTGCTTATGTCTAAAGCGATTACCTAAGTGAATAAAATGGTTTTTTTCTCCCAAGGACGCAACACGTATTTTCCCCGGTCCGTGAGCGAGTCAGACCTGAGCAGTGGGATTCTCCGGAAGGTTCTGGGCCCCGAGCCCGTCACTACATGTGCGCGGATTCCCACAACCAGCCAACGCCTCCCTTCTGGGGAGTCCCACGACGTCCGCAAGTTGCCGCGAATTCTGTTTCTGGTTTCCACAAACAGCAGGCAAGCTTCCCTCCCCTCCATCCTGCACAGCGCCCCACAGGCCCCTCCAGACAACAGATATTCAATACCTGCCCCCGGAATGAATGAAGGGATGGATGGCTGAGTCTTTGCACGCTTGCGATACTGTAGCTTATGAATGAATGGATGAGGCTAATAAAAAAGACCATGTTTTGCAGCGAAATTGCTTCATGGTCCTTCTGGGTCCAGAGACTCTTTTTCTACAGACATTGTGTCTATAAATCCATATCTACCAGCCCAGGCTCTTGAGTGAATAACTTACCAACTTCCCAGTGTAGCCCCAAAGATTCTGAAAGACTCAGAGAACGTTTGAAATCAAAGGGAAGATTATTTTCCCATTGAGAGCTACACACACTGAAAACCAGACAGGCAGAGGTAAAAAAAAAAAAAAAAATCACTACTAGCTCTAGCGTAGTTCAAGTTCATGAATCTCTGCACTGATCTCTCAGCCAGTTTTCCGCATAAATAATAATAATAAAAGAAATCCAGAGCCCTGGTTTGCATTAGAATCTCATAATATGCTATAAATCCATGCCAGAGCCCGCATCCAATTTGAGAATTATTTCTCAATTTTATGTCTCCCATCCTGCCTCTGCCTCTTTCTGGGTATTGGATTCTTCCCTTCCCTCTCCCTGCCAGGCTGGCTTCCCTCCCTGCCTGCTCTCCTCTCCCGCCTCTCCCCTACCTCCCTCCATAATAAACGTAAGGACCCTGGTCTGCTCAGGTGTCCGTGGGCCGGCAGAGTGGGGACGGTTCCCGGGCTGAGCTCCGTCACCACCAGCTCCGGGGCACGTGAGGTGATGGAGCTCCTGTCCCTTCCGATCTGGGCTGGAAACACAGCTGGAGACAGAGGCCTAGCTTTGTGGGGTCTCCAGAAACCAGGGTGCTGGGATAGGGTCTGGTCTGGACACAGCTGAGGCAGCCCCTCCTCCATCCCGGCCTTGGCTCTGCTCACCTGTGTTGCTCACTCTCTCTGATCGCGAGAGAGACTGTTCCAGGGTGGGGGAGGGGCCAGGAGCCCCAGGACTCTGCTCTGAGACCTTGCATGGCTCCCCGCTGCCCGCCCGGCTGTGCTCACTCTGCACCCAGTGCTCACAGGGCTCCTACTCTGTGGGAGGCGGTCCGTGGGTTCTGGGGCTGCAGCGGTGGCCAGGGCCAACACGGGGGTCCTTGCAACAGGAGGCGGGCACCCAGCACATTAAATCAGTAACCAAATAAGCTGCTGTTGAGCGCTTGCTGTGATTTGGGAAAAGCAAAATGAGGCAAGGTCCCAGAAGATGGTCCTGAGGGTGGGAAGTCTTGAGTCTCCAGGACGAAACCTCTCTTGAGAAAGTGGCAGTGGGTTGGGACCCAGTCAGGGTATAGCCACAGGAGATGAGAAAAACAACCCACACAGAGAGAGCACACAGTGACACCCTGCCCTGGCAGTCTGTGGGGTCTGTGCCCGGAAGTACGGCCACAATGGGGGTGAGAGGGGAAAGGGGGGTCCCCACATCACGGGTGATGGGGGAAGGGGAGTCACTGCATCACAGGTGACAGGAGGGGGGCCCACATCATGGGTGATGGGAGAAGGGGGTTGGATAATGACATCGAGGGAGGGTCCAGCCTGGGCCTAGGGGCTGCTGAGGCTTTTAGCCTAGGTATGACGGGACCCCGCAGTGTGCTTGAAGGAGCGCTGTGACCCGGGGTCCCTTCACATCACTCACTCGGGCAGCTGCAGAAGAGCAAGGAAGCAGTGACCCAAGGGGACGCTGTCCTGGAGATGTGGTCAATGGGGAGTTTGCTTGGACCTGGGTCACAGCTGCGGCTGTGAAGAGCTGGGACACACGAACACACCCCCCAACACAGCACATGTGTGCGGGCTGCACAAACCCACCATTCCAAGACCACTCCCTGGTTTCTGGTCTGGACAACGGGGCGGGGTCTGCAGTTTCCCAAGATGGAGAAAGCCGGAAACCCTAGTGCTTTCTGTCCCCCAGGCAGACAGAAGCAGAAGAGGCCCAGCTGGCTGGTTCCTCCCCTGGATTGAACATCAGTCCCCCCGAAAACCCAGAACCACCAGCAACGGGGGGAGCAGTTGGGAGCTTCGCCAAAAATAAGTGGCTAGGGCGGACATTGTCCTTCCCCACCAAGCCTGAGATGCCCCTTCTAAGTAGCGATACAGGGACAGCTGGGGCAGGGGCAAGAGGGACCCCCCCAAAGCAAATGGCACAACCTGGGGGCCCTATTCATCTCAAAGGCAGTGAGGAGTTTGGGGGACCCCACCCCAGTGATGCCTGGCCAGGGAGTCCTGAGACTTCCTCCCCCATCCAGAGGCACATGGGGGCCTGGTCTGTAGAAATCCCTTCGTCCCCTCAGGTGGATCCGAGAGGGACCAAAGGGGACCCTAACAGCACCAGAAAAGCCAAGGAGCCCAAAATAATACCACAAGTACTCTGGAAACTGAGCTGTTAGTGTAACCATAGCCAGGGCCTGTAGGCTAATGTGAGCAAAGTGGTAACTTGCTAAAATAAAATATTTAAGTAGAGTCCAGAGTCTCCAGACATGACAGATGAAGTGTCCGCAGCGTAACCGAAAACCACAATGCGAGTGAGAAAATATAACTAACTAATGTTGGTGCCAAGATGAATCTGATGCTGGAATTATCAGACCAGATTTTAAGGCAGTTGTCATAAAAATGCATCAAGGATCAGTCACAGATTCTTTTGAAACAAAAGGAAAAAAAAGAGAATCTCAGTGGAGAAATAGAAGTTGTAAGAAAAAAAAAAGTATCGGGTGGAAACCATAGAATTGAAAAGCACAGTAACAGAAACTTTAGATAAACTTTCTGGGGTTTCTGGGGTGGAAATAAGGGACCAGAGTCTGGGAATTGAGGACAGAGCAAAGGGATTGCCCCGTTCTCAACACAGAGGACAAAGACAGAAAGAAATGGGCAGAGCCCCTGGGACTATGAACAATAAGCGAATCTCCAGCACCCATAAGCCAAGGTCCCAGGAGAGGGAAGTGTGGTCAGAATTCGGGCTGAAATAGCCCCAAAGGTGGTGAAAGACATAAGCCTGCAGATTGGGAAGGATGAGCCAAGCGCAAATCAAATAATCCCCAGAACATCCGTGCCTGGACATATCACAGTGAAGCTTCCGGAAACCAGTGACAAAGAAAAGGTCTTAAGAGTAGCCAGAGGTAAATGGCACGTCACCCACAGGTGGGCACCTACTCCAGCAACAACAGGTGCCCCACTGGAAGCCACGGGGGCCAGAGGAACGTGAACAGGAGAGGATCTCGAGGATTCTGTCTTGGCGAAGATGTCCTCCAGGAGGGCCCGGGACGTTCCCAGGTGACGTCACACAGAAAGGGATCATCACTAGAAGACCTGCTTTTAAAGACTGGGCAGAGGAAAGTCTTCAAACAGACAGGAAGTGATAAATGAAGAAGTCAGGGAGCACCAGAAGGGAAGAGAGAAGGAGAGAGAGAACGGGAGTAGTGCAGATACATACAGCTGGCGTCCTCCTCCTCCTCGGGGATTATCTGAATCATCTGTGAAGGTTTCAAACAACAGTTGTAAGACTTCATTTTGTCCTCACTGCTGAATTATTGTTTAGATAGCTGGAAAGGGACCTGAAAGTTTGCCGTTACCTTACTTAGCACGTTTGAGGTATTATAGACTCTGTGCATTGTGCTGTGACCTTCGCATATTCACCAGTCACCAACACTTATTGTGAACCTGTGGTGATTAAGATAGAATAATACTGATGCAGGGACAGGCAAAGGTAGAAATGGGCCAAGTAGGGTGCTCCAAAACAGGGCCCTGTGTGTTGGCGTAGAATGGAGCCGGTTCTCAACACAAGCAAAGGATGAGCCTTCAACAAATGGTGTTGAGACAATATTCTCCGTCTGGAGTAAAACTACAATGGATCCCTACCTCACGTCACACATAAACATAAATTCCAGGTTGATTAAATATCCAAACGAGAAAAGCACAACCTTAAAGCTTTCAGAACTCAGCATTAATGTCTTTACGACTTCCGGATGGGGAAAGGTATCGTAAATGAGACACAAAATTATTCATCGCAAGGGAAAATTTGAAGTATCAAAACTTGTTTGCCAACGTGTAAGTCTCAAAAACATAATATTGACCACAAAGAGGGGTTTCAATGTATGCGTCCAATATGCTATAGATTGTACATAATTCTTTTATAATTGTTATAATTCAAAACAATGACATCTGTAGTTCCTTGGCAAATACATGTGTCACAACACCAGCTTCATGATAGTGTGTGTGTCTGGTGATGGGGGGGGGGGAGGGCTGGGATTAGGGAAGACAAAAGAGCAAATGGGATGCTTCAATTCTCTTATTAACATTTTATTTTTAAAAGAGAATCATCTAAACCAAGTACAGAAATATATTACGCTTTGAGAGAATAAAGTGGTGGGTATGAAAGTATTTTATTCCATAGACTTTTGTCTGAAATAGGACACTGAAGAAAGGAGAAACGTTTTAAATAACATTGGACAAATGAATTATTATCCAATAACATTGGATAAAATGAATTATTAAATAAGTAAGGATGTTGGAATTCTTTGCCGCAGACCTTAAGATACTTGAAATCACAGTGGTGTCTGTATTCCTGAGTTTACAGTTTGTTTCTTTATTGTTTATTGTTTTGAGAGAGACAGAGAGAGGGCACGAGCATGGTCAGCGCAGAGCCCGACGTGGGGCTCGAACTCACGAACGTGAGATCATGACCTGAGCTGAAATCAGGAGTCTGATGCTTCACCAACTGAGCCACCCAGGCACCCCCTTATGGTTTATTTTTTATAGAACGTATCTGATGAGGGGCACCTGGGCGGCTCAGTCTGTTGGGCATCTGAGTTCGGCTCAGGTCATGATCTCACGGTTCATGAGTTCAAGCCACACGTTGGGCTCTGTGCTGACAGCTCAGAGCCTGGAACCCGCTTCAGATTCTGTGTCTCCCTCTCTCTGTCCCTCCCCCCCTCATGCTCTGTCTTTCTCTGTCGCAAAAATAAATAGACATTAAAATATATATATATATATATATATATATATATATATATATATATAACTACCACGAATAACGAGAAGGGACCGTTAAGATGCTGCTTTAAGGGGCACCTGGGTGGCTCAGTCTGTTGGGCATCCCACTTCAGCTCAGGTCATGATGTCACAGCTCGTGAGCCTGAGCCCCGTGTGGGGCCCTGTGCTGACAGCTCAGAGCCCAGAGCCTTCTTCGGTCTCTCTCTCTCTCTCTCTCTCTCTCTCTGTCTCCCCTTCTCCGCTCATGCTCTGTCCCTCTGTGTCTCAAAAATAAACATTAAAAAAATTTTTAAAACATATCTGATGAGTTGACATCTTTTTCCTTAAGCAACATCGAGTGAGGAGTCATCGTTGCAACAAGTGCCTCTTGGCTCCTCAAACACCCTTCTGCTAGAGCCCGTGCAGGTGCCGGCAGCTCAGCATCGTGCTTGGACTTCACGGCTGGGCGGGACTCGACGCCCCTTCCTGACATTCTAAACCCGCCCCTTGAGCCAGTGGACAGCCAGGCATCTCCGGCGCCCTCTGGGAATTCACTGCTGCAGGCGTGACCCTCTTTCGAGGGGCTTTGCAGAGGCCAGCCGTGTAGCGCCCGGGCACGGGAGACGGCCCCCCACCGCAGCTCCCGCCCCCGTCCCTCCTCACGCGGCAGGGTGGGAGCGCTGGACGCTCCTGTCCCCTTTATTGCCATGTACTGGCTGGGACTTATGCTACATAAATCTCAGATTATGAAGTCACAGCTCTGCATATTCTTGGCTCCAAATGGTCCTCTGCACGGAACCGCCAATGATGCAGGGTGGGGGTGGGGGGAGCAGCAGGGCACCGTCTGGGGGCCAGGGCTCCCTCACCGGGGCGTTTGAAAAATGAGTCTCCTCTCCCCAGCTGCTACCGTGGAGCATATGATTCCAATGCCTGAGAGATTATTTGTCCCGCAACAAATGAACGAAGGAGCAGAAGAAGCCCTCCGCACAAGTGCCAAGAGCCTCAGAGAAGCAATGGCCTGAGCTCATGAAGGTAGCGAGGGACCGACTGATGGAGAAGCCATGAGTCTCTGGGGGGCGCTGTCGGGGACGCGCGTCCCGGAGATCCGCTTGGGGACGTCCCCAAGGGCTTTCTGCCTCCCCGAGTTTCCCCGATGTCTTCCTCACCACCCTCTGTTCTGCCAGGACCTCGGTGGTAAGCTTTTGTTCTCTGCCATAGACTCTGAGTTGTTCTTGCTCTGGCCCAGCTGGACTTTCTTTGCTTCCCGTTTTCTGTCTTTCCTCCTCTTCCCGATGAAACCCAGCCTCCCGTCCTTGGGCCCCTCTCCTGCCCCGGCCGACCTCCCCTGGGCAGACACTCTGACCCCGGCTGGGTGGGGCTGGCTGTTTGTCCGTCCCCAGTGCTGGCCAGTGGCTCTGTGCCTCCACTGTCCCGAGGGTCCTTGGCCCCTGCAGGCTCCCGGTCCTGGGCCACGTCTGCTCCCTGTCTGTCCAAGGCAGTGCAGGGTGATGGTGAGTACTTGACATACATTCAGGCTCAGTCCTAACAACACTTAACACTTTTTGTCAAATTGTTTCTAAAGAAGATGTGGGGGGCGTGGGGGGGGGCTGTATGAGTAATGGAATATTACTCGGCCATCAAAAAACAAAATCTTGCCATTTGCAACAACGTGGAAGGAACTAGAGGGTATGATGCTAAGCGAAGTAAGTCACTCAGAGAAAGACAAATATCATATGATTTCACTCATTTGTGGAATTAAAAAAAAAACAGATGAACACATGGGAAGGGGAGGAAACAGAGACGAGAGAGAAACAAACCACAAGAGACGCTTTTAAAAATTTTTTTTTAATGTTTATTTATTTTTGAGAGAGAGATAGAGAGACAGAGCAGGAGCAGGGGAGGGGCAGACAGAGAAGGAGACACAGGATCCGAAGCAGGTTCCAGGCTCCGAGCCGTCAGCACAGGGCCCGATGCAGGGCTCGACTCCACGAACCACAAGATCACGACCTGAGCCGAAGTCGGACGCTTAACTGGCTGAGCTCTGCTGGGTATCCGCGTCCTGGCTCACTAGCCTTGGGCGTGATTCTCAATTTCATCCTGTAACACCTGCTGCTGACTCACAGTATCACCCTGGCCACCTGTGGCACCGGGGTCCCTCCCAACGTCTGTGTCCCCTGTGGGTTTCCTCTTCTGCCCTCGCCACAGCCGAGACGGCGACCTTGTCCCTGTTAGAGAAAACCAGAGCCGGACAGTAGTTGGTAGTCAAAACAGTAAAAACCAGTTTTATTCGGCAACTATTTCAACAGAGGGAAAGTGGCCCCAGTGTGGAACCAGATCCGATTCCTAAAACCACCAGAAAGTGGAGATTTACAGCCAAGGCGCGGGGTCGGGGAGCCCGGAGGTTGCTGAGACCGCGGGGTAGTTCTCGACTAAGGTGACCCGACAGGAGTCTTGCTGAAGGCAGGTCACCCGCGGGCAGGGGGAGCAGGAAGCCGGTCGGATATGGAGGGTCAGAGATTCTGGCTACGCAATGTGACGGGATTTCTGCTAGGACTGGTCAATACGAGGACTGACCCGGAAGCCCCGAGATGTGACCGAAGTGGTCCAGGAGGGTGTGCTATCACCCCACAGCAGAAAGCCCCAAACCCTGCCCCTCCCCCCAGGACAATGAACACACCGGCGTCTTTGGGGCCAGAGCACAGTCTCCTCTGGCCAGGTGTCCTTCTGAAGGGGAAGGGCCATCCCGCAGGTGACCGGCTGTTTGGTGACATCACACGTGACCTTCCCTGTGCACCTGCGCCTTTCTCCTCCAGGCCCCTCCTCCAAGATCTGGCCTTTCTCCTTGACCACGAGCTCGGACCAGGTGCTAGGTTGTTGAAGACGTGGTTCCTGGGTCCCGTCTGAGCAAATTAGTGACCGAAAACCCTCTACACGCCCTCCGCTCCCTGGTGAGAGACAGCCTCGTGACCACTTCTCCCGGGAAGCAGCTGGGCAGGGCTGAGGCACGACAAGGGGGCTCTGTCTTTCTCCTTCTCTGGGGTGTCCTCACCGGCACCCGCTCCCCTGCCCTTCGCGGGAGGCTCCACGGGTCCGCACACGCAGCCCCTTTAGTCCCCTCTGCAGATGAGGGCAGGTGTGAACTTCGCCTGGCATCATGCCTCAGGCCAGGGAGAACCCGGCCTCCCGACCCCCAGCCTTCCTCCTTCTTCCATGTTCGGACCGGGGACCCTCCTCGGGGAGGGCCCCTGCGGGAGGGAGCACGTGTTTGCGAAACAGGTTCTTGCAAAAAATGCGGTGCTGACACCATTCTCTGTCCCGACGGACCCCAAAGGCCCGCTACAAACGCTCCGGGACAGGCATCCCCTTTCTGCTCTGCCCGCTGGGTGTTGGCACTAGGCCTCCCGGGGATCCAGGGGACGGCACGGGTCACAGGTCAGGGGGAGAGGGTACCCCAGGGAGTGGTCCACGCGCTGCTGGGAGCCCCGGAAGAGCAGGCAGGCTCTGCAGGACTTGTGCTGGGTGAGCTGCCTCCCATCCCGAGGCCTCTGCTGTCTCTGGCAAACCCCCCACCAGGCGGATGCTCGCCCTCCGCCCGCAGAGCCATCACTCGCAAAAGCTGTCACTTGCACCTTCCCATCTCAAACCCCAATACTCCTCCCTGTAGGCCGTATGAGGGGGAGTGGCTGTCACGCGTTACAGATGGGGACCCGGAGGGTTCGGCAGGTCAGTGGTTTGCCTGGAGTCGCGCAGCCCGGGGTGGGGGCAGGCTGCAGGTCTCCTGGTATTTTCACCCGTCTTGAGCCACTTCTTTGCAGAGAACTCATACAGTCTCTGCCCAGGGGATTAGACTGTGGGGCACCTGCTGGGGTCTGAGACAAAGGTCTTCAGGAGAGGCCAAGGGAACAGGAGCTCGGCAGGTGAGGCCCGGTGGAAGACCAGCAGCCCCTGGGCGGAGGGAGGGCATGTTCCTGGCCTCTGGCTCCCAGCGGCTACGTCGGGGCCCTCGAGGTACGCGGTGACAAATTTCCGCGGCGCCTCATTTCCCGTAAAGGATGGTCAGTGCAGCTCACCTCCCAGGGGCTCAGGGTGAGTTCCGCAAACCTCATCCCTCTCTTGCTCTCACAGCGGAAGGCCCATAAACGGTGCTTGTGGTGACCCGTGGGGTGGAGGGACCACGGCGCGAGACAACTGCGGGATGCACGTGAGCCTCGTCGACAGCGTGAGCGGAGTCCGGCCGGGGGCGAGGAGGCCCGCAGACGCCCGGGGGAGGCACCTCCTCCTTCTTTAGCCTTTCACGTTTATAAAGTTGTGTTCGTCTAGCTTGTGGAAGAAGAGGAATTAGTGATTTATTTGCACAGGTTTTCTGAAAAGTCTTTTTCGAGGATTGCCAGGAGCTGGCCTGTTGGGGAGACGGATGGACAGCTCCGGCCGTAAAGATCCCTAAGTGACATTTTTGTGAGAGTTATTTTCAGAGGGTCATCGCTGCAAAATTGCAAGAGCAAACCCGCGCTTAGCGCCTGAGTCTTCTAGAAAACGCTGCTGCAGAGAGCCAGCCCGCGGCCATGAACACGGAAGACGTTCATTGGTGCGGGCCACCGGGAGAGAGACCCATCCGTCTGACCTCTCAGACGCAGAACTGGCCGCAGCATCCTGTGCCGGAAGGCCAGGACTCCAGGCCGGCCTTGGGGCACAAAGCTGGGCCAGCACAACTCTCCTTCTCCGGGACCAGAAGGTGAGGATGGGACCCACGCCCTTTGGATCACGTGGCTTGGATCCCAAGTCCCCAGATCTGAGCTCCAAGGTCAGCATTTTCCTCCTGAGACCTGGACACAACCTCAGGCCAGGAGGGTGCCCCAGATAGACAAGGACTTGGGAGTGAGCTGAGGAATGAGATCACGGCCTGTACTTATCGGCACGAGTATCCACAGAGCCTCAGTTTCCACATCTAAGAATGGGTGCGTGGATAACTACGTCACTTGGTCGTTACTTACTCATCAGACGTAAGGTGTCACCGAGTGCCGCTGATCACCCTCAGCTACCGCCAGTGGTTCTGCTTGTGTGCCACGCCCTCCTACCACGTGGCACTGGCATGCACCTTGTGGACTGTCAAACCACACCACTTTCGTGTGGCCATCAGGAGCATGGAAGTGAAGTCAATTTGCTAATGCATTTGTATTGGTTTCCAATCGATTTGTAACAAATTTTCACGACTTGAGTGGCTTGAAGCAGCACAAGATTCTTACCCTTTGGTTCTGTGGGTCAGACAGCTGACGTGGACGTCCCCGGGCTGAAACCACGGCCCGGCCCCTTCCAGCCTCTGGAGGCTCCACATCCCTTGGCTCCCGGCCCCTCCCACCACCTTCAGAAGCAGCCAAACACTCTCCCTATTTCTGGGTCAGACGGTTAGCGTCCTTCATTCCTCCTTGCCTCGTAGCCTTCCATGCTCGTTGGTTCCAGAGGTCAGGACGCGGGCAGTGTGGGGGGCCGTTATTCCCCTGACCAACCTCCGTATTCTTAAGACTGCTTCATATTTACAGTCTGATTCTCTGGACCTTGTCGATTAAGAATTTCCTGTATTTCTGACTGTCCGCACAGCACGCCCCTCTGTGATCCCCAGCACTCGTGTAGCACTCTGGAAGGGGATGATCCACTTGGGGGTTTGGATTTTCCAAGCCACTGGTCCCATTCTGCAAGCTTCAGGCGCACATGCCCAGGCACTGACCACTGTGAGAAGACCACCAAGTGGCCAACAGGCATGACTAAGTACGTCCGGATTTCCAAGGCGCTACGAGCAATGGTTCATCCTAGAATTGACGAAATACGGCATTCTTTTATACGACCGACAACGAGTATCAGACTGTACTTGAGAGGCGGTATTCCGTTAGCATGTGAACTTGAGGACGGCACCATTTTCTCTGTGGCTGATGCCACATTGCCCCTACCTGGAAGGACGCCTGGAAAGAAGTCGGCGCTCGGGGAGTGCTGAACGGACGGACGAGCGAATGAATATCGTCAATGAGACATTCTTATTATGCAGGTAAGACTTCCTCAGAATCGCCAGAGGTATTAGATGAGACAAAGTTGGCATGTTGTCTGCATAGAGAAAAGAAATAAACAGCTCTCTCCTCCTCGGGCCTGCCAGGCGGACAGCAGGACAGAAGGACGGACGGCCCCCGGCCCCTCGCGCTGAGTGTGTGCAAAGCGGCGTCTGAGTGACCCGGTGGAGGCTGGCGGCCTGCCCGTCTGGACAGAGGGATGGATGGTTGTCATCGCAAAGAAATGGTAGTCACTGGGGTCTCTGAGGTTTGCGAGGCTTTTGCTGTGTCCTGTGGTGCAAATGATCCCACATTATGTGTCACCCGCCTGACTCTCGGTGTCTTTGCACGTGTTCTTGGAGACAAAGGCCCACTGGTGCCGTCACGAGTTGAGTTCAAGAAATCGACCCAGAATATCAGGACGTCCCCAGGAAGGATGCTGAGGGCACAGACGCCCCAGGGGGAGGCCCCTCCGTACCTTCCCGACCGTGCTGGCCCCCTTGTCAAGCAGGTGATGGGTGGAATGTCAGAGGGAACGTCTGGGCGTGCTGCCTGAGTCAGCGTGCGTGTGTCCCATCCCAGCGGGGACGTGTGACCTCTTCCGGTGTGGGCACAGCAAGATGCCCGTGTGATAGTTCCGGACGGCAGATAAATGTTTAAACGGCCACGTCATATGATTTATGTTTCATATCTGCTCTCCGTCTTGGGTTTAAAAATTACTTCCTATGCGAAACGCTGTCCTCTGCTGTTCTCCTGCGACTGTGCCCTTTCCCACCCTCCCCACGCGGCGTGATCATACTGACTCGGCAACGAGGATGCGCGGGCAGCCTGTGCGGGTGGAAACCTGGCTCCAGGTCCTGGGTCTGCGACCTCGTGAAGCTGTGTTTCTGGGAAGCTGTCCGCGGGGTTTGCACCTGGAAACTAGTAATTTGAACTAAAGTAGGGATTGTAGGAAAAGTTCTGGATGCTGCTGATCTCTTCCCCGGGCCCTTCCTGGAAAGGAAGCACATGGGCCTGGGGCGGGGGGGAGGGGGAGACCCCAGTGTTGAATAAACATGCCAGCACCTCCCAGCTCCAAACCTTGACTCTGAGGGCAGAAAGAAACCTTACAGGGGCTCACGATAAACCGGAAGCAGACTTAACTTGGGGACAATACATTAAATGCAGCCTCTTCTATCTTTAGGCTTCCATCTGGGGGCCTGAAACCTTGAACGCCAATGAAGGAACGCACCTGTGTTTCCAAGAGGCTGGTGACCTTCAGAGTTCTTTTTCCGGGGGGAAGAAATTTAATTTAATCTCGTCTCCTCGTATTTGTTCATGTTAGATTACATTAAGTGAGTTATTTTTAATCATTGTTCATAAATCACAGCAAGGGTATGCCCTGAGGCACAAAACACATTTGCATAAAGATATTAATTGTGGCTATCTCTCTTTTTGGGTTCATGGGAAATTAGATGCATGTGTAGGGCGGTAGACAGGGAAGGGACGAGGACGGGGTGAAGGAAACAGCCCTGCTCGGGTGTCCTAGCCTTCCTGACAACCTTCTTCAGTTCACAGAGTGCAACCCAGAACCTTAAGATCCTCTCCAGATGTCTCCTCATCCGAGAAGCCCACCTTGATTTCTCTAGGCCAAAAGATGGCTCCCTCCTCCATCACATGTGAGCTGTGAACAGCCTTTCTTAGAAAACTCACCCATGGCTGAGTCCCTGTGTGGACTGGGAGCCCCCTGCCTGTCACACACGGTGGACAGAATGTCCCCCAGGCTGCTCTCGCGGTTGGTGTTTATTAACAGATGCTTACTGATGAAGCCCGCAGAGAATCACTTCGTGTATAACCATGCTCTATCTCCCTGTCCTTTTCCCCTGACAGGGGCCCCTCGCGGCCCCTCCCCCAACCCCCGGGCGTGGGTAGGATGGGCATTGGGAGCCCCAGGCACTAGAGGGGAGTTTTCTGCACCCTGTGCTGCTGGCTGCACAGGGGTCCAGGAAGTGCAGGGCCCAGGTCCCTCCCCTCCCTCACTTGGCTGTGGATGCACCTGCTCCTTCCGGCCCCCTCCGTCCCTGTGCTTGGTCTGAGGTTTCATGTGGAACCAGCCCTGTGCTATTTGGGAGGACGGGTCACAAGAGGGTTTTCCCTGTCACCTCCCAGCTCTGCTCCGCCCTCCACCCAGCCTGTCCCTGCAATGGCTCTGCCCACCCGCCCCGGACAGCCTGCCGGGCGTCACTGCCTTCGCCCATCCATGCACTGGCTCAGCAGCAATGGCACCAAGGACTCCACGGATGCTGGAGCAAGCCTGGGGTGGAGGGTGCCCGCGATGCAGGGCTCGAGAGCTGGTTCTCGCTCAGCCGTTCACTCCCTAGAGCCCAGACGCTTCACCCTGACTCTGACGGCGTCTCTAGTGTCCTGGGGCCTGTCCTGGTGCGAAGGGTGGCCAGTTAGACGAGCACTCCCAGCCCGGACACTGCCGGGGCCCTCTGTTCAAATAGGTTCAAGGGGCGCCTGGGTGGCTCAGTCGGTTAAGCGTCCGACTTCGGCTCAGGTCATGATCTCATGGTTTGTGGGTTCGAGCCCCGTGTCGGGCTCTGTGCTGACAGCTCGGAACCTGGAGCCTGCTTCGGATTCTGTGTCTCCCTCTCTCTGCCCCTCCCCTGGTCTCACTCTCTCTCTCTCTCTCTCTGTCAAAAATAAATAAACATTAAAAAAAAATGCATTCAAAAAACTGAATCAACAGGAGGCTCCCTGAGGGGTGTCTCCAAGATTTTCAGAGGCCTGTGTGGGTGGGGGTGTCCCTTGGGGTGGGGGTTCAAGGCCACATGTTTCCTGGATTTGCTATTGATTATATCACACACGCGTGCATCCTACAGTGTCCCGGGGGGACTGCAGTAACACAATCACGGCCCGGAGAACGGATGGACACCAGCCCCTGACAGCACTGAGGACGCTTGACCTGCACTTGCCCCGCGAACGCCCCCAGCGGCTGCATCCTGTCGATGCTGTCTGCGCTTCGGCAGCCCCAGCGAGGGAGCTGAGGTACAGAGAGCCTCAGACACTTGGGTGACCAGGGCAAAGTTCAGAGCTGAGCTCACAGGGGTCCCCACGCCCTCATGCCTCCGTCTCAAGAACACGGTCCCTGGGCCGCCCCAGGGTGGGACTTTGGGGCTTTGCCGTCCAGCCGAGCGCAGCCTGACCTGTCGTTCAGAGAGAAATGAGCACATCTGATGAAATCCATTGGTGCCCTTCCTAATTAACTGTCTTTATTGCATCAGGAGTCCCCACGCCATCCATGGGCTGAGTCCGAGTCCCCTCGTCCATAACAGAGAGGTGAACTGGTGCCTGGCCTTCCGTGGAAAGGGAGCGTCTCGGGGGGGGGGGGGCAGCAGAGAGGAGAAAGCACCGGAAGAGGACGAAGTGGGGCTGGCGGGGCTCCGCTGGCTTGTCCACCCTCCCGGAGCCACAAGCCCGGCTTCGCGGCCATGTCCCCTTTCTTTGCGGAAAGCCTCCCTCCGGGACCCATCTTAAGTGGCTGCCCCAGCATCACCGGACGTTGCCGCTGGTTCCCCCACGCTCGTGCCAGCCAGCCTCAGCAGGGCGTGACTGCTGAGCTTCTCACTTTCTTCCCCCTTAATTCGTTTATGTGTTTTTGCAGAAACGACAGGCTGAGCTTCAAGGCGACGGAAGGCTGCTGCCGGTGTGATTTTAGCGCCGCATTAAAGACAGCTTCCAAATGCAAGTGTTGTTATACGTGTATTTCCAGCCTCGAGAAACAGCTCGACAGTCTGACCCGCGTTACGGATGCTCTCGTGTCTGTGAGTGAATTATCTTCGACAGTAAACCAGGGCTTTAGGAGGGGCTCACCACGTCCTCAGGAGGGTCTCCGGGGGAAACGGAGTGGCTGAACTTGGCCAAGACCACAGGGTCTGGGGCAGCAGAGACACTGCTTTGTACTTTGATTTTGTGATTGTACCGGTCCGTCCACCCACCCAGTCACCACTTGCTGTGTTCCTGCCAAGTGGCAGGTGCCGTGTGAAGCCCTATGACAGAAGCGGAGTCCCTCCCCACCCATGGCTCCTGGTGCTTAGTCTCTGCTCCAGGAGCCTCCCGTAGCGAGCCTCCCGTGTCCAGAGCACCTGAGCTGGGGGTGTGTTTGTGGGGAGTTGCCCCAACAACCCAGGAGTCAGAATCACCGTAGCGACTCCACCGTAATTATCTTACAGGTCCTCTGTTCGTATTTACATGACAGTTAGCTGTGCTCGGCTGGCATTTCGCCTTGCTTTGTATTTGCCCCTGAAGGACTCTCGGCCTCAGACCAGCACCTGCTCGGCAGCCCAGGGGGTAGATGGGCCGGCCAGGCCTTTGACTCCTGAGCGGCCCAGACTGACGAGAAAGTCTTGGCATCCCTGAGATTACTGGAGTTATTCCAACACAGGGCACGCAGGGGCAGATGCATCGTGGCTCTGAAGGAACCGGGCTAAGAGGGAGAAAGCGGAGGTCGTCAGGGGTCGGAAGGACGGCCCAGTCCCACAGAGGAGATTCTGTGTCCACAGCAGCAATAGAAAGGAAACAGAAGGAAACGCGAGCCCTGAGTGGCAGCCAGTGTGAGCCTGGGGAGGGGCTGGACTCGTCTGGGCGAGGGGATGGGAGCGAGATCCGTGTCTGGACAGACGGCAGGCCACAGCAGCCGCTTGCCCTGGGCACAGCACAGAACCCCCCAGGGACGCCAGGAGAGAGGAAGGCCCTAGAGGCCGAGGCGCTCACCCAGAAAGAGGCTGGGTGGGAACCTCTGGCCCACAGCCCGCAGAGGACAAGACACCGTTCCTCCCGGTTCTGGGTGGAAAGAAAGGGCTGCGTCCCTGTCCACCTGAACCAGCCTGCTGCCCGTGAGGACGCCAGCTGGGGCTGCCCTAGACGGGGACGGACCACACCCTGGAGCCACGGCCCAATCCCGTGGGCTCAGATGGGGGTTTTAGGGGGACTGAGTCCATAGCTTAGCTCTTCTGAAAGAAAACGGGCTTGGAAATGGTGTCGAGCGTGTTCAATCCTGGTTAAAGACTTTGGTCTCTCTGGAGCTGGCTCCCCCCAGGCCTGCAGGGCACAGGAGGGCCCGGGAGGCAGGCAGCCCCCTCACGGTCACTCCACAGCTTTTGAAATGAACTCTTAGAGCCCAGGGTGGCTGAAAGGGACGCGAAATTAAGGGCATTTCCTCTGGTCTTTTGACCCCAATACTGTGATATCTGAAATACTCCAGGAAAAAAACAATGTGACAAAAGCAGGAGCCTCATGGGGTGGGGGGCACTCGCCCTTGGATGGTCTGGAAAAACAAATGGCCCCCGCTCCTGTCTTTGCTCGGCTACGGAGCCGGGACCAAAGGTCCCCGCTCCACCGCCAGCGCCGTTCTCTGGGGACATCATTACCGGGGATGCGGCCATTTGTTAGCGAGGGTTGTGTGGTGTTTACATGTAACAACTTTTATTGGCCATCCTTCCTCTTGTCCTGGGAAGCGTCTTTTGTCTCACCAGGCAGAGCCACCAAATCGTATGATGAAATAATCATCGTGATAATTAGCCCCTTTCATCAAAAGAGTTAAGAAAACAGTCGAGGGCCACATATTAATAGCACTAATATTTAGCACTGGAAAAAAAGCGAGTTTTCTTGCTGCGGTGAGGCCCGCGGAGCCGGCCGGTGCCTGTGATTGATGCTCTGCGGGTTTGGCCCGCTTGGCGGGGAGCGCACAGACATTAATTAGGCTCCACTTCGGCAGATGCCAGCCCCAGTATCCTCAAGCTTCAGCCCAAATTGCTGCTATCACTCCCAGCCTTCTTCCTGGCAGACATTATTACATTCGTGATGATTCAAATAGATTTTCTGCAGGCATTAAATTTTGAGTAAACAGACCCAAATTAACAGCTATTTATGACATTTTACTCCAGGGATCAAATCAAAAGCACTCGTTTCGTATATAAATATCTCTTCTTCTCTGCTTTTAATGATCGAATATCATTTTTGCGGTTGTTGTTCTTGATAGCAAAATCAGACACACGCCACCCCCTCCGGGCTCCGTGGTCACGTGGGCCCCTTCCCTCCAATCCAGAGACCGCCAGCACCTTCCGGAAGCAGGGATGGAAGCTGGTTAATTCTCCATAATTCAGGGAAACAAGGCGTAGATCTGAAGCCCGCTCTCTGGGGCTCCTTCTCGTCCACGGCAATGGCTGCGTTTTAATGAGAACAATTTAGTCTGTTCTAATGTCACCATCAGGGCACCACGGGCCTCACCAGAACCTGATTTGGGAGATGGTCTTTTCATTATTTTTGGTGTCGTGCAGGCGACAGAGGAGTGTGAGTCTCTCCCAGTGACCTTGCTGGTGGCAACGTCGCATTTAGCGCTAATGAGGATGGCTTCACGGTCCAAGGACGAGAGGGCTGATGGGGGCACAGCGGCAGCTGTGAGCAGGCCCCCCCCCCCCGCCCCCACCGCTGCCCGCGGTCACGTGACACGCTCAGTCATTTACTGCCTGCAACCATGAGACATCGTCATCTTTGGGCAAAGCTAACTGTCCACTGGCCTGGGGACTGTTCTCGGACTCCAGGAAAGTTTGAGTCACAGATGACGGGGCAGAGTGGCACCTTTCCCGCTCAAGAGGAGAAAAAACAAGTCTTCGCTCGTGTATGAACGCGTCTGGTGAGGTCTTCATGACGACAGAAGACTCAGCAAGGTGTTGCAGATGTCGCCAGAATGGAGAAATGTCTTCCTCTCGATGGCAGAGGGAACACGCCCATCCAGTCTGGCTTCTGCTCAAAGGCACCTCAGAATGACAATACAGGGACTCTCCAGAGGCTGGACCCACAGGGGACCTACAGACAAAGAAACGACGACAGGAGAGAGCATGAGCAAAAAGGAGTACGTCAGTCCAGGACGTCACACACCCTGGCTTTAAATTTCGGGAGAGGCTTTCACATGGGGTGGGGGACGGAACTCACCAAAGAAATTGAGGAGCACTTCCCAGGACCAGAGACCACAAGGCTCCAAACTGAAATTTCTCTTGACACAGCGAAGAGCACAGCTGGGGATCCGGTTCTGCAGCCCGGGTTAACCTACTGTGATTCGGGAGCAGCAGGCGAGCTGGGCTCAAAGCACAAACTAGCTCACTGCCCCCCCATCCCAGGTGGGGTACCTGGGACGGTCCTCAGGCCTTCCCGCTGCCCCAGGACAACGGAGAGGACAGAAAACAAATGGTTAAACTGATGAGTTTGCAAATGTCTCAGTAAACTACAAGAGAAAAGCTATCTCATCATTAGCCTCATCTCCAGAAACCTATAGACTGTTTCCTGGAGCCCCAACATCACCCTCCCCTCCATAGTGATGTGGGGAACAAAGCCAAGAAGGAAATGTAGATAAAATTATGTGTCCTTATAACCTGCAGCCCACGGGCAAATGCTGGAGGCAAATCCAGAGTAGAGCGTTTCTCCGGGTATCCCCTACCTTCCTAATGTCAATGCTTTGCTAGAGGGCAACAGCCTTAGCTTGACAATACTCAGGCCTCAGGTATCTTCTGAGTCCTCTTTAGCACATGAAAGTCCTTCTGGAGGCTTCCCTTTAGCCTCTACTGCCCCCCTCAACTTCAAAGTCCACAACCAGTCACCATGCACAACGCCAGCCCAGCGCAGCTCTTCCTGCCCAGGGGTCCTGTCCCCGTGCTTTAGTAAAATCACCTTTTTGCACCAAAGACATCCTCAAGAATTCTTTCTTGGCCATCGGCTCCGAACCTCGTGAACCCCACCATCACCCCCAAACCTCATCAGCTACACCCGGAACAGTAGCTGCGATCAGCAGCCGCCAGTGTTTGGGTTGAAACTCATCCTTAGTTCTTCGGCATGCCTCTGGCTTCCGGCCGTAGAACAGAAGGAAACAGCTGTCGAGACAAAGCCCCACCACTGCCCTCGCCCCGTCTGCTGATGGGCCAGACCTCCGAGATCCGCCAGGCACGTGGCACTGCCATAGCCATCCCGGTTGTGAGAGAGAATAGTTCAGGACCTGCACTTGGCCATCCTGCCAGACAGAGGAAAACCATGCGGGATTTATGCTGCTTGCTACAAATGTCTCTTCCGAGGCCACATTCAAAACCCGCACAGATAATCACGGGGTGGCCCGACCGACCCATCGGACCCGGGGTGAGACCACTTTAAGCCAAACTCCGTGGATCGTCTGACTCCCTGTTGGCCACGCTGGTGTGCTGGGTCTCCAGGGGTTAGCTTGAACTCTGAATAGCATATAGTACTTCCCTTTCCTGACAGCTGTCCTGGTAAATGGCCACATCTCCCTCTGGAGAAGGACCAGGGCACATTCCGAGCATTCCGAGTACGCGTCGTGAGGCCCTTCGCCAGAGGTACTGGGCTTTCCCAGAGAGAGGGCCTCGGTTCTGTAAACTGGCAACAGTCTAAGCACAGGGTGTGAGGTTGTGAATCACTACGGAGACACGAATCACGTTTCTTGCACCAGAATAAGACATTATTCCCAGAACATTGAATAAGGGACGAGTGAGAAAACTTGCCTATTTCACTGCCGTTATATTTCACTGGAGCCCAGTGACACAGCCTGCCACCATGACACTGGCCTTCAGAGGGCAGCCACCACAGGGTCAAGGGGTTCTTAATGTCCCAGGGAAAGAAGTGCCCTGTGCGAGGCTTAGGGGCTGCTGAACTCGGCGTTGTATAGGAGAGGACCGCTCCAGTCTTCCACCAAGGTGGCCAGTCTGCCCGGGAGAGAGGACGTTTTGGTTTGAAAACCCAGCAGGTCCCGGGCAAACTGGCGGGAGCGCGTCACCTCACTCAGGAAGGATTTGTGTAACTCATCTTCAACCAGTGGGGTGTCCAATGAGCGTCCAGGCACAGCACATGCTTAGAGCTCCCAGCCGCTCGAGTGGAGACTTTTACATCCCGGCCCAGTGCATCCTTACTAACGCGTTTGCCCCGATCCAAGCTTAAATTGCCTTGTTTCCGGTCTAGCCTGCCAGAATCCATCCCTAAGGGTTCTTAGGTATCTACTGATCCAAACGGGTGAGATCTTATGGCTGCTTTGCGCATACGCTGCCCGCCTTCTCCCAAAGCAGACCTTGCAACCGTCCCTCTGGGCTAAGCTGAGATTTAAGTACATGAGGGGCTTGGGAGGGAGTCCTGAGAAAACTGGCATCCCCTTATGAGGTCGCGGAAAAGTGTTTATACAGCAGGATGTTAACTCATCAGAAACAGGAGCCCAGCAGCCTCTGCCAGCGAGAGACCCCCATGGGCCTTTGGAGGTTCGAAGTCCCCAGCTCCTTGTGTGTTCCCAAACATCTCCGTAGGTCCCACTCATTTCCAGTCAGTTCTTTGTGTTTTTTTTAATGTTTATTTGTTGATTTTGAGGAAGAGAGCACATGCATGTGTGAGTGGATGAGGGGCAGAGAGAGAGGGAGAGAGAGAATCCCAAGCAGACTCCGCACTGTCAGCACAGAGCCCGACGTGGGGCTCGATCCCACAAACCATGAGATCGTGACCTGAGCTGAAAACCAAGAGTCGGACGCTTAACCGACTGAGCCCCCCGACCCAGGTGCCCCTCCATTCCGTCCTTAATCCCAGCATGGAAGTTAGGAAATTTGTGAGTTGTACGGAATGTCCACTTTGAATCCCTGCAAACCGCTCAATTATATCATGCATTTGCTCCTCAGTCACAGCTGCCCTGGGGCCACTCAAGAGAAGAGACTCATTTCTGGCTGCCCTACAAGCCTTCTGGTTATCCCAGCATCCTTCACGCGCAAGACCCTTAATTTAACTTGCTCTCAAAGTCTCTCCAGGGATGTGATCAGAGCCACACGTACCCTGCAATTACCACAATGTCCGTCACCGTTCCTGTGGCCATGGTGCTCAGGGGAAACAGTGGCTTCATGACTCACAACCATGTGTCAGCACTCCCGAGCTACCACAGGTACAGGAGTTACTGTTCAAAACTCTGGGCCAGCAAGGGGGGCCCCGTGCGTTGACCCACGACGTAAGAAACCCAGTCTCTAAGTCCCATCTGAAGGTTCAAGTTCCTGGTGCCTCGTGGTAGCAACAAGTATCGATCGGGATCGATAGGTAGAAAACAGAATTTGTGGATGGAGCAAACGGAGAGATTAACGAAGTGGAATAGTTGACCTTGAACCTTGTGTGGGGTTAGGGGCACTGGCCCCTGCACAACCCAAAGTCTGCGTATAATTTAGACTCCCTAGAAACTAAACTACGAAGAGCCCACTGTTGACCAGAAGCCTCCCTGATGGCCTAAACTATTAGCACCCATCTTGTGTGCTATATTTATTACATATGGTATGCTTACCCTAAGGTAGGCTAGAGAAGAGAAAACATTATTAAGAGAATCATAAAGCAGACGGAATGCGCGTATAGCCCTGTATGGTATTTATCGACAATAATCTGAGCACAAGTGGACCTGCCCGGTTCAAACTGTGTTGTTCAAGGTCAAGGGTTAACAGCAGTAATGGAAGTGCAGGTGGAATTAAGGCAGGAAATGCAGGTCAGGGGGCAGCCCACACTTGGCAGCAGGAGGTCTTGGGAACCACAAAGGCAAGAGAAGGGGAGTGTTACCAGGTCCTGCGAGCTCTGGAGCTCCCCGAGGGGTGGCCTTCGAGGCACGGGCTTCCAGAGGAGAGGTGCTGGATGCAGGCCCCGCCGACCTCTCCACTGGGGAGCCCAACAGAAGGCAGCTGGCAAGTTCATAGCCGCGGGTGTCAGGACTGGGAAGGCAGGTAGACAGCATGCAGGGGAGGTGCGGGCAGAATGATGATGGGGCCCCCCTCGTCCTTCTCTACCTGGCTGGTTTTCAGAGGCCGTCTTGGACACAGTGGATGAAACTTTTGCTAAAAGCATCCCTAAGTGTGGAGTTGGCTTTATCCGGCCTGGATATGAGTGCTTCTTTTTTATTTATTTTTTAGTTTTTAATTTGTATTCCTTTTCGAGAGACAGAGAGAGACAGAAGGTGAGTGGGGAGGGGCAGAGACAGGGAGACACAGAGTCCGGAGCAGGCTCCAGGCTCCGAGCCGTCAGCACAGAGCCTGATGCAGGGCCTGAACCCACAAACCGTGAGATCATGACCTGAGCCAGAGTCGGACACTCAACCGACTGAGCCACCCAGGCGCTGGGATATGAGAGCTTCTTATACTGGAGAGACTCATTTCTTCTCACATTATGGGAATTTAGCTCGGCAAGTATGCCTTCCTCTCTGTTCTCCTTCTCTTTCCTTGTGTGTGTGGGGGAAACATTAGACTTCCTCATTCTGTCATTGAGACAATTTCGAATGATGGTTGAAACATGATCTCTGACGACCACCTGGGTTTAAGTCCTACTTCCGTAAGTTCCTAGCTGGGTGACCTTGGACGTGCTACAAACCCCCTCGTCCCTCTGAAATCTCACCCATAAAACGAAGATGATGTTGGTAGTTTGCACGACTGCATGACCTCCTAGGAACAGAAGTTTTCGCTGAAATGGTGAGGATCAATCCCCCTGCTGTTGTGGCCTGATCGGAACGCTATCCCCCCGGTCTTGTGTTAAACTGGCTCCATACTTACCTCTCTGGGCTGCGTTTGGGTTATTTCCTCAGATGTGTCTTCTCAGTTCCTACTCTAAATTCTTAGTCCCTATTGCTTCCTTAAAAAAAAAAAGCTGTTTCTAATTTGCTCTTGAACACACATCAACCTTTTATTTAAGATTACTTTTCTCGGGGCTCCGGGGTGCTTCAGTCGGTTAAGTGTCCGACTTCGGCTCAGGTCACGATCTTGCAGTCCGTGAGTTCAAGTCCCATGTCGGGCTCTGTGCTGACACCTTGGAGCCTGAAGCCTGCTTCGGATTCTGTGTCTCCCCCTCTCTCTGCCCCTCCCCCACTCACACTCTGTGTCTCTCTCTCAAAAATAAAAACATTAAAAAAATAAATAAAATTACCTTTTTCATTTATAAAGTTTTTTGTTCTTGGGTTTTTTTTTGGGGGGTTTGTTTTGTTTTTTGTAAACTTAAATGCAGTAAATTGCACAAATGCAATGCCTGGGAACTTTCACAAGTAAACACACATGTCACCACAGTCTAGGTCAAGATAGTGGACCATTGCCAGCACCTCTGGTGCCTCCTAATTGCCCTCCCAGTCGACAACCACGGAGAATAAAATCTTACCACTCTCCAGTTTCAAGAAAGGGTGGGAAGGCTGGCCTTTCTTGTTCCCCATTCACAAGCTTAAAGCAGTAGCCAAAGAATTGGTTTAAAGCAACCCCACCAAATCAGCAACGCTACACTCGGGGAGGTCCCTCCTCCAATCTCTAAACTCCACCCTTCCCTGAAACGACAGACAACACGCACCCTCTGTTTTGCTAGACGTGGCTGTGTGCATTTCAAATTCCACGTAATGCGATCTTGAACTTAAGAGGCTTTTCAGAGTCTGGCTTCCATGAGCAGCGTGAGGTCTGGGAGATCCATCTGTGTCACTGCCAGAATCAGAGCTCACAGGTGCAGTGGGCATGCTGTGAAGACACTGTGTGGTTCATGTGTCTGCTACATGGCTGATGGTACCTCAACTCCTTCCAGCTTTGGATTATCCCATGTGGAGCTTCTAGAAACATGATTGCACATGCCTTTTAGAGTGTATATATAGGGGCGCCTGGGTGGCTCAGTCAGCTAAGTATCCGGCTCTTGATTTCAGCTCAGGTCATGATCTCATGGTTCATGAGATCGATCCCTATCTCAGATTCTGCGCTGATGGTGCAGACCCTGCTTGGGATTCTCTGTCTCCCTCTCTCTTCCCCACCTCTGCTTGCCCTCTTTCTCACTTTCTCTCTCTCTCTCTCAAAATAAATAACTGGGGGCAGTTTTTGGGGCCCACTGTTAGGAGCGTGTTAAGTCTTGTGACTCACAGATACCCAGTCTTCAAAAAAAGCAGAGTCCCAGGCCATCCCCATCATCCTGGTATTTGTACTGTCACTTTTTCCATTCCCATCTGAGCCATTTTGGTGAAAGTAGAGTGCTTGCCTTGTTTATTTTGTACTTTCCCAATGACTAATGATGGAGAACATCTTTTCTCCCTGTTTTACCCATTTAGAGGTCTACTTTTGAGAAGTGCCTGTTCAAGTTGTTCGCCTATTTTTTTTTTCCCTCTGGGAGTCTCTCTTTTTTATTACTTGGTAGAATCTCTGCTACATTCTGGAGATCTATAATAAAACATATTCTCCCATCGTACACCATAGATTTTTGTTTCTAATTTTATTCAGGTACACGGTTATTGAGTATTGAGTATACGGTTCCCTGAGCTTTGACAAAGGCAGGTGCCCATGGGCCTGCACCCCTACCAGGTTCTGAATCATTTCCACCCAGGCAGAGCTTTGCCTCTTAGCCACATCCAGTCTTTTCTGGCACACATCCTAACGAGGTTGTCACTGTTCTGATTTCTATCACCATGGATTATTCTTTTTGCTTCTAGAAATTCACATGAATAGCGTCTTGTGATATGTATGCTTTTGCGCGTGGCTTCTTTCCCTCAGCATGCTTTCTAGATCTATTTGGTCATCACATGTATTAGTAGCGTGGTGGATTGTTTTGTGGAGTAGCTATCTGCTGCACAGATACATTTCAACATGTTCATCTTTGTGTGGTCTCCAGTTGGGGACTGTGACGCTCAAGGCTGCCAGGAACGTTCTTATAAAAGTCATTTTGTGGACATGTGTTTTCATTACCTCCCTCAGTGGCACTGGAGAGTAATAGGGTAGAGATATGCATAACTATTTAAGGAAGTAGCAAACCATTTTTACAAGGTAGTCGTTCCATTTTGCATTTCCACAAGAAATATAGGAGGGATCCAGTTGTCCCAAACCTTTACAAATGTTTGAGGTTGTTGGTATTTTAAATTTTAACCATTATTATGAGTCCAAAGTGGTTCTCATTTGGCTTTAGGTGGCCTGCACCATTTATCTGTAGAGAGAGAATTAAAATCTATAAACATTTTTATATATTAATTTTACATATATAATGTATACAAACTATATTTTCTTTCCTAGATGTATGTATTACAGATATGTTCTCCCTGTCTGTGGCCTCGCTTTACATTTTTTGTGGTATTTTTTAACAAGTAGAGTTTTTATCTTGATGAAATCTTTAATAAATTTGAAACTTTATTTATCTCTCTTTCTCCTCTAAGAAATCATTGCCTCTCCAAGATCTAGAAATGCTATAGACATAGCCTCTCTTAATTTCTACAAAGAACTTGCAAATTTTGATTGGGATGGTGTTGAATCTTTTCCTTCAGTTGGGAGAGCTGACACCATATGAAAAATGAGATTTCCAGTTCATGCAGAACATACACGCCTCTCCATTCGTTACATCTTCCTAAATTAATCCCAAAGATGTTTTATAGTTTTCGGGGTGGTGAGTTTGCAGATATTTCGTCCTATTTATTTACAAATATGCTTTTCTATGATTATAAATATATGTATGTATGTATTTATTTTCTATTTTCTTGCTGTCACTCTAAAGATATACAGTTGAATTTTGCATATTGAACTTCTATTCTCCATCCTTGCCAACATCGCTTATCAGTTTTAGAAGCCATTTGGTTTTTGTTTTGACAGATTCCTTGTTTTCTTGTTTTGACAGATTCCTTGTTTCCCCCTCCCTGTCCCCACCCCCACCCGCACCCGGAGCGGACAATCCTATCTGAAAATGAAGTAAGTTTGATCTTCCTTTTGAGCCTTTATTTATTTACTCCTTATCTTTTTAAAAAATGTTTATTCAGTTTTGAGAGACAGAGCGTGAGCGGGTGAGGGCCAGAGAGAGGGAGACACAGAATCCCAAGCAGGCTCCGGGCTCCGAGCCGTCAGCACAGAGCCCGACGCGGGGCTAGAGCCCACGAACCGCGAGATCATGACCTGAGCCGAAGTCGGACGCTTAACCGACTGAGCCACCCAGGAGCCCCATTTATTCCTTATCTTTATTGATTCCTTGTCTGTGCCTGATTGCACTGGATAGACTCTCCTGCCCCCTCTGTGTACAAAGAAGAGCAGACATCCTTGACTTCTCCCAAAATTCTAGGAAGGAAGCCTTCGTGTTTTGCTGTTAAGTAATGGAAGCTATAGGTGCTTTTTACAGACACTCTCGAGCAGTTCTGGTGATTTCCTTTCAATTATTAGTGTGACACAAGTTTTCCAGATGAAGAGATGTTGAATGGACCAAATATTTTTTCCTGCACCTGTTGAGATGATCATGAGGTTTTCTCCTTTATTGGTTCATGTTATTTGATTGATACCTGGATGTTACACTGACTTCATTCCTGTGAAGTCCCACTTGCTTATTGTGTAGTTTATATTCAAGTTCCGCTAAGTTCAATTCAGTAGTAGCTTAGTAAGAATTACTATCTTATCTGTGTTTGTGAAGGATGTTGCCATGTTTTTCTGTTTGTTTTTTTTGTTTTGTTTTGTTTTTTTGTTTTTTTCTTTTGGTAATGTCTGCTAATTTTGTTAATTGTACTTTCCACAAGATTTCTCTGTTTAATTTGTTATTGGCATAAGGTTTGGTCATAAATTGTTTTTTTCTTTAATGTCCATAGGCTATGTATTAATACCGAGTCTTTCCATCTTTATATTAATAATTTATATTTTCTTTATTTCTTGGTCAGTTCCTGCAAGGTGTTCTTTAAGTTTTATTAATCTTATTAAAAACCCAAAGTTTTTTTTAATCTTATTAAAAACCCAAATGGAACTTTAGAAATTTTTTTGTATTAAATTACTTCTGCTTTATGTTTGTTATTTACTTCATTCTATTTACTTTGAATCTAATTTTCTTTCTAGTTTCTTCAGGTGAAATTTAAACATCAAATTTAAATGTTTTTTTTTTGTCTTTAGTATAAACATTTAAAACTGCAGATTTCCCCACAAAACATTGCCTTAGAGGCATTTCACAAACTTTTGATTTATTATATTTTTACTATAAATTTGAAAAATCTTTCCTGATTTCTCTTACAATTTCTTCTTCCCTCGTGTTTTATTTAGAAGGTCACAGGACACAAGATCAACATAGAAAACTCAACTGTATTTATGGGGCACCTGAGCGGCTCAGTCTGTGAAGCACCCAACTCTTGATTTCGGCTCAGGTCATGATCTCACGGCTCGTGAGTCTGAGGCCCGTGTCGGGCTCTGCGCTGACAGCGTGGAGCCTGCTTGACATTCTTTCTCTTTCTCTATCTCTGCCCCTTACCCTCCCCCATGCTCACTTGCACACTCTCAAAATAAATAAACTTAAAAAAATTAATAAAAGAAAAATCAATTGTAATTTTTTAAACTTATTAAGTAACAGTAAGCAACCCCCAAAATGAAATTAACTGAACAATTTCATTCGCAATAGTGTCAAAAAGAATAAACACCTTGAAATAAATATAACCCAAAGGCGCAAGACTTGTACAACAACATGCATAAAACATTTTGCTCAGAGAAATAAAAGATCTAAATAATCTGAGACGGTACTCTCCATGTCCTTAGATCCAAAGATCCAGTATTGGCAAGGTGGGAGTTTTCCTCAAATCCATCTGTAAATTCTACACGAGCCCTCTCAAATCCAAGTAGGTTTATGCGTGGAAATGGTCCTAAAATGTATATAGAAAAAGAATAAGGAAGCAGGAAAAGAAGAACCAAGTGGGAAGATACCCACACGACTGTATTTTAAGATTTCGTGTAGAGTCACAGCCATCCAGACAATGAGGTCTCGGTTCAAGGAAAAGCATTCAGATGATGGGAATCACGTAACGTGGGGCACTTATTAGGCAATTCGCTTCTTTTGAAAAAAAATTGCAATCGACGTGTAGTTGACGTACAATGTTATATTAGTCTCCGGTGTAAAGAATAGCGACTTCCATGAAGTCTACGCATCACAAAATGCTCACTGCAAGAAATGTAGCCTCCATGTGTCGCCTGATGAGGCTGTTGCAGTATTAGTGACTATACTCCCTGTGGTGTTTTTCTCATCCCCATGACTTATTTATTTTCTCTTATTTATTTTTGAATGTTTATTTATTTTTTTGTTTTTGAGAGAGAGAGAGAGAGGGAGAGAGAGAGAGAGACAGAGGCAGAGACTGCATAATCAGGAGAGGGGCAGAGAGAGGGAGAAAATCTCAAGCAGGCTCCAGACTCAGCATGGAGCCCAGCATGGGGCTCGATCCCACAACCCTGGGATCATGACCTGAGATGAATTCAAGACTTGGATGCTTAACCAACTGGTCCACCTAGGTGCCCCAGTGACTTATTTATTTTATAACTGGAAGTCGGTGCCTCTTGGTCTCTTCCTCCTACTTTGCCCTTCCCCCACTCCCTCCCCTCAGCAACCACCAGTTTGCTCTCCGTATTTATGAGACTGTTTCTGGTTTTGACAAAAATGTCAAAAGAATTCAATGGAGGAAAGAAGAGTCTTTTTAACAAATAGCGTGGCAACAATCGAATATCTACGTATATAAAATAAAAGCAACGTATGTGTTTATCTCATACTATACACAAAATTTAACTCAAAATGCACCACAGGCTTCACTATAAAAGTGAAAGCTAAAAATCTTCTAGAATCAAGCATAGATGAAAATCCTCGTAACCTTGGGCTGAGCGAAAGTTCTTAGACATTATAGAAAAGCGTGATTCCTGACAAAAAAAATGTGGTCAACTGACTTTATCAAATTACAAACTTCAGCCCTTTCTGAAAGGCATTCTTAAGAAAATAAAGTAATTGCTTGCTTACCGTTAAAAATATCTGCAAATCATATCTCTGACAGAGGATCTGCGTCTAGAATATGTAAGGAAACCCTGCAACTCAATAAGCAGGAAAATTAATCCGATTAAACAAAAAGCTTGAATCGACATTTCACCCAGGAAGATATAGATCCACATAACAAAAGACACAAGAAACATGCCGGGTCCCAGTAGTCCTGTGGGGATTGCAGAGGAAACCACGGAGCCATGCCATTTCACACCCACGAGGCCAGCCGTGCCCGAGGTGGTTGAGGATATCGAGAAACTGGCTCCCACCGTGAACACTGGGAATGCAGCAGGACACAGTCCCTGTGGAAAACAGGTGGTCTGTCTTAAAAAGTTCAAGATATAACCCCACGATGCCACTCCCCCCAGACTGACCCGAGATGATTGGAAACAAAGGTCTGTGCATGGATGATGACAGCGGCCTCTACGTGGGAACAATTTCAATGCCCATCAGCTGGCATATGGCTGAACAAAATGTGGTCTTTCCAGGCAATGGGATATCAGTCGGGGATTAAAGGAAGACACTACAAGAGAGCCGAGGCTCACAGACATTATTCTAAGTGAAAGAAGACAGGTGTCAAAGACTTCATATTGCACAACTCCCTTTACATGAAACACCCAGAGAAAAGGCACAGTGACAGTGACAGAAAGCAGGTCAATGTTCTCCTCGGGCCGGTGGTGGGAGTGAGGATTCGCCATATATAAGTCTGGTGGAAACACCATGCGCTGTGTTTTAAAACTGATCGTGCAGATGTTTGCACAACTCTTTAAACGACAGCGGGAAGAAAAGACGTGTATTGTTTCATTTCCAAATACGTGGAGAGTTTTAAAAATTTCTTACCGTTATTAATTGTAATTTAGTTTTCTTGAAATCGGATAGCATGCCACGTAAGATTTTCATCGTAAGAAATTCACAGAGGCGGTTTCCAGCCAACAAATGACCTATGTTTGGGACCATCTCACGGAGAGCGTCAAGAATGTGCATCATGCAGTTGTCTGGTGCAGTTTCTAGAAACGCCTACTAGGTCAGTTAGCTTGACTCTACTCTTCAAATCTTTGTTAGGTTTTTATATCCTGTTTTTTTTTTAAATTTTAAATTGTTTTATTGGGGTGCCTGGGTGGCTCAGTAAGTTAAGTGTCCGACTTCAGCTCAGGTCCTGATCTGGCAGTTCGTGAGTTCGAGCCCTGTGTCGGGCTCTGTGCTGACAGCTCGGAGCCTGGAGCTGCTTCGGATTCTGTGTCTCGCTCCCTCTCTGCCCCTTCCCTGCTCATGCTCTGTCTCTCTCTGTCTCTCAAAACTGAATAAACGTTAAAAAAAATAAAAATAAATAAATTGGTTTTATTTATTTTATTTTATTTTATTTTATTTTATTTTATTTTATTTTTTGCTATTTGTTCTATCCAATATAAGTGTGGATTTGTCTGTTGGTTTTTGTCAGTTTTTGCTTCCTGGACTTTGCAGCTCTGTTAGTAACTGGGCTCAGATATGATGCATCCTTGTGGTACCCTGGCTATTGCGTCCTGATAAGATTTCCCGTTTCATCTCTAGTTGCAAAACCCTCGTCTTGGACTGGATGTTATCGGATAGATTCTAGCCACACTAGAAACCTAATGTCTGCTGTTGGCTTTATATCCTACCTCCCAATTTTTGCTTTCAGTTGATCTGTCTTTATGTTTAGAAGTTTTCTCTTGTAAATAGCCCATAGTGAGTTGCATCTTGCTTTTTCTTTTGTTTTGTTTTTAACATTTATTTTGAGAGAGAGGGAGAGAGAGAATCCCAAGCAGACTCCACACTGTCGGCGCAGAGCCCAACATGGGGCTCAAACTCACAAACTGTGAGATCATGAAGTGAGCCAAAATCAAAAGTCGGACGCTTAACTGACTGAGCCACCCCAGGTGCCCCGAGTCTGCTTTTTGATACATTCTGATAGTCTTTGTCTTTTAATTGGAGTGTTATTTACCATTTACATTTCATGTAATTATTGATTTGGTTGGGTTTACTGTACTTTTTTTGTTCTTTGCTCTCTCTGGTTTTTGTTCCTCCCCCCGCCACCACCCTGTCCTGCCTTTGACACAACACAATTCAGAATTTCATTTTATTTCCTTAGCTGATATGCTAGTGTTACGCATGTGCGTCTGTGTGTGGTTTAAGTGCTCAGGGATTTCAGGATACATCCTTAACTTCTCTCAGTCTCTGAGAGGTGATATTGAACAATCACACCTAAAAGATGTAAGAGGCCCACAGCAACGTCATGCTGTTTGAGGGCCCCGCCCCTGCCTCTGTGTTGCTGTCGCCCTCATGTACGTTGCAGCTCCGTGCACCATAAATCCTACCCCACGATGTTATTACAAGATCACTTCTGTGAACAGTGGCTCCCCTGACGTTTCTCAATTCCTCCTGCAAATCTGAAAAGGACGCCCATTAGCGTTTCATATGTTGTGGCTCATTGGTGGCTAATCCTCTCACCTTGCTCTTATCAAAAATCTTCTTTCTGTCTTTCACACTCATTTTGAAGTCCATTATGCTGGTTATGTAATTCTGGTGTGAGTTTCCTTTCCGTCAGCACTTTGAAGGCACTGGGGTGCCTTTCTTCTCGGCTCCAGAGTTTCCGATGGGTCTTCCGTACGCGGCTAACATACCTTTTCTCACTATTGCTTTGAAGACTTTCTCTTCATATCTGACTTTCATCTGGTTGTCTGTGATTATGCATAAACATGGCTCTGTCTGAATTCATCCTGCGGGGGAATCTTCTTAGATTTTATTCCCATCAAATTCAGGAAAAACTTGACGATTATTTTTTCAGACACTCGTTTGCAGTCCACTCCCACCCTCCCCTCCCCGTGGGTCTTCAGGCACTTGCTAGATCATGTGCGTTATCTCAGAGGCCGTTCAGGCTCTGTTCATTACTTCTGTTCAGACTTGTATTTATTTATTTGTTGGTTGGCTTGTTTGTTTTTTTCTCCAAATAATATAATTTACGTTGTTTTGTCCCCACGTCCACGTGTCCTTCTGAAATACACAATCTCTCTTGATTCCTTTTGGTGAATTTTCAAAATTCAGATATGGTACTTCTGTATGGTTCTTTGCTACCATAGTTCTTTCTCTGTTCAGATCACTGTTTGTTCACTCACTACAGCCCTCCTTCTCTGTAAATCACTGTACGTGTTGAAAACTGCTAGTTAAACAGCCTCGCTTGCCATCCCACTCAACATCTCTGTCTCTTGATGGCTTCCTCCGTCACCCATGGGGCACCCATTCCCATCCCTTCTTGTGGCTGGTAATATTTTTATTATTCTCTGGACACTGTGGTGACACATTTCAGGGAAAGTCGATTATGTCCCCTTCCTTACAAGGGGGGGTGAGATTTTTTTCGGTGTGTGCTATTTTTCCCCCTAGAAGGAAGGCAGATCTGTTTTATTTTGTCAGGCTCTTTTACTTCATTATAGTGAGTGGACCTTGGCTGGGTCGTCAGTCCTGGTGCGTGGTTCTTGTCTCAGACTGTTTCCCTTACTCTCAGGCCTACAGACACTGCAGGTCTTGGGCTCTTCTGGGTTCTCCTTCGAATGACTAAGATGCTCAGTGGGTGTCTGCACCAGGCAGGCCTGGACCCCAGGCTACCCCAACATGGGGGGGGGCAAGTCTCCAGACACTTCTTGGCCCCCAGCCGCCACCCCATCACCCCCTCAGACTCTCATGCTGGCGTCTGTAGCCCAGCCATTGGCCTCGGGACTCACATCTGCAATCCAGCCCCACCTCCTTACCTCTGTCAGGCCCGGCTGCACTTGGGCCCCAACTCACAGCTCCTGGCTGGAAACTGGCCCAGGCCCACGTGCTCGGCCTCTTTCTGCTGAAGTCTGCTTTCCAGTTGATTGAGGTGGAGAGCAGTCCTTTACCAGTGACTGAAGATGGCAATACGTCTGTATTGTAACTGGTACCTTTTGAAGAAACTGGTGTTGTTTCTTGAAGTAGAATCCATCCAGTGTATCTGTTTGGGTTGATTTAAAAGCCCCTGTGTTGGGCCGCTGGGGTGGCTCAGTCGGTTGAGCGTCTGACTTCGACTCAGGTCATGATCTCACGGTTCGTGGGTTCGAGCCCCCCGTCGGGCTCTGTGCTGACGGCTCGGAGCCTGGAGCCTGCTTCGGATTCTGTGTCTCCCTCTCCCTCTGCCTCTCCTCCATTCAAGCTCTGTCTCTCTACCTCTCAAAACTAAATGCACTTCAAAAAGAATTTTTAAAAAAAAATTAAAAGCCCCGGCTTGCTAAGCCAACCCCGCAACACCTCAGCACCCGTTTCTCTTGGTGACTTACGAGTGGCATTTTCCTGTTTCTTCTCAGGGCTGAGAACATTTTTACTCCACTTGGGCATGCAGCTCATTTCACGGAGACCAGCATGCTCTTGTCCTCGAAAGCAACTTCGTGAGCATCTCCAGCTGGGGGACCGAGCCCTGCAGGCTGGTGGGGGGCCCCCACCGTGCATCTTTTTCAACTTGGGTCTGACCCGCTCCCCTCCCTGCTCAACGCTTCTCCGTGGCCCCACAGCATCCCACCCACTGGCGACACTGGCCAGGACCCGGGGCTACTGTATCAAAGGACCACAGATCTTTATTGTCTCCCAGCTCTGGGGTCTACAGGTCTGGGACCCAGGT
The DNA here is from genome assembly GCF_027475565.1 of Acinonyx jubatus. Taxonomy (NCBI): domain Eukaryota; kingdom Metazoa; phylum Chordata; class Mammalia; order Carnivora; family Felidae; genus Acinonyx; species Acinonyx jubatus. The sequence goes on from NC_069387.1 coordinate 137,232,252, forward strand.
TTCAGCAGGGCTGTTTCTTCCGAGGCCAGGGGGAAGAAACCGTTCTTGGCTGTTGGCAGCCTCAGGCATTCTTAGGTTTGTAGATATCCACTTTCTCCCCACATCTTCACGCTGTCTTCCCTTGTGCATGTCTGTGTCCCAGCATCCCCTTTTTACAAGGACACCAGTCATTGGATTAGGGCTCAATCTGATGGGCTCATCTTACCTTGATCCTCTGCAAAGACCCTGTTTCCAAATGAAGTCCATTCGTAGGGACTGGGGTTCAGGATTCAGTATTTTGGGGGGCACAACGCACCCCACAATGTCTGCCTCGCAGCCTCCACCTCGCCACACGCCGCCCTGCCCCCAGACCTTCTTTCTGTGCCTGCACCCGTGAGCCCTTGTTTGCCCGGAGCCTCCCCAGTGCCTGGGATTCACCCCTCCCACGCCCTTCACGGACCCACCAACTTCTGTGCCTCCCGCTGCTCCCAGCCTGAAGGTCATTCCACTGTGGAGAGAGCCCCGGACCCCAGTGTTTGTCACACATCGTGTCCACGCCACCCTCTGCTGTCACACGCACCCCCTCACCGGTCACGGGGCTTCTCCTGATTTGTGACGCTCTTTCGAGAGCCAATCCACCGTCTGATCGTGTCCTGACTGTGTTCACGATAGTTGCTCTGGGGCCTGGAATGATGTCTGGTGCACAATATGCACTCCATCTATGGGGCAGCTTTTGTAGGAGTTTGCTGAATCCGACTCGAGTGTTCATTCTGTGAGGATTTGGGCAAGGCTCGGTCTGTGACACCGATTCTGATGTGCTGCATGGGGACCTAATAAAGAGGGTCACTGTCGTGTGTAATTGCCCAGGGAGCGTCGTTCCCGCTGCCGTGTTCATCGGATGTCCCGCCAGGGGCTGTGAAGACATTCCCGGTGCTCTCTGGGGAAGCACTTCCTTGGGACATGAGAAAATGAAGTGCTGTAATTTCCTTGGGAACAATGTCAATTAGAAGTCCAGGAGGGAAGAGGCACCATTTCGGGGTTTTATTTCCCCTGAGAACGTGCCTGCCTCATTCAGAAACCCAAAGGCGCTGGGGAGCCCGGGGCTTGCGGACCGCTGCCCTCAGGGCCAGGCGGACACCAGGATGGGGACTGCCGGGCGGAGCCCCTCCCGGACACGTCCAGGCCAGGGGCCACGCTGGTCGAGGACAGGGCACCCATTTCAGGAGCTGGCAGCACCTGGGCCGGCCGACCGAGAGCCGTGGGGGCCTCATCTTCGCGGCGGCACCTGCTTGTGACAGAGGGGGAAATGGCTCAGAGGTCCACCAGCTGGGCTTTGGTTAAAAACACAGCTGCCTGCCCACAAAGCAGAACCCTGACCGGGTGGAAAGTGTTCGTTGCAGAAGGACAATTAATGACACAAAGGCCGTATACCAAACACATTGCGTTGCATTCCAATATGGCACACGGTGCGTATACTCCGATGCCGAGGTCGTTACGACGATGAGCACGGCCCCCCGTGCCCGCTCGGACCTACACTGTGTGCACCCGGGTGTTATATATAGTCAGCCAGCCGGCCACCGTGTGCAGAAACAAGGATGTCATGATTCAGTGGGATCGCTTTCTCCCCCCGCTGACCCTTTCAATTCCCTCTGCTTTATTCTCCTGCCCTGGATGAGAAGAACAGGCAGGTCCTTGAATTTCTTTGTTACTCCCAGGGAATGAAAGTCGATCATTATTAGTGTGCTCCGTCCAGTGTGATAACCAAAATTTTAAATGTGACTGGGCGCAGAGGGCTCCTCTTGGCTCTGTGCTCGGGTCTGCTCTGGGCAGAGCATCTGCAGCCGGGGCGGGGCACGGCCAGCTTCTGCCCTCTCTCTCATCTTGCTGGCAGCCTTTGGGGCTCTTATTAGACTGGCACTCCCGTGTGCCAGCCCGAGAGGGGCTGGGAGGCTGTCTGTCCATCTGGCAGGCCCTCTGGAGGCTTTGCACACCCTTTCTTGGTGGCCAGGCGCTCCTGAGCGGCTCCCCCGGAGGAGAGAAAACAGCCTCGACTGTGGCTGCTGACCCACCCGCCCTCCTGCAGCCACCAGGTTCTTTCGGTGGCGGTGAGCCTGACCTTCCTGAGGACGAGGTCTGAGATGACGCCCCTCTCTCTGGCTCCTGCTTCCCTCCACTCACACGCACACACAGCAAAGCTCCGTGCTCCCTTTGTACCCAGAACTGCTGAGCAAGCAGATTCAATGCAGAATCTGGGGCCTTCCAAAGTCTCCTAGGTAATGCAGGTGGGTTTCCCGGCCTGGAAACAGCTTGCCCACATCCAGGTTGACCCAAGCTTTGGGGCCAGCGGGAGAGGTCTGAAGCCCGGGCCGTGTGTGTGCCGAAGGGTTGGCTCGGAGCAGAGGAGGCTGTCTGGCTGTGTTAATTTTAGCTTTTCCCTGCCTGGGAGGAAAGAGCGCCCATGGGGTCCACTGAGCTGGCCGCGGCCCTCCGCTGGGGGCTGAGCCTTCAGGGTAATAAGACGTGTTCATTCCAAGGCCATTATCTCTGAGGCGGCTATTCCCCTCAAGGACGATGAGAGAAGGGAGGGACTGGAGGAGACACCGGAGAATGTGCCGCCGCGGCAATCGGTCCCCGTCATCAGGGGCAGCAACGGGACCCTCGGTGGCTGTGTGTTCAGGGAGGGACAGTACAGATCGTCAGGTTTTCACTGCGGAGAGATCCTGGAGAGATTCGAGGGGCGCTGAGTGCTCTGGATGAAAGGGCCCGTCCAGACACAGGGGACTGCCTTTAAAGGAACTATTGTTTTTAAAACAGTTATGGATTTGCAGAAAAACAGCAGAGATGGCATGAAACCATCCCCTGTGCACCAGACCCACCTCCCTGCTGGGTCACTGGTCCCAAGTGTGCTGTCCATTCAGGGTCTCTCTAGAGCTTTTTACTTGTTTTTTGTTCTTGTTTTTGCTTTTTAAAATTTTTTTTAAATGTTTATTTACTTTTGAGAGAGGCAGAGCACAAGCAGGGGAGGGGCAGAGAGGGAAGGAGACACAGAAGCGGAAGCAGGCTCCAGGCTCCGAGCTGTCAGCACAGAGCCCGACACGGGGCTTGAACCCATGAACCAGGAGATCATGACCTGAGCCGAAGTCGGACGCTCAACCGACTGAGCCACTCAGGCACCCCTTGTTTTTGCTTTTTTAATCTCATGCCTTTTTCTCCTGTTCCAAGGTCCCACATAACATGTAGTGTCGTCTGCTTAGCATCTGGGCTGGGACAGTTTCCCAACTTCCCTTGGTTTCCATGATGTTGACCGGCTTGAGGCGTACCAGTCGGGAACCCTGCAGAACCTGACTCAGGATCCGTCTGACGTTTTGCTCGGGGTTGGACTGGGGTCCCGGGTTCGGGACGAAGCCCACAGGTCAAGGGCCCTCCTCGTCCCGCCCCATCAGGGCGCCTGCCGTCGGTCGGCCTGACTGATCCCCGAGGTGTCCGCCTCGGTCACCTGGCTGAGGCTCCCCCACCCCCACCCCCGTCCACCCTGCCCTCCAGGCGGGAGCCCGTGTGCGCAGCCCACGCGGAGGGAGGGGGTTCGGCCCCAGCAACTCCAGGGCCCGGTATCTGCGGACGTGTTTGGAATCCTCTGCGTCGGAGACTTGTCTCTTGGCTCATTTACTCATGAGTCTGTCTTACGTCATCAGGGACTCAGGCCTGATTTTAGGTTTCGAGTTTCGTACTCTGTTGGGGAGCCTGCTCCAGCTTCGGCCCCACCCGGTGGGGTGCGAGCTCGTCCTCCCTCTCTGGCACACCCGCCCCGCCCCAGCCCTGCGGTCCGCGGGTTCTCCAAGGATTTCGTCTCCTTGCACGGGAGAGGGGGGTAGGGCAGGGGGTAGTCTTTTAATGAAGGGAATATCTGAAAGTCTGTTCAGAGCAGGGGAAGATGCGGGGCACCCGGCCTTTGCAGACCCCCCAGAGTCAGCACAGGCCTAGTCAGTTCCCGCCGACAGGACCCCCAGGGGAGCCCCTCCCTGCAGCTCTGGGGCCTCGCATCTGCTCCAGGGCCTTCCCAGCCCCGGCGTCCTGAGGGAGGGGCCAGCATCGCAAGGTGGCCCACAGGAGCCTCCTCTTTGTGGAGGAAAGCCCACTGGGGCAAGAGCTCAGATCTGCCCTGAGGTGAGGGGCCAGGGGCCGCAGAGGTCCCGGGGACAGTGGGGACACACCAGGATCAGTGCCTTGAAACCTCTCAGGGGAAACTCACTGCGAGCATCCGCCCGTGACCTTTGTATTTGCTGCGAGCTGCAACTCTCACCTGCCTCTTCGCGAATGCACGCCCGGGGAGGGGGGGTGGTCTGGGGACACGGGGACAAAGCCTTACATGGGGGCAGAGCTCTCCTCCCCACATGCTCTCAAATGTCCTCCTGAAATGGCTTCCGTTATCTGCAGGGTCTGAAGAGGAAAGTGAGTCCCAGGGAGGCTGAGCAAGTTGTCAAAGGTCCCGGGACTCTTTTGTGGCACATCCAGGACGTGCAGAAAATTCTGGAAGCTGTGACATTCAGGGCTGGGGCTCAGGGCCACGCAGCTCACAGGTGGGGAGCACTGGTCTGGTTTCTTAGTGGCCACACGGACACAAGCATGTTCATTCAACAGGATTGTCCTTGCTGGGGCGGGGGGACACAAATCCCTTCACTTGGGCCGGGAGTTGTGATGTCGCTGGTCCCACACACCCCACCTGCCACGGGGAGCCAAGCGCAGAAGAAGCTGGAGAGAGTCATGTGTGTGGCGGCCCCTGAACGGGCCCCACTGACAATCCTTCTTCCTGAGGCAGAGATGGGGTCTGGGGCCGGAAGCCTCCCCGCACGTAGGCGCCCCACCTGCAGCTGATCGATGTTTCCTGGGCGTCCCTCCAACAGAACACTTAGACCCTTTTAAGGCGTCCTGGGGCGATGCCCTGGGGCCCGTCCCTCCAAATCCCCGACACCTGCCAAGGACCCCTCACAGCTGCTAATTGAAAAGCGCTGGAGGTTAATGGCAGGGCCTGGCACCGTAGGGCTGGAAGCCAACTCTCAAGCGATGGGGAGGGAGACCTTCTGGAAGCTTCTGTTTTCATCTGCTCGGGTAACTCTCTGCTCACGAGCGAGTGGAGGGGTGGATCCTTTCCGCTCGTGAACTGGCGTTGCCCCTCAGCCATCGCTGTGACGGTGTCGGGCATGTTACGGCAGCCTGCCCCGGAACGTCCCAGCCCCGCACTCAGATGCCCCTGCTGCAGAGCGGACAGGTGGACCGGGCAGGACAGACACGGGCGGGCTCGAGCAGGTCCGCAGCCTGCCCAGGACTGACCCCCCGTGCAGGCCGCCTCCCTGCCCGTCTTGCTCAGCGCTGGCCCCCAGGCGTTTGATTCTCCATCGAATACCTCCTTTCTGTCCCTGAACTTCTCATGGTGTTTGGGTTCTGGGAGTTTCAAGGCCTGGGCTCTGCCTCTCTGTGCGCACAGGCCCAAGCCAGCAGCCGCCGCCTTAGACAGAACTCGAGCCACCCTGGTGGGGTGTCCTTTCCCGGGACCCTCGCTCTTCCTAGGGGGTCCTTCTGTCTGGGTGCTTTGACCTCGGCCCCGGCCACCCCCAAGCTCCCTCCCGGTCTCCCACCCCTCCCCACCTGCAGGCTAATGTGACCCGCTCTGCTCACACTTGTCACCGGCTCACTTCCTAGCACTCCCGAGACCCAAAGTCTCTTCTTTACCATCTGCGGGCGCCCCCGAAAGTCGGCTCTGCCAGGAGCTGCCCGGAACCTGGTCCGTGTAGTGTCCCGACTCACCACAGGGTCCCGGGTGCCAGAGGAGCACCCGCAGATCACTTGCTCCGTATACGAAGGGGTGAATGAGCGAGCGCGAACGAGGGACGTTCCCTGTCCTGCTTTATCCCAGGACAGAAGGAGAGGCTTAATGGAGGCTCCTCGCCAGGAAATCCACCCACACACACACCTGAGGCCACAGACAGCGATTTTCAAGCCGAAGAGCCCGTTGGGGCTCCACCCTCTCCGGTCGAGGGCGACTATTCCTTCCTGTCCTGGCTGAGGACAGGACCCACCGGGTGGGGAAGCAGTGGGATGGAATTTCTTCCTGAAATCTGTACCTTGGAAATTCTTGCACCAACTGTGACGTGAGGGAGAGATACTGATTCCAAAGTGAGAAAAGAATCATTCTCTGTATCAGGTGATGAAAGAAACGCAGAGCGGATGCAGGGTGGGGGCGAGGAGCCCATGCGCCTTTCTGCGAAGGTGACCCTTTATCCAGGATGTAAGTGAACAGGGGAGCGAGCCCTGAGGGTATCTTAGGGACTAGCGTTCCTGGGGAGGGCAGGCAGCATGTGCAAAGGCCCTGAGACAGGCACGTGTTTGGGGAGGAGGGGGGCAGAGCATGGAGGCCCAGCCGCTGCGGGTGACGGGCAGAGAGGGGGAGGGGAGGGCAGGGAGGGGGAGGGGAGGGCAGGGAGGGCGAGGGGAAGGTGAGGGAGGGCAGGGAGGGGGAAGGGAGGGCGAGGGGAAGGCAGGGAGGATGGGGAGGGCAGGGAGGGCCCGGGGCGGGTGAGGACCACGCAGTCAGCTCCGCGGTATCCACGTGGGTCTAAGCTCTTCCTCCGTGTTTGCTCTGCGTCCTGCAGAACATTCTCCGTTCTCGGCATCTTTCCCCTTCTGCTCTTACTAAACCTGGACTGACATATCTGTGAACTGGCATTTTTCCCCATGTCTTAACCACAAATCCCTCTCAGATGATCATCTGACCGCAGTAACACTTGCCCTGTTTGATCCAAACCGCCTCCCCTTCCGTTCCCTGGGGGGTCAAGTGTGTGGCCCTTTTCAGGTCAGTGCCGGTCCAGCCGCGATGCCCCGGGCCTCCCGCGGGAGGGGGACACAGCGGGACAGGACGGGCAGGCCTTCTCTCCTGGTGCTCCCACTGGAAGGGGGAGACAGAAGCATTCGCGTGGGTCAGAGGGAGTTCAGTTGGGTGTAGACAGGAGCCGATGCCAGAGGAAAGTGGAGTTGGGGGGTGGGTGCCGCACGTTGAGGGGGTGCTGGCTTCTGTGCGAGGTCACGGCGGCCTTCCTGGGCTCGGGATGCAAGCTGAGTCTGAGTTCTGCGGAGGGTCCATCCCTCAAACACCAGCAAAGGAATCGGGCAAGTTCCCCGACCGCATGGAGGGAGCCTGACAGGCACGAGGGTCTGAGAAAGAGAGAAAAGCAGTGCGCCGCATGGAAACAGCCTTTATTGAGTCAGCGGGTACAAAGCCCCCTACCTGAGCAGCAGCCCCGGCAGGTGGAGAGAGGGAGGGGCTGGGGCAAAAGGGAGACATCATTATCATGCTTTCACAGGAAGGAGACAATACGTACAATTTTATTCTTGAGGCTGATTCGGAAGGGGTTCAGGGCCGTGGCTTCTTCACGAGATGGGCTCTAGCAGAAGGAAAATCAGCCCGGATAAGAGTGGTTCTCCTGCTCCAGAGGCACGGTATTCGTTCACGCTGGGCCACATGTTTCCGCTTTTCGTTTTTCCGCTGTTCGCCTGTCTTTGCGTGGGCGCCAGATCTCTCCAGACCTGCAGCTGGCTCAGGGCCCCGGAGGCTCTCCAGGGTCCCCTCTTGGTCCCCGTCTGCACAGCGCTTACATCTGCACTCCCTGCCACCACCCCCCCAGGAGCCCCAGCAGGGGGACTGAAGCCCGTCCGTCGGCTCTCCGCCTCGGGTGCCCCACTTGGTGTGGCTTGTCCGCATCGCAGTCACACTCTGTCCCCTCGACGGGTTTTCTGCCATGGGCGCCCCTGCAATTTCAGAAAGCACTCTCTAATGTCTGGTTCAACCTGCCACGGAGAAGGTGGGTCACAAACAAACACATCTCGAGCACACTTTTCTCTTGGGTTTGCCCTCAGCTGAGTTAAAGTCAGCAAATGTTTACTGAGGTCCCACCACGTGTCCCCAGGTGTCCCTGGAGGACTGAGCCCAGCAGAGGTTTCCTTGAATCAGAGACTCAGAGGTGAAGGCAGACGGTGCGGAACCCTGGACGGCAGGTCAGGCGGGGTCCGGGGCCTGGCCTCCGCTCTGCACCCTGCACATCGCAGTGGGGGGCGGGGGTGGGGGGTGGGCGGCCGAAAAGCCAAGAGCCAGGAGAATAGCCCCACCGTCAGGCAAGGCAGGGGAGCAGAGGGGAGGCCCAGAGGCCACCTTCTCTTCCATTGTCTTGTCCGCACAGGTCAGCGTCAGAATCATGCACGGAAGACCACTGGGCCTGGGGAGGACCAGGAGTCACGTATGGATGCCCGTGTCCACGATGCGCTGACGGCTCTGGCTGCCCCACCCAGCCAGGAACGGCAGGGAGCAGGTGCCACTCTGAACCGGGAAGGCCTCGCGCCCCGCCCACACCAGGCACGGGGCTACGCTCACCACTGTCAGCACCTCCCGAGCACATTTTGTCCCGGTGGGGTCCCCGAGTCAGGGTGTATTAGCCGACTCGGAAGAGGCTGCCTGCCTTGAGGACCGTGTTCTGCTTTCGTCGGCACAGCCACTGAGGCACAAAGCTCCGGTCGAGGGGCGCCTGGGGGGCTCAGTTGGTTGAGCGGCCGACTTTGGCTCAGGTCACGATCTGGCAGTTTGTGAGTTCGAGCCCCGCGTCGGGCTCTGCGCTGACGGCTCAGAGCCTAGAACCTGCTTCGGATTCTGCACCTCCCTCTCTCTCTGCCCCTCCCCTCTGTCTCTCTCTCAAATATAAATAAACATTTTAAAAAACTGTTTAAAAAACAAACAAACAAAAGAGCTCTGGTGGAACCCAGACCTGCCCCAGGCCGAGACTCGAGGTCACGATTCTCCACGGTGTGACTCCTTTCTTCGTGAGGCTTTCTGTGTCAGACTGAGACTCAGCTGTCATCCTGCCCAGGATGTGCCCCAGGCCAGGCCCCAGCACGGAGGGCCCATCACGTCCCTTCGCAACTTCCAGCAGCTTCAGAGTGCGGCCCTCTGTCGCCGGTTAGGGGCTGGCTCTGCATGTGGAGCTTCTACGAGGGACACGTGTCTCCATCACAGAGTGACCTCCCCGAGCTGACAGCCGCTGTGCTCCCACGAGCGAGCCAAACGCAGCCGGCATCCGGGTGTGGGAGTCAACCCCTGCCGCCCTGACCCCAGACAAGGTCAGCCGTGGGGAGGGCCGCTCAGGGGACCGAAGCAGCCGGATGGTTTCTTCAACCTTCCCGGGAAATGTGGCTCTCCAACAAACGCTCTCCCGTCGTCTGTTATTCTGGGTCGCAGGGAGTGATTTGCATGTCATTGCCACCTGCTCAGCCGGGACAGTTATCGCAGACGGCCCCGAGTCCGCGGGCTCCCTCCTGCCCACCCGGAAGACAGCCGGCCGGCAGAGCTCTGACTGCTCAGCTGTCAGAAGGAAATAAAAGAACAAAACAAACCAGCTCGTGTTTCTGATTCTAGATAATGGCTTTTCAAAGCTTCCCAGAAACCACCTCTCCACCTTTCCTTCTCCCAGGTGAGAACACACAGAATCACAGGCCCCGCAGCACAGTCGATACTCTTGGGTCCCACACGGGGGACCGAGGACGGAGCCAGAAACGTTGAGAAAGTGGGTTTCCAGAGATGTATTTCACCTTGTGGAACACCGTCCCCCGTGCCCTGCCGCAGGCCTGGCACGTGAACAAATGCCTCTTCTCCGCGCTGAGGGCCCCTCCGGCCCCTGCTCGGTCGGCCTGGTGTCAGACTGAGGGACTCGGCCGTCAGCCAGCGACCCTGTGATGCTGTTGCGGTGGGCGGTGGGGTTGGGACAACCACGTGCCCCCCGCGGCCTGGCCAGCTACAGTCTGGATCTTTGAAAGACCGTGCTGAGGACAGACTTAGAAAGATCCAGGTTTCAGGATCAGTTGGAAAATGGGACATAATATTTTGTCATAGATTTCTGGTTAAGACCTGACCGAACGGAAAGTGTAAGGACACCAGTTAGAGCCTGGGCTCCCCAACTGGCGGGTTTAACCCCCCCTCCGCCCCCCCCCCCCCCCCGCCGTGGGATGTTGCAACATCAGGTTGGTCTCAGTTTCGTCCTCATCCTTCACACAGCCCTACATCCGCGCTCATCCACCCCATCGCCGACTCTCCATCAGAGGCTCAGCACGGACCCCACGCCGCCCTCAGGGCACCCTCCCTGCCGTCCAGGAACGGGGCTCATCGCTGCCAACCGCTGTGTCTCCTCACCACCCGCGGGCCGCGTTCCTCCTCTGTCCGTGGCCCAGAGTCAGTGGCAGGAGGGCGCCCGGCAGAGCGACCAGCCCTCTTCAGAAGAGGCAGAGGAGAACTGGAATCTGCTTTGAAGGCCCCACGTCACCTTGCCTCCAGCGCCCAGCCTGCTCTTGATGGAAACTGAGCCTTTGTTCCCCTAATGTTTGCTGACTTCACTTCCTGTGCCAAACAGGATAAAAGCTTCTGCTCAGAGACATTCTTTCTGGACTCAGAGCCGTGCACCTGCTAGCCTCTGACGTCACCGGGGCGGAGCGTCTGCTCTCCCGGCCCCAAGGCGTAGAGGCACACAGGTGCTGCCTGGTTCCAGAACCACACGTCGGGAAGATGACGGGCTTTGGACCCGGACCCCGTGTCACAGAGCTTTCCAAAGTCACACAGCTAATCGCTACTCTAAGTGTTTCTCCTTCCCCAGAAAATAGGGAGCAGACACTCATGTTAGGGTCAGCGGGGGAATGGGATGTGATAATGTTTGAAACCCAAACCCCTGGGATTTCCACCCAAGACAGAAGACGGAACAGGGCCTCAGGGTCCTCGGATGCTGCTTCAGACACAGAGGTTGGGATTAAACGCACATTAAATGTAAAAAGCACAGATGGGGTTGAAAAAGGAAAGGAGAGTCCGTCACATGCCTGAAATACAGACACACTTCCCAGCCAGAAATTAAGACCAATGGAGGTTCCTGGCCTACCACACGGCACTGACACACTCATCGGGGCCCAGGGCGGAGCACCGACACACTCATGGGGGCCCAGGGCGGAGCACCGACACACTCATCAGGGCCCAGGGTGGAGCACCGACACACTCATCGGGGCCCAGGGCGGAGCACCGACACACTCATCGGGGCCCAGGGCGGAGCACCGACACACTCATCGGGGCCCAGGGCGGAGCACCGACACACTCATCGGGGCCCAGGGCGGAGCACCGACACACTCATCGGGGCCCAGGGCGGAGCACTGACACACTCACGGGGGCCCAGGGAGGAGCACTGACACACTCACCGGGGCCCAGGGTGGAGCACTGACACACTCACGGGGGCCCAGGGCGGAGCACTGACACACTCACTGGGGCCCAGGGTGGAGCACTGACACACTCATGGGGGCCCAGGGCGGAGCACTGACACACTTATGGGGGTCCGGGGTGGAACCAGCTGCAGCCCCGTGTGGAGACCGGCTTCCTGCACAATGTACCATGTACGTCCTTTGTGAAAAGGGGCCTGTGGTTCATGCCCGGTGCCCCGCACCCTCCTCTCAGAGGTCACCTCAGGTCCCTGAGCTGTCAATGGACACATGACATGTCGGTAAAACCAAACTTGAGCCTGTGCTGTTAGTGCACACGGAGCTTGAATTTTCTGTTAAACGTGGTGTGGACACTCTGAGTGCACTCATGTGCACACACACACACGGGACAAACACCAGACACACACACACACACACACACACACACACACACCTGCCCCAGGGCCCAGAGTGTGGAGCCAACAGTGTCCTAAGACGAACAGGTGCGAAACCCTGGACAACACAGAACAGGCCTTGAGGATGAGAAATGCAGATTAGTTTCAGAAATCCCCCCAGGAAACTAAAGACACAGGGTAATCCCAGATAGAACTAGAAACGAAAATACTCACGCTGCACTAGGCGACACGGAGAAGGCCACACCAAGCATGAAAAGAACCCTACAGAGCAGCGTGACTTTGCTTCTGGTTATGAGGGGCCGGATGATGTAGACCAACATCCCATCAGAAACAACCGGAAAGGCAGGGCAAAACATTTTAAAATCACTAAGACTGGGGCACCTGGGTGGCTCAGTCAGTTATGCATCTGACTCTTGATTTCAGCTCAGGGCTCGTGAGATTGAGCCCCGTGTCTGGCTCTGCTTTGAGCGTGGGATCAGCTTGGGATTCTCTCTCTCCCTCTCTCAGTCCCCCCCCTTCTCTCCCTCTCTCTCTCAAGATAAATCAGTCAACTTAAAAAATAAAATAAAATCACATTGACCACATTGAAGAGATATCAAGTGACAGAAGAGTTATGAGACCACGATGTGGAGAAAACGCACCGAGGGGACCCTGGCAGGTGAGGCCAACCTCTTCTCTAGATGAGCAACGGCCAACGGCCACAGCAGAACCTTCTGTGATGACGAACGTGTTCCGCATTCCCTCTGTCCAACATGGTAGCCTGGAGCTACCCAACACTTCTGTGGCTGAAAAACCTAATTCCAGACTTCGTTTAATTTTGTGTTTTTATTTATTTATTTTATTTATTTATTTTGAGACAGAGAGTGTGAGCATGTGCCAGCAGGGGAGAGGCAGAGGGAGAGGGAGAGAGAGAGAGAGAGAGAGAGAGAGAGAGAGAGAGAATCCCAAGCAGGCTCCTGGGACTGTTACAAGGAACCCTCCACAGGGCTCGAACCCACGAACTGTGAGATCATGACCCCAGCCGAAATCAAGAGTTGGACGCTTAATCCACTGAGCCACCCAAGTGCCCTTAGACTTTGTTTGATTTCAGTTAATTTAAATTTGGATACCTACATGCAACTCCTGGCCACCGTATTAGAGAGCACAGCTCCAGAGAGTATTGTCAAATTTGGAAAAAGTGGGTGAGATGCTGAGAGACGGACGGGGGTTTTAGCCGACCCTGGAATGTGAGGAGGGGGCAAAACGTAGACATGAACATCCAGAGCCCACTCAGGATGAGGGCGAAATGGATATTGTGACTAGCCGCTAAGCCCCCCTCTGGGACCAAGGCCAGGGGTCCGCAAAGGCTAGCCCCTTTGCCAAACCTGGCCCAGCGTCTGCTTTTGTAGATAAAGTTTCACTGGAAGGCAGCCACGCCCATTTGTTACACAGAGCGGCTGCTTCACACAGCAGCAGCACAGTTGAGTGGTTGTGACAGAGACCATATGGGCTGCACAGCCCAAAATATTTATTCTCTGGCACCTTAGAGACAAAGCCTGTCAACCGCTAAGGAAAACAGCATGAGGTTGGCTTCTGGTTACGATGGACCAGATGATGTAGACCAAGGCTCCCCAGCTTCCTGAGCATTCGCTGGTGGCAGCACCCAGGTGAATTGCTCTCGGCCGGGGGAGCCGCTGTGCCCAGGGCTTCAGGGGCTCCTTGGAGTAGTGTGGACTCACTGCCTGGTTGATGCAGAGTAAAGACTCGGCCCCTCGTCTGAGCTGAGGACACCTGCAGTTGTGGGTCCCCCCATGGGACCAGCCGAGGCTTTATATAGCCGCCATTCCAGTTCAGCCTCCACTCTGCCCCGGTCTGCTTCTCCGGTGCTGGAAGTACTGTTCCCAAGAACACGGTCCAACAAAACTCCACACAACCTGTGCCTCAGCGTCAGTCTCCTGAGGAGTCTGCCAAAGAAAGGGGTCTGGAAACTCCCCCAAATTTGGGCTAGTGGCCAAGAAGGATACACCACGGGTGGGAGAGTCATCTGGGAAGAGAGGGCCCTAAAAATAAAGGAGTCCACGTTTGCACTTGCCTCGACTATGTGTTGTGAGATTACTGGTGTCTCTAGCCTGGCCACTGGCCAGAGACCAATATCATCCCATCCTAGAAGAAGAAGGCAAAGTTATCCGGAGCATCAAATAGTCTCTACAATTTTCCAAATCCCATGGCCAGCATTTACTACAAATAAACAGGCACAGGAGACGACAACACGACTCCAAACCAAAGAAATGAAGCAGGGACATGCCCACAGAGGGTTCAGATACTGAATTATCACATCATCTTTTGAATAAATATGTGTGGTGTGCCCAAGGAAATAAAAGACAAAACTAATATGTATGTAGAAAATGGGCACCTAATAAGAGAAAAATCAAGAATTAAAAAATAAGCCAAAGGATGAACAATTTAATGGAAGGGTTTAATTCAAAATCAGTCGTAGCTGAAGAGACAATTACAACACTGGAAGGCAGGTCAGAAGAAAATATTCTGAAATGTGCTTAGTGACAAAGGTACTTCAAAAAAACAGAAGATCAATAAGAGGCATGTGGGATGCAGTGTAAATGTTCAACATATGTGTAAGGGAAGTCCCGGGAAAAGGGGAAAAAGAATATTGTATGGGACCAATACATATTACCATATTGCATGGGAAAAAAATGAGGGTAAGGATTTTCCAAACGTGACTGTAAATATCAAATCATACTCAACATGAAATGGAGGCAGAATAAATAAAAAGAAAATCACAATTAATCACAATATAAAAGACTTCTGAAAATCCAAGACTGGCTTAAATCTAAATCAATCAACCAACCAGATCTCCTTCAAAGAAACAACACTCAACTGACAGCCAATTCATCACGAGAAAAATGGAAGCCAAAAGCTAATGGAAATATCATCAAAGTGTTGACATGATACATTAATAACAAAAAGGTAACTAGGAAATCATCACACGTGTGGAAATCAAATAAGACACTTGTGCGTAACTTTTTAGTCAAAAGAATTAAGAAGAAAATATTTTTAGCTGCGTGCTAACGAAAATAATACACATAATGGACGTTATGAGATAAAAGTCAAATTAATGCTTTAGTGGAAATAACTTTTATTAAAGGGAAATTTGAGGAGAGAAAGTATACATTTGTCAATGGAGGGGTTAGAATGAATTCTATGTAATAATATTTTGGCTTGACTTACATTTAATTATTTACACTATGCTTTGGGAGTCTTCATTCGTGCTTGTCACATGGACCCTGCATACACTGCGGATGGCCAGATTTGTGACAACAATGGCATCGTAGTGACAGGTGGGTACAGTACCTTTTCAATGACAGCTTCTGGGTCCTTGGATACCCATAGGGGAAAAAATATTTCAATCTCTTACCTCACATAATTATACAAAAACCAATCCCAGACATATTTTGAGTTTAGATATGAAAAAAGTAAACTTAGATACGAACGCTAAATCGCTAAAACTTATGAAATGTATCATAAGGAATTTTTGAATGAGCTTGGTGTTGGAAAGATTTCTCAGTCTCGACACAGAAGCACTAACTGTAATGGAAGAAATAGATGAAGTGTTAGAACTTCTCTTTTTCAAAGGATTGAAAAGGTAAGTCATCAGGTGGGAGGAAAGTGTTTATTATCTAATCTCCTGACCTTGGAATAGGCAGAGGTTTATTTTATTTTTAAGTTTATTTATTTATTTGTTTGTTTTGAGGGGAGGGGCAGAGAAAGAGAGAGAGGGAGAGAGAATCCCAAGCAGGCCCCCGTGCTGTCAACGCAGAGCCCAACGGGGAGCTCAAACTCGCCAACCGGGAGATCATGACCTGAGCAGAAATCAGGAGTCAGACGCCTAAGCAACGGAGCCACCCAGGCGCCCCGGAATAGGAAGAAATTTTATTAAAGATACAGAGATCATTGACAGAGAGAAGTGTTAGATCAGTAAATTGTGGTCATTTGAAATCCATCACTCGAATTCATAGAAATCGTATCAATAAAAGAGCAAAATGCAGCCCTCAGCCACTTCACAAACAAGAATTTCCACAGGTAGAGGAGAGGAGTACACAATACAAAAAACTTAAACTATCCGACATTGGGGCAATTATAGAGCAACCAGCTGCCGTTGCACGAAACAATACAAATGATCCTCAAGCCATTACGTTCAGGGTAAGAACCCAGACACATGCACACGTGGGCACATGTGTGTTAGAAACAGGGCAAAGGCAACCTGTGGCATCAGAATTCAAGACAATAGCTAAGCTTGGGGAGGGGGTACATCCTGGGACGGAGGGACGAGAGATTTCATGGGATGCTGGAACTGTTTCCACCCTCACGTGTAGGTACATGGATGTGTCTATGGGTGGTAATTTATGAAATAGTTACATTATGACATAAGCATCTGTGTGTGTGCACGTGTGCACACGTGTGTGTGTGTATATGTCTTAATTTCATAAAGAAATTCTTCCCTAACTCAAATGTGTGGACGGGGTTACGCAGATCTGGTGGTGAATTTGTCACCCATTATTTTAGGCAAGAAGAAAGAGATACTTATTAACTTAAACAATGAAAAGTATTATAAAACACTACATTACTGTACTTGGTTCACATATAAAAATGTTTACGTACAGAATTACATAAACATTGAATGTAAACCTATCCGGGACAGAAACTACTATCTGCCCGTAGTAACGAGTTTGATTGGAGGGACACTGTTGTATGTGGGTTTCAGGGTGATCGAAAGAAAATCAAGTCCCCAACTTCTTTGGTAGGAAGAGAGTAGTTAATATCTAATGATAAAGAATCCAAAATTGTAGGAAAAATGCACTACTTAAATAGAGTAAGTCTCAAAAAGAAACAGCTAAAACAGATTCGGTGATTGCTTCTGGGAGCAGATAGAAACAGCATTGTCCCAGGAACGGCTTCGTTTGTATAAGAGACCTGTAGAACTTTCCAGCTTTTTAAAAAAAAAATTTGGGGGGCGCCTGGGTGGTGTAGTCGGTTAAGCGTCCGACTTCATCCAGGTCACGATCTCGTGGTCCGTGAGTTCGAGCCCCGCGTCAGGCTCTGGGCTGATGGCTCGGAGCCTGGAGCCTGTTTCGGATTCTGTGTCTCCCTCTCTCTCTGCCCCTCCCCCGTTCATGCTCTGTCTCTCTCTGTCCCAAAAATAAATAAACGTTGAAAAAAAATTAAAAAAAAAAAACTTTTTTAAGGTTTACTTTTGAGAGAGAGAGACAGAGCATGAGCAGAGAAGGGGCAGAAAGGGAGGGAGCAGGCTCTAAGCTCTGCTGCGAGATCATGACTTGAGCCGAAGACCGATGCCCCACCAACCGAGCCACCCAGGCACCCCTCAAATTTTCTAGCTTTTAAAGCTCTACATGTGTAACTTTGATAAAAAATAAATATTTAGGGAATAAAACCTACAGCTATATCATACATGTACGTATATCAACGGAATCTATTATGAGGGTGGCTAAAAGGAGGAAATATACCTTTGCCGTAGTAAATGCCCACCACGTTTACTATCTAACAAGTTTCTGTAAACTTCCAGAGAATAGAGAAAGAGGCAGAGATCTTCTTTTCATTAAAATAGCTGGTGTAATTAAGATACCACTTGACAAGCAGGCGCAACAAGAAAAATCTATACCCAAGCCTACCGTAAACAGATGAATAAATCCTAAATGATATTTAATATCAAGATCAACAAGGTATTAAAAATAATGCCTGGCAACCACACAGAGTTAATCACAGGAATATAAGAATGGTTAGAAAAACCTATCATCGGGGTTATTACAGCCAGAGAATAAAGGAGAAGCTTTAATGACCTCACTAGACGCTGAAGAAGCATTTGATGGAGGCCGATGCTCATTCCTGACAAAAACCACTTAGAAAACAGAGACAGTAATGAAACACTCTTATCTTGATAAAAAGTATTTACCGGAAAACTGAAGCAAGCATCATACTTAACAGTGGACATGAGTGATACTTTCTAAACATCAGCTCAGCAAGGACGTCCACGATACATCACTGTTTAACACTGCGCGAAGGGTTCTAACAATGTAAAGATGGAAAAAAAAGTAGCATGAGAAATATGGCATTATGTATATGAGAATGTTCTTTCCTACAAAAATGCACAAGCATAAACTGATAAATGTCTCAAAACGGTCATGAGAGCTCAGCTACCTGAGACCGAATATATCAACCGACAAAAATCAATAGTTTTTCCAGAACCAGCAACAACCAAATAGAAAATGTAATAGAAGAGAAAGGATTTTATTCACAGCCGAAATAATAACATAAAAAGAACTCCAGACCATACTAACCTATTGGAAAAGTAAAAATTGGGGGTCCTCATGCAGGTGGAGATTGTGGGTGTGGGGGGGTGGTGGGCACAGGGCACGTGGCTTCTGTGGCTCAGCTGGAGGTGGCTCACCGAACACCTGCCTACTTTCCCTTGTCTGCAACTTACTGACAGGCTGACACCCAAATGCGAGGGACGGTGAGAAACGCCATCCCCGACGTGTGCAGGAGGAAAGGGGACGTGGTTTGGGACACGAATAAGTGTCTGCCACCCAGGACAGGCCTCCGTGTCCTCACACGTCCTTTGTCCTGAAGAATCCACACCTTCCATCAACATCCCAGGCAAACGCCAATAGGTTTTGTGATAGAGCCTGAGGAGTTCGTGCTCTGGTTCGAATGGACAGGACGTGTATGGGAACAGCCGGCACCGTTTTGGAAAGATACACAGCAGACATGAACGTGGTTGGGGGTTTGCCCGGCTGACGCGGCCCGAAGTAGGATCACGAAAGCAGTATGACATCAGAGTGTACAAACACGTGAGGCAGCGGGACAGGCATTCGGGGAGCAAACTGACGCATCAGGGAGTTTGCACATAAAATTGCATTAACGTAATAGCAGTGATGTTTCTGTGAAACAGAACGTCTAACTACTAAATGATGCTGGGATCGTTGACGACCCACTTGCTAAAAGAAAGTATAGACGCAGCATCGCTTACAGTAAACGTAAATAGGTTTCAGTTTGATTAAAAACGTAAGCCCGAAAAATATCGCTAATGACGTGTGGCGGGGAAAGCATTGTGATATGGGAGGATTAGAGTCCCCGTGGAAAGAGGTTGACAGATTCCCTGCGGTAAATGACAAAAGTCACAAAGATAATGACAGCTGCCAGAAGGACAGTGCCAAAAGCAAACGACGAATATTCAGATTCTGCAAAGGGTCCACGCAAACCGACACAAAAAAGACAACCCAGTCGAAAATAACCAAAGGATCCGAACTGTGGGTTGACTGAACGTGACATAAAATGGCCAATAAACACATGAGAAGATTTTGAAACAGAGACTAAAGGTGTTTTCGATGAGGAAGGAAGTATAAAAATCGTAACGGGAAGTCTGGGGGAGGATGTGCTGTCTTTGCATTTTGCCGGAAGGACGCGTTGCTAAAGCTTTTTCAAAGGGCAATTTATCAGTCAATTGGAAGAATGATGCGCAGAGACTCTTTGATCCAAGACTTACATTTTAGGAATCTTTGTAAAGGAAGTAGCAGCCTGCACGCTTGACCCACGTGTGTGCATGTACAGAGAAGTTCTTGCAGCATTGTCTGTAAGAGCAAACTCACGAGAACAAATTAAATCATCATCAAGAGGGAAACAGGTAAGTTAATCATTGCGAACCCAATCAATGGACTCCTATAAATAGTAGCTAAAAATTTTGGAGGTAGAACACAGGGCCGGCTTGCAAAATCCGTAAGATACATTGCTAAGTGAAAAAAGTCATTGAAAGGGTATAAGGTGATCCCATTAAATTTTATTCTTTTATTTTTTAATTTTTTAAATGTTTTTATTTATTTTTGAGAGAGAGAGAGAGAGAGAGAAGGAGAGAGAGAGAGAGGGAGAGAGAGAGAGACAGAGCGAGCAGGGGAGGGGCAGAGACAGAGGGAGACACAGAATCCAAAGCAGGCTCCAGGCTCTGAGCTGTCAGCACAGAGCCCGATGCAGGGCTGGAACTCACAGCGCGTGAGATCATGACCTAAGCCGAAGTCGGATGCTCAACCGACTGAGCCCCCCGGGCGCCCCAAGGTGAATTAGGATGTGCGCACGCATGCGTGTGTGCGTGCACACACACACACACACACACACACACAGGGGCAGGGGAGGGATGTGGGGTGCTCCCCCACACCAAATGGAGCACTTTGATGGTATCTGGTCGGATACTTGAGTGCAAATAGGAGGTAAGGCACGAGTTGAAGGAGACATTTTAATTTTTCACGGTGCATTTCTAGAATCCTTTTAAAATGGAAATGCATCAGCGTGTTAATAATAAATGTAAATAGTAATAGGTAAATGACACAAGTCAAGGGAATTAAGCACATCACCTGCTCCTTCCTTCTTCCCTTTTCCTCTTAGAAGAAAAATCCCTGTCGGCCGTAGCATTTCCCACAACAAACCTCTCCCTCCTCACCCCTTCCCCACCCTAGGGATCCTGTCAACTACTGGGTACCCCCATGTCTGTCCATTCCTGTCGCTTGCTATTGAGGGCAAGGAAGAGAGGGCTTAGAGCTGGGTCCATCAAAGGAACCTCCCTCAGCTCAAGCCCCACTGACCCTTGCCCCCCAGAGGCTGCCCCAGAACAAAGCAGGGTGTCTGCTTTGACAAAGACCGGCCAACCTGTTAGCATTGGGGATGTTTCTCCTCTGTGTTTCCCAAGGAGATATGGGGAGTCTTTATGCCCCCTTGGTGCCACCCCACTGACCCCAACCTTCAAAACCTCCCTTCACTGATGCCTCTGGGATTGAACTGGCCTGGCTGATCTTCAGCTCTCTGATGGTTCTTTTTCTCTTTGGGAAAATTATCTAGATTCTTTTAGCTGCAGTTTAGAGTTTGAAGGTCCTTGGAATTATGCCAACTCTGTCAGTAGTTATCAAGCAACTATAATGTGCCTGGAGCTGGGCTGGGCACCGTGGCTCAGACACCACTCGTCAAGATTCAGTCCCATGTTTTCACGTTTTCACAACGCGCGAGGAAGAAAATCGAATGTGCACACACGAAGAAACAAAGTCCTCAAAGAGCTGTTAAGTGCCTTGCCACGAGGGGCACAGTGATAAGTGATGAGGGTCCCTGAGATCTGTTTTAAAAACCGCAATGACGTGAAGGAGGTGGAAACTCACCATCAAGGTAAATCCGGCTTCCCTAAGTTTCTTACAGAGAGAATTAGGGCTAGCCTCTTAACCGTGTCAGCTTTGTCGCTTAGAAAAAAAGGGCTAAGTACTTTAGTTCATCCACTTACAGTTTTCGGTGATTCTCAGATGAATAGACCAGACAATACGAATATTTATCTCCTTATGTAACAATCATAGTACACGGGATAAAACACAACTGAAATCCTTTAGACGCATAGCCGAGTTTGCGTGAAATAAAGGGAGCTCCCTGGGGAACAGCAAGGTTTGCTAACACGTAAGCTTACACCAGTGTTTCTCTGGGGACATTTTCTAACTTACAGACTAAAATACTTTGTTTTAAGCCAAAAAGACAGACTTGGGGTCCATTCAAGGGGGTGGGGGGATATAAAAGTGACTCCTGAATAAATCCTAGAAACCCAAAGAATTGCACACTTAGTAGAAACCTACTAGAAATAACTGGGTGCCTGGGTGGCTCAGTCGGTTAAGCGTCTGACTTCTGCTCAGGTCACGATCTCACAGTTTGTGAGTTCAAGTCCTGCGTCAGGCTTTGTGCTGACAGCTTAGAGCCTGGAACCTGCTTCAGATTCTGTGTGTCTCTCTCTCTCTGCCCTTCCCCCTTGAGTGCTCTCTCTCTCTCGCTCTCTCTCTCCTTCAAAAATAAATAAACATTAAAAAAAATTTGTTTAAATCCACCTGCCAGCAAAGAGGGAGATGTGACCAATCTAAGCAGGACTTGGGAAAAAAAAAATCAAACGATCATTTATAATATCTACATAATAATATAGATATTATACATCTAGTAGTAACCTGTAGTCACATTTATTAGCTGGTTTAGGAAACTCTAAGTGAAACAATAAAAGGTAGATCTTTGTTGGAAGTACCTATGAGAACTTATAGAAACAACCTAAATTTTTTCCATGAAAACCCTCTTTCTCTCAATTTGTCCATGTGATCTACACCAGATAAGCTTTACCAAACATGAGGTCACAATCTCCAATCCGAGAGCACTTTGGAAAGTGCCGGCCACGACCATGGAGAAGAGCCCACACAAGTAGGCGTTCAGCCACTGAAACTATAAAATAATAAAATTGTCAGAAACAAGTTATAAATGCGCACGTGTAAGATATGCTAAAATTTAAAGGATGTAATTTGAAACACCAGAAAGGAATAGGATAATATTATTTTTTGGAAGATTTTTTTTTTAAGTTTGCTTGTTTATTTTGAGACATAGAGAGAGCCAGGGAGGGGCAGGGAGAGAACCCCAAGCAGGCTCAAACCCACAAACCGTGAGATCATGACCTGAGCCAAAATCAATAGCCTGGTGTTCAACTGACTGAGCCACCCAGGCATCCCAAGGGACAGGATAACATTAAAACAAAAGCAAAAACAAAAACAAAACAAAACAAAACACTGGAGAGATTTAGAAAAACAAACAAAAAGAGAGAGAAATTTTAGAAACAGTAAATATAGTTACAGAATTAAAACTCATTAATATGTATTAAATATCCGATTTGACACAGATAAGAGAGAATTGTGGAAAGATACTCACAGAAATTTCATATGGAACACCTAAAGAGAAAGTTCTGGAATATACAAAAGAGTAAATCAAATAACAGAAGTTGAAATGGCAAGATTAAATGTAGTGTCACTGGATTTCCAAAAATAGAAAATAGGGCAGGTGGCAGATAGTTTTTAACACAAAAATATGAGAAATTAATGCAGAGAGAAGCGATTGGGACATAAATTGATGTATATGTGGATGCCTGCCAAACAAATATTGGTCACGTAAACAAAAATTTCAATGACTAATTATTAAGTCCGTCAGAGAAAGACAGATGTCATATGTTGTCACTCATATGTCACTCACTGAGAAACTTAACAGAAGTCCATGGGAGAGGGGAAGGGAAAAACATAGTTACAAACTGACAGGGAGTCAAACCATAAGAGACTCTTAAATACAGAGAACAAATTGAGGGCTGATTGGAGGGGCACGGGGGGGCCAGAGGGAAATGGGTGATGGGCATTGAGGAGGGCACCTGCTGGGATGAGCACTGGGTGTTGTATGTAAGCAATGAATTATGGGAATCTACTCCTGAAGCCAAAATCACACTGTATACACTGTTTGTTAGCCAACTTGACAATAAATTATATTAAAAAACAAAAAACAAAACACGTGGTAGGATTAAAGCACAAAAAAATTAACACAACACTTGGGAAGGGAGTTAGCTGGAATTAAGCCGCTGTAAAGTTTCTGTGTTATTTGATATGAGGGTAGCGGAATTAAAAAATTTTAGACTTGGTCACAGGCGTACATCAGTGAAAGCCTTTAATTTCAAACACAGTGGAGGACGTAATGGATTTCAAAAAACTCGTATTGGACGAAATTGTCAAAGTAGCAACTGAGAGTGTCAGGATCAAAAAAAAAGCACAAAATACGGGGGAAATGAATCCAACATTTTCAATAGAATAAATGCAAACGGGCTAAACTCACAGGTTTAAAACAGAGAGGTTGAAATCCTATTACAAATGTCTAGGGGAATAATATTTATGAGGGACACATTTAAACCCATGCATATGCCAAAAAGTAAAAAAAAAAAAAAAAAAAAAAATACCATGATAGCATTCCAGACCGAATAGAAACCAAACAGTAACACTGCGTTCAACAATATAGTCTGCCTCTTTTTCACATGCTGGGACGTGGTTGCCCCCTTCTCAAATGTCCAACGATTAAAATCCAAGCAAGTTATCTGAACACAAAGGAATTCGTCTATTAAATTTAAAAAAACCTGCAAAAACTAGAAAAGCCCTACATTATAAGAATTTGAATAATGTGCATCTAAATAATCTCAGGTCAAAAAAAAACCTCGAAGTAGGAATTAGAGAATATTTTGGCTATTAAGATACAACCTGCCAAATCTTGCAGGACGGACCTGAGGTCATGCCCAGAGGGAGAGTTAAGCCCTGAACACATATTCTAGAAATGAAGAAAGGTCAATTTTAAGAAGCAGACACTTAAAAGAAGAGAAAAGTAAAGATCCAGTAGAGGAAAAACCAATAGTAACAGAACAGTTTTAAAAACCAACAACTTTATTTTGATACATTTTTAAATGTAGACAAAAATGAATATCTCCCCCAATGTGTAATGTATCATACAGACTCAAAAAGAAAAAGGAGGCTTGTCTATGTCACAGCCGTGACAGGGACTAAATCAGGAGTCAAACAGGCATGACAGGAATTTCTGCATTTGGTCAGCATCTACGAGCTCCTAAAAGACCTTACCTCCCAGGTAATAGCAGGAAAAGCCTACACAGAAAATTACTACATTTCCTGATGAGAAGAATGGAGAGCAGTGGGTAAAATCTTCGTGAGTGATTTCCAGAGAGAGGTAAGTCCTACACGGGTCCACAGGGAGCCCAGCAGGTTTCATACCTGTATGCCTGCTCTGAGTGTGGAGAGGGTCCCATAAATCAAAGACTTTCAAGGAATGAGGACATGGCAGTTCAGTCTGGGATGTCAATGTGGCCTGGCAGGGAAATATAGATAGATGAAAGATAGATAGATGATAGATAGATAGATAGATAGATAGATAGATAGATATAGTAGATAGATAATAGATGATAGATAAAAATGATGATAGATAGATAGATAAGAGATAGATGCAGTGCATAAAGGGATTGAGTCTTTCAGAACAATAACAGAAATTCTAAAAAGGATGAAATAATATTCTAGACTGAAAAATACAAATCTGAAAAATTTTTATTTTTTCTTATTTATTAAAAAAATTATTTTTGAGAGAAAGAGAGAGACAGAGCACAAGCAGAGCGACAGAGGGAGACACAGAATCCTAAGCAGGCATCAGGCTCTGAGCTGTCAGCACAGAGCCCAACGTGGGGCTCGAACTCACAGACCGTGAGATCACAATCTGAGCTGAAGTCGGACGCTTAACCGACTGAGCCACCCAGGGACCCCTGAACATTTTTTTTTTTTAAATTACAGAGGCTTAACTCAGATGGAGACTGAGGAAGAAACTACCAGTGAAGTTGAAGATAGGCCAATATAAATTATCCCACACGAAGCAGAGAGGAAAAATATTGAAGAAAAAATGGAGCAAAGGGTCAGTGACGTGTGGCATAGGGACACCTACCCAATCTACGTGATGCCTGAGTAGGGAAGGAGGAGACTGTAAAATATTGGAATAAATTCTTGCTGGACTGTTTTTCCCCAATTTGATAAAAAGGAAAACCACTCCACAGATACTCGGAGTTCAAGGAAGTGCAAGGTATTGATACAATCAGAGTCCAGTCACTGCAAACTTCAGACCCAGAGACAAACAATAACAGTGGCCGAGACCGGGGGTGGGGGGTGGGGAGGGGAGGCTGCCAAGTCCCACAGAGCAAGCACATCTGGGGACAGTCACTGACTGCTCACCAGGGGCAGCACAACCCAACAGGAGGCACACACTCCGTCTTTAGAAGGAAACCCTGTGTCCCATGAGGGTGTAAGGCGGAAACCCGAGACGAGGACGGAGACACCGCGGTCCACGGTGCCAGAAAAACCACAGAAATACCAACCTGAAGGGAAGCTTTGCCAGACGGGAGCCCAACAAGAAGGAGAGAAGAATCCAGAAAATCCAGAAGAATCCAGGAAATCGACGGGCAAATGTAAAAGATGGGATGTTGACCACCTGAAGTGAGGTGACACGAGTGTGGTATCGCGTGCAGGAGAACGTACGGCCGTGAGACAAGAGTAGGAGGGGGTGAACAGGCGCGTTTACGGTTCTTTCTATTTCCAGCGTGTGTACTAAAGCTTTTACACTGGAGTTCACACTGTAATACCAGGCAGCCTCTGAGAGATTAAGAATTCCTGTTGTAATCCCTAGAGAAACACGAAAAATGCAGGCATTTAGCCAACAGCCAATAGGGGAGGACGGACGGGCTGCAAACTTGCATGATCCGTGGAGAGGGAAGCAGGCACAGAGAGCCCGCGGGGTCAGTACGAGTCAGGAGCCGCATTCGGGACTGCCGTCCGGCCACGCTTCTGATCACACCAACTATAAATGGTCTAGAGCTTTTCCAAAGGACCGATTGCTGTAGAACTTGTGGACCCACCATTTACAACAAGAAAACTGAAAAAGTTATACATCAACCGTTTTCAGACAACAGGGGGGCGCAGGACTGCTGGGCAATTGAAAAAGGGAAACAAATCAGGAGAACTCCGTGCTCACCCAGGATTTCTGCCTGGAGGAAATTTCTAGACCCTGGTGCCGGGCAGGGGATCCCACCCCGAAGCCAGAAGCAATGAGGAGATGGCCCCACTGGGGCCAAGGTGCCTGGAACACGGAGGGCAGGCCAGGGTAAGGAGGGGGTCACTGCCTGAAAAAAATCCAGAAATCTGCATGGACGACCCCTGAGACGCTGGCTGATACCAGTCTGCAGGTGGGGCTCCAGCTGACGGTCAAGGAGGAAGTGCTGGAAAGGAGGTGGTAACACAAGGGGAAGCCAATGTTACAGGAATGAAAAGAGGAAGGAACCAAATTCTCACTATTCACAGACAATGTTGTGAGATACATAGATAACCAAAGGAATCCACAGACAAGTTATGAGAATGAACTCGCGGTTACAAGGCATGAGAGCCATGAAGAAAATCAACGCGTTTTTTGTGGGCTGAACACAACAACAGAAACGGCAACGACAAAACCAATAAAACTGACAAGACACAGGAATACATTTAGCCAAAGACACACAAACGATGGGAAAAAAACCTAAATCCTGGTGGTGGCACCCAGGTGAGACACAGGTGCAGCCAGGGGCGTGTGTGCGCAGAGGCGGGCTCCACGTGGAGCCCACGTCCCTTCCCCAGACCACCCACGAAGAGGCAGGGAGCCCCTCGAAAGCCCTTCCAGGGTCCCCCGCCAGCTGTTTCCAGCTGATTCCCACCTTCCGTGGGGGAGCAAAGCGCTCACGTCGTCCGAGATGTTTTGCCGCATCTCATAGAACAATTGGCTACAAAGGCCGCCTGAGTACAACCACAGACCACGTGCTTTTGGCAAACCACAGAGGAAGTCTAGATACCAGAAACAAGTGTGGGAAAACGTCATTATGATTTTTATGGTGAATAACACATGTTTTAAATGTTTATTTAATTAATTTTTTTTTTTTTTTTTTTTTTGAGAGAGAGAGAGAGAGAAAGAGAGTGATCGGGGGAGGGACAGAGAATCCGAAGCAGGTTCCACGCTCCTAGCTGTCAGCGCAGAGCCTGACGTGGGCTCGTACTCATGAACCGTGAGATCACGACCTGAGCTGAAGTCAGACGCTCAGCCTCCTGAGCCACCCAAGTGCCCCAAATAACGCCTTTTTACATGTGTCTTGAACCGCACAGTTCGTGAAGGAAAATACGAATGAATTCCATGGAAGTAAGCATCAAAACCTTCTCTTTAAAAAGACGCCATAAAAACAAAGTTAAGCCACCACGGGCCACAGTCTGGAAGCAAGTATTGGCCGCGTGGGTGACTGACAAAAGATCAGAATCTCGGCTGCACAGAGAACCCCCACCGATCGAGAACAAAGAACGGCAGTAGAAAATCGGGCAAAAGATATGGAAAAGCATTTCATGGTAAAGGAGCCCAGGATTTTGCATAAACGCACGAAAAAAGGATCCAAGTCTCTAGCAATCAGGGAAAGGCTGAGCATCACCTGTGAGTTACCTGGGTGCCCCCCAGACTCTCCTGCTGGAACCCCAGTGCTCAGCGTGACGGTGTCCGGACCTGGGGCCCCTGGGAGGTCCTGAGGTCATGAGAGCGCTGCCCTCACGGTGGGGTTCTTGTCCTGACAGGCCCCCCGGCCCCTCCTGCCACGCGAGGACAGCCTGGAGGTGGCAACCTGCAAATGGAAGGGGGGTCTCACCATGAACCCGACCAGCCTGCCGCCCTGCTCCTGGACTCCCGGCCTCCAGCACCACGAGAAAGAAATCTCTGTTATCTACAAGCTGCCCGGGCCGTGCTGCTCCGGGGGCCTAAGGCAGAACCCATCCGGAAAACTAAAAGTTTACACGCCCCCGCGGGTCGGGGAAGATTTGAAGCAATGGGACGCACCGACTCCTGGCAGCTGTGTGACTGCACCACTGTGTGGGAGTAAACTTGTCAAGAGCTGGCAAATTGGAGATGCTGTAATCCCACAACCTTTGGACGCGGGACTGGGGACCCCATACTAGATCGGTCACCGCGGTTCCCATCAGTCTGATACAAGAGGAACTGGGTAGCCCAGCAGATCCCTCCAGAGGAGAGTGGATAAATAGGTTCTAGAACCTTCATGCAAGGAAACGCTCACGGAGAAAACGACCGGCTGGTGCTGTGTAGGGGCGCACGGAGCTCGCACGGTCGGGTCGCGGCGGGATGTGAGCCCTCACGCTTCACGTGGACGGCATCGCAGAGGGAACCCGACTCCCCTGTGCAGGCCCCCAGGCCCCAGGAGCAGACTGGGGTGCGGCGCCCCACGGAGGACGTGGTGGAGAAGCATCCGGAGCCCAGGCTGTCTCCTGGGGGCGGGATGGCTCAGTTTCCGAGTGGTGGTCCGCCTGAACCCGCGTCCGTCTCTGTCCTCCTGTCCGTGTCAGGTGTGGGACCCGATGCAGCTGTCTGCCCTCCAGGCACTCCTCCCCCAGACGCTCCCCACGTGGGTTTTCCCTTCACGCACATCTCGGCCCAGAGTGCCCGAGTCAGGAGGCGTCTCCGAACATGAGGCTGAAGGTGCCGCACAGCGTCCCCGGCACACGGCCCCGGCTGGGTTCCTGCACAGCATCGACTGCTGCCCGGGGTCTCCCTTAAGGGCATCTGTCTCTGCGGGGCTTTCTCTGACTCCTGTCTTCTGCCCCTTGATGGGGAGAGGGCAGGGTGGAGAGGGACGGGCTCCCTGCAGGAGGTGGGGCTTCAGCGGCCGGCAAGGGGTTGCATCCCATGGGCTCAAAGGATTCCCCCCCCGGCAAAGGCGCAGGGCCGCACGCTGAGCTCACGCAGGGCAAGGCCGCCAAGCCGCCATCGCGGGTGTGAACGTGGTGTCAGAGGGGGTGACAACACACACAGGGTCGAGGGCTCATCTGTGTGCAGAGGGGCACGGACTGGATGCACGGGGGCTGGGGCTTTGAGGAAGGGTCTGTCCCCCAGCTGACACCAGCAGCTCACGTTTACTGAGGCCGAACATGTGGCAGGCCCCGTGCCACGCGCTTTACGTGCAACCTCACTTCATCTCCCAGCACCCCAGCTCCAGCCTGGAACAGCGGACCCTGCCCGGCAGGTAAACAAGGGCCCCGAGGTCACCGGGGATGGTTGGCTGCCATGGCCACGGTGCCTGCTCTGACCTCGGCAGCCCTCCCCACGGCTCCAGAGGATGCTGCACAGCCTGGTGCTGCTGGGAATGGAGCACAGAAGGACAGAGGCAGGACGAAGCCGGGTCCGAGCTCAGCTCCCACGCGGCCACGTCCGCACTCTCCCACAGCTGCTAACCTGGATGTAGGCTTGGCCGGGAGCCGCCCTGCAGCCAGACCGGAGCAAAATCGTCGTGTGATTGAGTGTCTGAAGGAATGAGCCGGCAAGAGCGTGTCTGTGCCACGGCATGGGAGAAATCCCTCTTTGAGGCCATTATTAAGGGAACTTGTGTGACAAGGTCATTTCCTCAACGGTGTCCCCAGACTGAGTTACAATAGTGACGTGTATGGTATGCTTTCCCAGAATGCCCCATATTGTCATTCCTACAAGCCCCCCCCCACTCCCTGGCCAGGGCCGGAAGGGGAGGAGACAGACATGTGGCTGCAAGCCAGGCACCTGTTAGGGGGTGCTGGAGAGTTCCAGGGCTGCCCGTGAGAGCAATGCCCCCAAGGGGACCCCCGAAGATCATGCCTCCGGTGGCCATGTGGTCGCCATACTGTGACCTGTGACAAGAAACGTGTGCTGGTCTGCAGAGCAGTTCTGGCACCGGGAGCTCCCCGGGAATTTCCTGAGAGCTGAGAAGGCAAAGGTGTCTTTTGTCGTGTGAATGAGGTGGCTTGGGGTGGCGGGGGGTGGAGCCCACACCTGAGGACGGGGGCTGGTCACCAGAAGAACCCACCTGGGGGTCAGAGGGCTGGAATTTTCCCTCTCTGCGCCCCCCTTCCCAGGACCTGAAGGAGAGGGGCCGGAGGGGAGGGTCAGTCCCCAAGGGCCAGCGATGCCACTGGGCCCAAGGCAGGAAGCCGTCAAAACCCCGGAGGAGGAGCCGGGCTGGTGAGCGGGTGCAGGTGCAGGAGAGCAACCCCCTCACCCCCAACCCCACGCTGCCCTCTGCACCTCCTCCCGTGGCTCCTCCTCCTGTGACTAGTCCTCCCATGGCTCCCCCTCCTGTGACTGCTCCTCCCATGACTCCTCCTCCCATGGCTCCCCCTCCTGTGACTGCTCCTCCCATGGCTCCTCCTCCCATGGCTCCTCCTCCCGTGGCACCTCCTCCCATGGCTCCTCCTCCCGTGGCACCTCCTCCTGAGGCTCCTCCTTCCGTGGCTCCTCCTTCCGTGGCTCCTCCTCCCGTGGCTCCTCCTCCCGTGACTGCTCCTCCCATGACTCCTCCTCCCGTGCCTTTCTTCCCATGACTCCTCCTCCCATGACTCCTCCTCCCGTGGCTCCTCCTTCCGTGGCTCCTCCTGTGGCCGCTGCTGCGTGCGGCCTTGCCTGCAAGCCCTGATGTGGCCAGAGGAACGTTCCTCTGAGCTCTGTGAGCCGCGCTGGAACCCGAGGAGGGGTCGTGGGAACCCCTGACTTGTAACCGTGGCTCAGAAGCACAGGTGACGGCCCAGACTTGTGCCTGGGGTCTGGGCTGGGGGGGGGGGGGGTGCAGCCGGTCTCGTAGGACAGGGTCCTTAGCCCGTGGGGCCGGACTCTGTCTTCTGGTGGATGGCGTCACACCGAGTGCAATCGAAGGACACCCCCGGTGGCTTGGTGGGGTGAGGTAAAACCCCCCAACCTGGACTGCAGTCAGAATCCTACTGAATCAGGGTGTTGGACCCACAGAAGTCACAGAAAATGACCAGGTCACGAAGGTCATTTCAGCTCCTACCTGTATCCCTCAAACTGCCAGCCCGGAGGGGTCTAGCCCATCTACACGGAGACCCTCAGGCTACCCCGTGGAAAGTTCCCCGCAGAGAGGAACTGAGGCTCCAGACAGCAGCTGCGACAAAGTTGTCCCCACGTGGGTCCCTCTGTCTCCGTCAGCCCTTCAGAGGACCACAGCCCGGCCAACATCCGACCGCAGCCACCCGGAAGGCCCCGGGCGGGCACCGTCCAGAACTCACATAGCCTGTGAGCGCAAGAAATGGTGTGTCTAAGGCGCTAAGGTTTGGGGCGTTTTGATCCCCAGCACAGGGCGACCACAGACACAGCAGTTGGGACACGATCAAGGCTCAAAAGGAAGCCACTGCTGCCATCCCACGTTCTGACGGGCGTCCGAGGCGATGCGAGGGTGCATCCCTCTGGGCTCAGCCCCCACCCACAGAAGACGCCGCCGGGTGGGGAGTGGATGGCCGGCTGACACCCAGACCCTCGCTCTGACCGGGGGCCTGAGCCCAGAGGCCGAGGCCAAGATACGCACGGTGATGACGGGGCAGGAGGCAGCTCTGTGCCTTTGAAGGACGCGGCCACCTAGCTCGGCCACGGGTGTCGGCGACCTCGCACGCCCTCCGCTGTGGCGCCTCCGCAGCTGTTCCCCAACCCCGTGCCTCCCGCAGCTGACAACGACATTGAGTGCAATTCCTTCCCGGGAGTTTCTTTGTTCTTTCAGCAGCTCTTTGTTTCTCTGATCCTCAAAGAGCCTCTGAAACCACGGGGACCGGGCTGAGGAAGGGTTAAGGACGTGGGGTTCAGCCTCAAGGAGCCCAGTCAGGGCCCGTGCCTGGACGCGATGATTTGTGCACGGCTTCTCAGGGAGACACGACCCGGTTTCTCTGCGCTGCCCTGCTAAGAAGGCCCGGATTTCTACGCGTAAACGCCGCGCCCCAAAGGCGGACAGGGAGAGCAGGAAAGAACCGCTCTTCATCAACTTCTCGCTCCCTCACAGGATCGCACCGGCTGAGCGCAATTTCCGCTCGAGTAGCCCAGCACAAAGCCCCGTCTGGGCCCCGGCCGCCTGGGGACTCCAGATTAGGCTCCGGGCACGGCCCCCCGAGCCTGGCTGTCGGGTCCTGCACGTAGGGCTGGTCCAGAAAGGCGCCGGTGGTGTGTGCTCCAGGAGGTCACGGCCCGCGTGCGCATTGCCCTTGCCCTTCCTCCGTGAGGCTCTCTCGGTGGGGCCTGGGCTGGAGGCTGCGGGGGTGGAGCCCTGCTCACGGCTGGCTGACCCTCCTCAGGTCCCCAGCCCCAGCTTCACGGCCGTGGGCGGGAGCGGACGAGTCGTGAAGGAGTGCTGTGAGCGAGCATGGTGTGTGCGGGGCGAGGGGGGATCCGAGCCAGCAGCAGGAGCCCAGAGCAGCACGGAGCTGTGCAGATGGCGAGCACGGAGCCGGCCACGGGCACAGGAAATGCAGCCCACGCCGCCCCGGGGTGCTGCCTGCCTGCTCCTGCCGGCACAGAGTTTGTGCCCCAGATTTTGCTGGAAACGTTGGAAACGGATGTGAGGCCCAGGGTCCACCCACTCCCGTACGGAGGCGGTGATGGTGTCGGGCTGCAGACTGTCCTCACCAATGGCCTGGAGCTCGGCACTCCATCCCGAGTGCAAGGCGCCCCCGTGCACCTGTTCCCCCAGGCGCATGCTGCATGACCCCCAGGAACAGGGCAATGGCGTTCAGAGTGGTGCAGCCAGATGGGCGCCACCCACCTGACTCAGGAGCTGTGTTCTAACCATGCTGTTCCAGCCGGGGCACAAGACACCCCTCCAGGGGGAAGCTCACTGAGGTTGGAAATCTGCCTGGTTTTCTCCTTCCCGAGCAGCGGGCTCTCCTCCCCGAGCAGCAGGCTCTCCTCCCCGAGCAGCGGGCTCTCCTCCCCGAGCAGGGGACTCTCCTCCCCCAGCAGGGACTCTCCTCCCCGAGCAGGGACTCTCCTCCCCGAGCAGCGGGCTCTCCTCCCCGAGCAGCGGGCTCTCCTCCCCGAGCAGGGGACTCTCCTCCCCCAGCAGGGACTCTCCTCCCCGAGCAGGGACTCTCCTCCCCGAGCAGCGGGCTCTCCTCCCCGAGCAGCGGGCTCTCCTCCCCGAGCAGCGGGCTCTCCTCCCCGAGCAGGGGACTCTCCTCCCCGAGCAGGGGACTCTCCTCCCCCAGCAGGGACTCTCCTCCCCGAGCAGCGGGCTCTCCTCCCCGAGCAGTGGGCTCTCCTCCCCGAGCACATGCCTGAAGGGCTCCAAACCCTCTAGCAATCACCCATCAGAGGCCAGGATTCTGTTCCACTAGGCTAAGAACTGTTCACTGGTGTCCCATCACCGGCTTGAATTAATCCCTGAATCCCTAGCCTGCCCTGCAAAGCCTTCTCTGAATTGCCCCCGCCTGGTTTGGGCCTGTCTTCCCTCAGGGTCTGTGTGCCCCCCCACCCCCACTCCACTGTACCCCCACTCAGACGCTCCCCTCCCCAGCTGGAGGCAGGACAGCAGGGGTGAGGGCGTGAGCTTGGGCAATGCCGTGAGCCTCAGTGTCTGTGTCTATGAAACAGGGATAGCGATGCTTCCTGCTCCGTGGGGCTGGTAAGAGGGTTACACATGGACACGTGGAGGGCGAGATACACAGCCAGCATGTGGCTCACTCCCAGTGACCAGGCACCGAGGGTCACTCTATGCTTCCCACAACACCCAGCATGACTGGGACTGCTGTCCCAGGACTATGATTATCACCATCACTCTTGCCTCTTCCCCAGGGACTCAGGGTCTCCTTCCTCCTTCCAGGCCTGTCCTTACTCACCCCTGCTTTCCCTGCCTCTGCTGGGGTCTCGGAGCTGAGGCCCCTGCTGCCCACGGCACAGGGAGCCTGGACAGGCCCAGCGTCCCTGCCGGAGGCTTTCCCTGGGGAGGGAAGGTTGGGGCAGCCACACCGGGCCGGGACACGCGTGGTTTCACGTGACAACATCTAATGCGGTGTTCTCCCGCACGGCTCTCTAAAGGTCCACCAGAATTCAAATCTGCTGGTGAAACCACATAAGCCACCTACAAAAGAAAGCGATCACTGGGCAAATACAGCAAAATGCCCACACATCAGAGCGAGTAAAATCGACAGGCAGACGCTGAGATCTAGAAACACTAATTCAGGTAGGGATCGTCACCCACCGTCCAGTGTCCTATCGTGTGCTGCTCGGGTGCGGGGACACTGAGGCGTGAAGAAGCCACCCCCACGGCGCCCCAGGAGTCAGACCGCAGGCCGTGGGCCCACGCGGATGCTCTCCCCCCCTTGGTGGAGGCAATGTCAAGGTCAGAGAACAGCGGGTCCTGTCTGTGCGGGGACCAGGGCGGTATAGCCAGTCTCTACAGCAGGGAGTCTTTCCAGAGACATCCTGGCATCTCACGTGGGACATCCTGGCTCCTGGCGGGGAACATCCTGATATCTGACCTGGGGCGTCCTGGGCCCAGCCCGCAGCAGGTGGAGTGCCCGTGCGGGAGGTCACAACGGACGGGCAGGAGAATGGATGCTTCTCATGGGTGGTCGCCCCTCCAGGCACCTTGCAAGTCCTCTGCTCATGGGGCTCTCGCCGGGACCCTGAGATGGTCCTAGACCAGGGGTGTCCCTGGGTACCGGTGACCCACCCGTACCCAGGACACAGGCACTGAGCCGTGGAAAGCTGCGTGGCAGGTGAGTTCAGAGCTGGGAGTGTAACGGGGCGTCGTCTTCCACCCCCAGGCCCTCTCCCACAGGCAAGTCTGGACCCCTCGGCGGATCTATGAACGTCAGCCCCACGGGCCACTGGTGTGAACAGACAGAGTGCTCTGAGAAATATGGGTTCCCAGGGCCGTGCCGAACGGCCACCTGAGGAACTCAGTGGCCACACTGCATGTGCAAGAACGCCCCGGGCAGCGTCTCGGAAAGTCTGGACCCCAGGACAGGCCGACCTGCCCCAACTCGTTCCACTCGGGAACCTGATCTCCGCGCGCACAGGCTCTTGGACCCCGAGGACTCTGAAATGCCAGGCTTAATAGTCAACCTCAGCTCTCTGCATTTGCGTACTCCCCGGCACCTCAACTGTCCTTCTGCGTGGCAATGGCCTTCTGCCTCCTATCAGAGCCCTTCGTACCCTAGACTCACCCCCTCCTGGAACCTGAGCTCCTTGAGGTCAGGGAGTTAGAGATGCTGAGCATAGAGACCGTCACTGCCTGAGCACTGTGTGTGCCCACGCAGGTCTTTGGAGCTTGGCGGGGAATCTCCCAGCCCAGTCTCCCAGCAGCCGGGCCCGGAGGGGACCCTGTGTGTTCGGAGACACAGCTCCTAGTCTATGATACCGTAGAATAGGATGTCAGTGTTTTAGGAGAGCTTGCTGGCGGGCTGGGGTGGGAATAAAAGTCTCTCCTGTTGACCGGACATGGCAGGCGGCAGGGAGGCCTGCGTCGGAGGCAGGCAGCACTTGGAGGCCTGTTGTGCTGGTCCAGAGCCAGGAGGCCACATGGGAGGTGGGTGTAGGGGAGGGGGCGGAGAGTTGGGGGTGGTAGCTGGGCACAGAGGGGCAAGGTCAGGCGATTACCGACCGGTTAACTGGCCGGGGCTGGGAGGGGGGCACTGGTGTTGACGGCATTGGGTGCATGCCACCCCCCCCCCCCCCCGCCACAGCCCTGCCACACCGCTCCTACACAATCACCCTTGAAAAGCAGGCCTGGTGTCCATCAGACACTGTGCTGATGTCTGGTGGCTCCTGAGGGAAAGAATTCCCTGCAGAGGGGCTGATGGTCCCCAGGGCTTCTATCGTGTGGCCACGAAAGGTGGACACTCAGACGTGCGCTGCAAGGAGCAGGGACAGAAGGGTGCTGGCGGTTTCCAGCAACAGAGAGAAGCCCAAGCGACTGAGCAGAGAGAACGGGAATCACATGCATGTGCGAATCACGTTCTGAGCCTTCTGCGCCAGTTCAAGGTTAGCCGGGGCCTTATTCTCAGCACGCCGGGAAATGCTCCAGGGCCATCGGCCCAGCACAAGACCCCATCCTCTTTCAACGGCAGCAGTGGACTCTTTCCCCGTCTTTCTAAGCACAGCGTGTGTCTGCCCAGGCAGCGCCATGAATGCCGTCCCCAGCCCAGTGAAGATTCCTGCCAGATAACAGCAGCCCACGCATGTGCTGGGGAGTGTGCAGGGTCTCAGGAGAGAGCGTGCCTCTTGAGGGCAGGTATTTGCATCGGTTCCTTTAAGGCCGACTCCCCAGGGGCCCCCGTTCACTGATTAACCCCCTGAGCCTCTTGGCCCCCGATTCGCAGTCGAAATCCTTCCGAGCTCAGCTGGAGAATGTGTCCCGAGTCCCCACTTGGCTCAGAAACACAAAGACGATGCATCTGGGAGCAGGCTCGAGCAAGTCTCCTGCACCCGAGCCTACAGCAGGGGTTACAGACGTAGCAGAAGCTAAATAGATATCATTAAGGGCAAGTGTAATTTACAGCTTCTTAAAGCGGTTTGGAGTCCAGAAAGGGAGAGAGAAGAGGAAGAAAAAATAGAAACAGTAGCCACGGCACTAATTTTACCAGACGCCCTGTGGTCTGGATTTTTAAAACTTGCATTTCAAAGAGATCTGGAACCTCTTCCCCATTCATCGAGCGGTTACTTTGCAAACTCTGCTTGATTCCTGGGCTCATCATGAACTTTATGAATTCTGTATTTTTTACACCAGGGCTCTTTGAAGTTTTATCCTTAGAAAGCACAAAAAAAAAAAAAAAAAAAACCAACCCCACAAAACCGAAGTGGGACTTTTTTTTTTTAATAAAAAAGACTGTGCAGCTTCTACAAGTTCATATTGGACAACCGTTGATGGATTGAAACATAAACTTGAAACTAAGTAGCTGTGTGGAAATTCACATGGGGCGACAGTCA
Organism: Acinonyx jubatus; assembly: GCF_027475565.1. Lineage (NCBI taxonomy): Eukaryota > Metazoa > Chordata > Mammalia > Carnivora > Felidae > Acinonyx > Acinonyx jubatus. The sequence continues at coordinate 137,269,127 of NC_069387.1, forward strand.
TTCAGGAGAGTAAATTTGAGCTCTGCTGGGTGATGCTGACGAGGCATTACTGAGCTCCCAAAGCAAGACGCTCAAAGGTGTGGGTGATACAATTTATTGTTGCAAAGCAATGACACAATAGAAAGCCTGCACATTTAGGTATGGGTGTGTGTGTGCATAGACGCACTTATGTGCACGTGCGCTGTGCGCTCGGACGTGCGGCAGACACGACGGGTATGCGTGCACAGGTGTGTGTGTGTGTGTGTGTGTGTGTGTGTGTGTGTGTGTGTGAAGTGGGCAGTATGGATTTGCCGGAGTTGCAGGGGGGAGGGGAGGGGAGAACCGGGGGACGCCAATCAAGGAAAGAAATTTTAGAAAGGGCGTGTTTGGAAACATAGTGCGCTCTTACGCACCTTTTGTGAAGTACGCACAGCATGTATATAATAAATCAAATTTACAATTAAAAGGAAATGAGGGCTGGGTATCTCCCAGAGGATGAAAAAGAAGGAAATGATGTCTAAGAAAGTGGTTCATAAGCGGTGGAGTGAACTTCCAGATGAAATTATTACTGTTGTCAAAACCGCTTCAGTAATGCTGAAGATTGTGGTCAGGCATGATGAGGATGCTGGCCTCTGGTCAACTCTGGGCAAACATTAACTACAGAACACTTCCCTCTTCTATCTGGATGTGCCCAGGAGCTCATTTGGCCACCTCTGTTCTGGGGGGGGCCCTCCCCATTAATTTGCTCACACAGTGCACAGTCTACTACCTTCTTCTCCCCAAAAGCCCACTCTAAAATGGCTCTGGGTTGACCAGTGGACCCCTGGTTGTGGCCTGAGGCTCAAGGCTCCCCCTGCCAGAGGAAAGGTTGACCCACCTATAAGGCTGCTGGCCATCCATCAGCAGCAGGTGAGGCATGCTGGGGACAGGTCAGGGGGGTGACCTCCCAACTCACCTGGAGCCCCCCCCCCCCACTGGCCACTGCACCCTGGCTCACCCACCAGTGTGCCCATCACCTAGAGGTAGACACAGGTCCGTGCTTACCTCCCTGTGGTGGTGTGGCTGGTGGTTCCCAGGTGTAAGCGGGCTGGCAGGGCATTGGAATCCATGCCGTGGTACCTGCAGGGCACACAGTGGCGTCAGAGGACAGGGAGACCGTCCTACTGGTAAGGAGGGCTGGGGACAAGGTGCCCATGTGTGCCCGAGGCCAAGAATAAAGAGCTCCCACGGGGCTTGGGGAAAGCATTGGGAGATTAAATTGGGAAAGAAGATGGACAAATGAGTTAAAGGCCAAAAATAAGACCAGAATCATGCCTGGGGACAACGGGTGCCACCATATTTTTCAGAGCAGGGAGCATCAGAGGGCGCCTGCTTTCCCAGCAGCGTAGAAAGTGGCTCGGAGGGGCCAGAGCTGCAGAGGACAGGGGACACCAGGCCTCAGTCAGCCAGCAGGGGACGATTGTTTGGGGATTGGGAACGCACTTACAGTGGTGAGCCCTGAGTGATGGACGGAGTGACGGACAGAGCAGCTGAGTCACTAGGTTTACACCTGACACCAGTATAATGCTGGATGTTAATTACAGTCTGCAAAACCAGTCAGTCAGCAATCTCCTCCACCACCCCCCCAAAAAGAGAGAGATTTGTTTAGATGCCAGTGTTCTTGTCCCTAGGGTGACAAAATCCTCCCCCCAGAATCTTCTATCCTGAAACTCTCTGTGTGACCCCAACAGGATCCTGTCTCCGTTATTAGGCAGAAAGTTGAAAGCTGCATAGGCAAGCGCCAAGCCAGCACTCTGTCCCTTGATGAGCTTGATGAGACCCTGTGCCACCACCACATGGTGTATCCTTTTCAAACGGAGTCTCCAAGGTGCGTTTCTCTGGGCCTGTGAGTGAAGGAGTGCTGCTTCTCCAGACCCCCGGATCACTCGGGTTCGGGCACACTCAGGGAAGGACTCAGAGTGTCGGTGTAAACACAACGGGGGTGAGAAATTTCTGATGTGCACGTGATGGAGACCCGATTAACCTTCCCATGTGAGGCAACTGGCAGCTGGTCAGAACACGAAACCACAGTTTTCAGGACACTGGGCATCCGGCAGCATGGACACTGATTCTGGAGAGGTGGAAAACAAGCGCGGAGGACCAGCGGCTGCCCACCCAGGGGGGTTTCCAGATTGCAGCAAATCCTACTGGCTCCGGGGTCCGGCAGATGGGGCCGACCTCCCAGGAAGGCCAAGGCAGCCAGAATCTGCCAGGCACAGTGTCAGAGAGACACCCGGGGGACTAGAATGTCCTCCCCCAGACCCAGTACCGAGTCCTGATCCGCACCTGCCTGCCAGGAAACTGCCCAACACCAGGGGCGAAAGTGGAAGTGGCGTCAACAACAGCCCCAGACATGCACGCGGGGATGGGGCTCCCGCTCTGCCCACCAGAACAGAAAACCCCATCACTTACGGGGCATTCAGCACGGCACTGAGAACAGTCTTGACTGGGTAATGAGAAGAAACAGACCTAACGCCGGCCACGACAAGAACATTAGTGACCAAGTAAATGAGGATAGTAACGGAATTCCAGTCTGTGCATCCGAGGGCCTGGAGGGAAGATGGCTTGTGTTCAACAGAGACATGGAACACCAAACCGATCCCACATGAGATTGGAAACTCCAGCGTCTGATGTGAAACGTATTCCATGAAGGATTAGCGGCAGATCAGGCAGAGCAAAAAAGCTGCTTAGCAAACCTGAGGAAACAGCTCCAGAAATGGTCTGACACCAAGCAGTGTATCAGCAGGCCGTGAGCGGATTCAGGAGACCTAATTTATGTGTGTCCGAGTCCCTGAGCGCGCCGGGGGAGGACAGAGGAAGGATAGAGGCAATATTTAAAGAAATAGCACCTGGAAAGAAATTCAAGTTCGATGAGAACAATAAACCTACAGATCCATGAAGCTCAAAGAACCCCGAGTACAATAAACACAGAGGCAATCACGTCAAAGAATATCAGAGTCAGTTGCTTCCAGGCAAGGACTAAGCTACTTTGTAACAGTAGCTAGACAAGTGGGGACTTTCCTTCCAGAAACACAGAGGAGACATAATCTTCCCTATTCCTTCCACTAAGAACACCTACAATCCTTGCCTGCTATACATAAAACCATCATAATACAATTCTGAATGCTGACAGGACAGACTGGCTAGGAACATTGGGACTGACACAAGGGAACAGTAACGAGTCACTGGTATTTATTTATTCATTCATTTTGCGTCGTTAGCCCAGACTGACTACCGGAGAAGCCACGACCCAGAAGTGCCAACAAGCACAGATAAAAAGCCCCAACAAATTCCCACTCCCTTGAACCAAAGAACCAGGAAGGAGTGGCCTAGCAAGACAGAAAGCTTTAGGCAAGAAGGGCTCTACTCCAGCTAAACACCAGAGGAAACCCAGTGACCCAGACCCACCGGTGCCATGGAAGATGCAGGGAGACCCCAGACTCCTTCTGTCAGCAGGTGGTAGTGAGACGCTCCAGCTCCTCCAGCCCACTGGGGTCTTGTCCAAGAGCTGAGTAGGAAAACCCTGCCTCCCCACCCCCAGTGTCAGTGGGGATCCCCACCACCAACAGAGTAATGAGAAACCTCTCCCCCTCCCCAGTGGGGTGGCATCAGAAAAGGCCTGGGGGGGTCAGGACTTTTACCACCACACAGTGGACAGGAAGCCCCCTCCCCGCCCCACATGTCAAAGCCGGCCAGGTGGGGGCAGTAAGAAAGCACCATATCCCCTTTGCAGCCAAGGTGGTGTCCACAGAGGCCTAAGGGAGAGCCTGAACCCCCATCCGTTCAGGACGAGGGGCTCCTGTCCTCCAAGAGTCAGTGGAGGCCAGTTGGAGATCTGGATTTCCACCCAGTAGAGAGGTGGGGCCCACCTTCCCCCACCAGGGAGGCTTCAGAGAAGGCCTACCAAATACAGATTCAGTAAGACTGAGGATCTCATACAATCATATCCAGAATGTCCAGTTTTCAATCGAAAATCACTCATCATACCAAGAACCATTAAGATTTCAACTTGAATGAGAAAAGACAATCGACAGCTGCCAACCTTAAGAGGACACAGATGTTACAATTATCTAAAAAAAAAGGATATTTAAAAAGCCATCATCAGAAATGCTTCAATGAGCAATTTCAATCATTTAAGACAAATGAAAAAAAAATCAACTCTCAGCAAAGAAATAGAAAAGTTCAGAGCTGAAAGTTCTAAAACAAAAAATCGGAAATTATAGCACTGAAAAGAAAGTAAAATAAAAAATTCTCCATGAGCTCAACAGTGGAGGGGTGCCTGAGGGGCTCAGTCGGTTAGGCATCTGACTTCGGCTCAGGTCATGATCTCACAGTCCATGAGTTCGAGCCCCACATCGGGCTCTGTGCTGACAGCTCGGAGCCTGGAGCCTGGAGCCTGCTTCGGATTCTGTGTCTCCCTTTCCCTGACCCTCCCCCATTCATGCTCTGTCTTTCTCTGTCTCAAAAATAAATAAACATTAAGAAAAATAAAGATAAGCATAAGCCCAACAGTGGGATGAAGAAAACAGAAGGAACGCCCAATGAGCTGAACACAGAACAGTGGAAATTGCACAATTTCAATGACAGAGAAAATAACAAAAAACAAACAAACAAACAAATAAAACACACAAAAGAAACTAAAAACATGAAATGAAAAAGTCCACAGAATTTCATGGGCATGAGGATCATAACAAAGCATTTAGCATTTGTGCCACAAGAATCCTGGGAGGAGGGAAGAAAAATAATGATGCTTAGAAGTATTCAAATTTGAAAGGGCTGGACATTTCCCAGATTTGTCAAAACACATAAATTTTCAGCATCCATAAGCTGAACAAATCACAGTAAGAGAGACCAAAAATGATATCTTCTAGGACAAGACATTTTCATTGGAGAATTCTACCAACCATTTAAAGAATTCATACCAGTTGTAGACAATCCCTTCCAGAAAATTGAAGTGGATGGAACACATCCCAGCTCATTTTCTGAGGCCAGTATTATGGATGCCAAAGGCAGATACAGTTAAAATTTTTTTTAATAAAAAAATAAAAATCACAGACTAATATTCTGATATGGATATACATAGAAAAATTGTTAACAAAACACTGTCAATAATTCTTACCAAAATGCAATGATTACAGAAGTATTATGTACTATGGTCATCCGAGGTTTATGCCAGGGATCAAAACTATTTGAACACCACATTTGAGCAAAAACATTCGAACAAAAATATTTGAACATCAATAAATACGATATGCCACATTAATAGGCTAAACAAAAAGTCACCATTGTATCCATTGATGCATTTGCCAAAGTTCAACATCCATTTAAGATAAAAAAAAAAAATCTCAGGGGCACCTGGGTGGCTCAGTCGGTTGAGCATCCGACTTCAGCTCAGGTCACGATCTCCCATTTCGTGGGTTCGAGCCCCACGTCGGGCTCTGTGCTGACAGCTCGGAGCCTGAAGCCTGCTTCGGATTCTGTGTCTCCCTCTCTCTCTCTGTCCCTCCCCTGCTCGCACTCTGCCTCTCTCTCAAAAATAAATAAACATTAAAAAACATTTTTTTTTTAAATTCAGGAAATCAGGAGCAGAGGAGAACTTCCTCAACCCAATAAAGAACGTCTACGGAATGTCCTCCAGGTAAGGTCATGCTTAATGGTGAAAGACTGAATGCTTTTCTCCTAAGATTGGAAGTAAGCCCACGACATTTTCCCTGGTCTCTCCCACTCAACATAGGGCTGGAAGTGCAAAATACGGCGATAAAAGAA